>NC_053039.3:15473000-15789000 GCF_002575655.3 Aegilops tauschii subsp. strangulata
GGCTCACTTCGAGGGGGGCGGCGATGGCAGGAGTCCGACGACGAGGACGGCGGGCTCGGGGCGGCACGCGGTGACGGGGACGGCGGTCTCGGGACGGCAGGCGGCGACAGGGACGTGGAGGGGTGGGCTCGGGGAGGCACGCGGCGACGGGGACGACGAGGACGGCGGGCTCAGGGATGCCGGCGACGAGGACGGCGCGGGCTCGGGGAGGCGACGGCGTTGGCGGCGGCGTAGACGGCGAGGTGGAGCAGCCTGACGGCGGGGGGGGGGGGGGGGGAGGCAACTGGCGATGAAAACTGAAAATTTTCACAAGTGTTTGTTATATAGTCCAAGCATTAGTCTCGGTTCATGGCACCAACCGGGACTAATGCCCCCTTTAGTCCCGGTTGGTGCCACGAACCGAGACCAAAGGCCTCTTTTCAGCAGCCCAAAGGGCGGGACCTTTAGTCCCGGTTGGTGCCACCAACCGGAACCAAAGGCCTCTTTTCAGCAGCCCAAAGGGCGGGACCTTTAGTCCCGGTTGGTGCCACCAACCGGGACCAAAGGCCTCTTTTCAGCAGCCCAAAGGGCGGGAAGCGGCGGCCTTTAGTCCCGGTTGGTGCCACCAACCGGGACCAAAGGCCTCTTTTCAGCAGCCCAAAGGGTGGGAAGCGGCGGCCTTTGGTCCCGGTTGGTGGCACTAACCGGAACTAAAGGGGGGGCATTGGTCCCGGTTGGTGCCATGAACCGGGACCAAAGGGGGGGCATTGGTCCCGGTTCGTGCCACCAACCGGGACCAATGGCCTTGCACAGCGGCGTGGTGGTGGGAGTTTAGTCCCACCTCGCTAGCTGAGAGAGAGCCGCACCTGTTTATAAGGTGCGGTGCGCCTGAGCTGTCGAGCTCCTCTCTAAAGCAGGCTTACGGGCCTAACCTCTCTGTACATGCCTGTGGGCCTACTGGGCCTTCTGCGGGCCTGAATCCTGGCCCATGGATGGGTTTCTAGTCGTATTCACGCCGTGGTGGCCCAGTAGGTGGCATAATTTTTAGTTTTTGCCTTTTTTTGTTTTCTTTTTTGCTTTATTTATTTTGTTTTGTTTCTACTTACAACAAAAAACTTATTTATTTTATTTTATTTTGTTTCTAATTACTTATTTATTTTACTTTATGATAATTCTTTTTGCTATTAAAGTTTCTAACAAAAAAGTTCTTTATGAAAATTATTTTTGCTTTCAATGATTTTGAACAGAAAATACTTCGATAATTTTAGTTGCATCAATTTTATATAATTTTAGTTTCAATAATACTAGAGGTTGCTTATAATGTTTTGAACAGAAAATACTTTGATAATTTTAGTTTCATAAATTTTATTTATGTTATTAAAGTTTATTTTATTTTGTTTCTACTTATATATTTTATTAAAGTTTATATTATTTTGTTTCTAATTACTTATTTATTTTATTTGTTATTTTTCATGCACCATTTTTCATGCATTTACTGATTATTTTGAGCTATAAGACCCTAAAATTGAAAAGCATTTCAAATGAACTCTGAAAAGGTTGAAAGTTGGCATGGTATCATCATTTCATCCACATAGCATGTGCAAGAAAGTTGAGAGGGTTACGGCAAAAACTAGATGCACTTCGTGTACAAAACGGACAATCTCTTTCGAAGTATCAAGATTTCATACGGAAACTCGTCTGTTACAAAGGGATTTCATTTTTTTTAACTTATTTGAACTCCTGACTTTTTGTGTGTTCAAAATGCACCATTCAAAGCCACATCATCAATTTTCAACCTTTTCTGACTTCATTTGTTATTTTTCATGCATTTACTAATTATTTTGAGCTATAAGACCCTAAAATTGAAAAGCATTTCAAATGAACTCTGGAAAGGTTGAAAGTTGGCATGGTATCATCATTTCATCCACATAGCATGTGCAAGAAAGTTGAGAGGGTTACGGCAAAAACTAGATGCACTTCGTGTACAAAACGGACAACGGTATCATACTCGTCTGTTACAAAGTTGGCATGGTATCATCATAATAGTTGCGGGAGAAAGTCTTCACTTTTTCTTCGCTTGTGTCATTTGCTTATTGCGCCGTAACCATGGATAATCTTCATCGTTTATCAGGATGCTTGGGTCAGCCTTGACTTTGAAGGGAGGAATTTCATGAAACTTTTCATAATCTTCAGACATGTCTGTCTTGCCCTCCACTCCCACAATGTCCCTTTTTCCTGAAAGAACTATGTGGCGCTTTGCCTCATCGTATGATGTATTCGCTTCCTTATCTTTTCTTTTTCTCGGTCTGGTAGACATGTCCTTCACATAGATAACCCGTGCCACATCATTGGCTAGGACGAACGGTTCGTCAGTGTACCCAAGATTGTTCAGATCCACTGTTGTCATTCCGTACTGTGGGTCTACCTGTACCCCGCCTCCTGACAGATTGACCCATTTGCACTTAAACAAAGGGACCTTAAAATCATGTCCGTAGTCAAGTTCCCATATGTCCATTATGTAACCATAATATGTGTCCTTTCCCCTCTTGGTTGCTGCATCAAAGCAGACGCCGCTGTTTTGGTTGGTGCTCTTTTGATCTTGGGCGATCGTGTAAAATGTATTCCCATTTATCTCGTATCCTTTGTAAGTCAATACAGTCGAAGATGGTCCCCTGGACAACGAGTACAACTCATCGCAAACAGTGGTGTCACCTCTGAGACGTGTTTCCAACCAACTGCTGAAAGTCCTGATGTGTTCACATGTAATCCAGTCGTCACACTGCTCCGGGTGTTTGGAGTGCAGACTGTTCTTGTGTTCATCGACATACGGGGTCACCAAGGTAGAGTTCTGTAGAACTGTGTAGTGTGCTTGAGACCAAGAATATCCGTCCCTGCATATTATTGAGTCCCCTCCAAGCGTGCCTTTTCCAGTCAGTCTCCCCCCATACCGCGATTTAGGGAGACCTATCTTCTTAAGGCCAGGAATGAAGTCAACACAAAACCCAATGACATCCTCTGTTTGATGGCCCATGGAGATGCTTCCTTCTGGCCTAGCGCGGTTATGGACATATTTCTTTAGGACTCCCATGAAGCTCTCAAAGGGGAACATTTTGTGTAGAAATACGGGCCCCAGAATGACAATCTCGCCGACTAGATGAACTAGGACGTGCGTCATGATATTGAAGAAGGATGGTGGGAACACCAGCTCGAAACTGACAAGACATTGCGCCACATCACTCCTTAGCCTTGGTATGATTTCTGGATCGATCACCTTCTGAGAGATTGCATTGAGGAATGCACATAGCTTCACAATGGCTAATCGGACGTTTTCCGGTAGAAGCCCCCTCAATGCAACCGGAAGCAGTTGCGTCATAATCACGTGGCAGTCATGAGACTTAGGTTCTGGAAATTTTTCTCTGGCATATTTATTATTCCCTTTATATTCGACGAGAAGCCAGTCGGGACCTTCATACTGAGTAGGCATTCAAAGAAGATTTCTTTCTCTTCTTTCGTAAGAGCGTAGTTGGCAGGACCTTCATACTGCTTCGGAGGCATGCCGTCTTTTTCGTGCAAACGTTGCAGGTCCTCATGTGCCTTAGGTGTATCTTTTGTCTTCCCATACACGCCCAAGAAGCCTAGCAGGTTCACGCAAAGGTTCTTCGTCACGTGCATCACGTCGATTGAAGAGCGGACCTCTAGCTCTTTCCAGTAGGGTAGGTCCCAAAATATAGATTTCTTCTTCCACATGGGTGCGTGTCCCTCAGCGTCATTCGGAACAGCTAGTCCGCCGGGACCCTTTCCAAAGATTACGTGTAAATCATTGACCATAGCAAGTACGTGATCACCGGTACGCATGGCGGGCTTCTTCCGGTGATCTGCCTCGCCTTTGAAATGCTTGCCTTTCTTTCGACATTGATGGTTGGTCGGAAGAAATCGACGATGGCCCAGGTACACATTCTTCCTGCATTTGTCCAGGTATATACTTTCAGTGTCATCTAAACAGTGTGTGCATGCGTGGTATCCCTTGTTTGTCTGTCCTGAAAGGTTACTGAGAGCGGGCCAATCGTTGATGGTTACAAATAGCAACGCGTGCAGGTTAAATTCCTCCTATTTGTGTTCATCCCACGTACGTACACCGTTTCCATTCCACAGCTGTAAAAGTTCTTCAACTAATGGCCTTAGGTACACATCAATGTCGTTGCCGGGTTGCTTAGTGTTGGAAATATGCCCTAGAGGCAATAATAAATGGTTATTATTATATTTCTTTGTTCATGGTAATTGTCTATTGTTCATGCTATAATTGTATTGTCCGGAAATCGTAATACATGTGTGAATAAATAGACCACAATGTGTCCCTAGTAAGCCTCTAGTTGACTAGCTCGTTGATCAACAGATAGTCATGGTTTCCTGACTATGGAGATTGGATGTCGTTGATTGCGGGATCACATCATTAGGAGAATGATGTGATGGACAAGACCCAATCCTAAGCATAGCATAAAAGATCGTGTAGTTTCGTTTGCTAGAGCTTTTCCAATGTCAAGTACCTTTTCCTTAGACCATGAGATCGTGCAACTCCCGGATACCGTAGGAGTGCTTTGGGTGTGCCAAACGTCACAACGTAACTGGGTGACTATAAAGGTGCACTACGGGCATCTCCGAAAGTGTCTGTTGGGTTGGCACGGATCGAGACTGGGATTTGTCACTCCGTGTGACGGAGAGGTATCTCTAGGCCCACTCGGTAATGCATCACCATAATGAGCTCAATGTGACTAAGGCGTTAGTCACGGGATCATGCATTGCGGTACGAGTAAAGAGACTTGCCGGTAACGAGATTGAACAAGGTATTGGGATACCGACGATCGAATCTCGGGCAAGTAACATACCGTTTGACAAAGGGAATTGCATACGGGATTAATTGAATCCTCGACACCGTGGTTCATCCGATGAGATCATCGTGGAACATGTGGGAGCCAACATGGGTATCCAGATCCCGCTGTTGGTTATTGACCGGAGAGGCGTCTCGGTCATGTCTGCATGTCTCCCGAACCCGTAGGGTCTACACACTTAAGGTTCGGTGACGCTAGGGTTGTAGAGATATGTGTATGCGGAAACCCGAAAGTTGTTCGGAGTCCCGGATGAGATCCCGGACGTCACGAGAGGTTCCGGAATGGTCCGGAGGTGAAGAATTATATATAGGAAGTCAAGTTTCGGCCACCGGGAAAGTTTCGGGGGTTACCGGTATTGTACCGGGACCACCGGAAGGGTCCCGGGGGTCCACTGGGTGGGGCCACCTATCCCGGAGGGCCCCATGGGCTGAAAGTGGAAGGGAACCAGCCCCTAGTGGGCTGGGCGCCCCCCCATGGGCCTCCCCCCCATGCGCCTAGGGTTGGGAACCCTAGGGTGGGGGGGCTTCCCCCTTGCCTTGGGGGGCAAGGCAACCCCTTTCCACCCCTTGGCCGCCGCCCCCCAACCCTAGATGGGTTTTGGCCGCCCCCCCCTCCCAAGGGGGCCTATATAAAGGGGGGGAGGGAGGGCAGCAACACACAGCCTTGGGCGCCTCCCTCCTCCCCTGCAACACCTCTCTCTCTCGCGTGGAAGCTCGGCGAAGCCCTGCCGGAGACCCGCTACATCCACTACCACGCCGTCGTGCTGCTGGATCTCCATCAACCTCTCCTTCCCCCTTGCTGGATCAAGAAGGAGGAGACGTCGCTGCACCGTACGTGTGTTGAACGCGGAGGTGCCGTCCGTTCGGCACTCGGTCATCGGTGATTTGGATCACGGCGAGTACGACTCCGTCATCCACGTTCATTGGAACGCTTCCGCTCGCGATCTACAAGGGTATGTAGATGCACTCCCTTCCCCTCATTGCTAGTATACTCCATAGATGCATCTTGGTGAGCGTAGGAAAATTTTAAATTATGCTACGATTCCCAACAGTGGCATCATGAGCCAGGCCTATGCGTAGTTACTATGCACGAGTAGAACACAAAGAAGTTGTGGGCGTTGAGTTTGCCAATTCTTCTTGCCTCTACTAGTCTTTTCTTGTTTCGGCGGCATTGTAGGATGAAGCGGCCCGGACCGACCTTACACGTACGCTTACGTGAGATAGGTTCCACCAACTGACATGCACTAGTTGCATAAGGTGGCCAGCGGGTGTCTGTCTCTCCTACTTTAGTCGGAACGGATTCGATGAAAAGGGTCCTTATGAAGGGTAAATAGAAATTGGCAAATCACGTTGTGGTCATACGTAGGTAAGAAACGTTCTTGCTAGAAACCTACAAACCACGTAAAAACTTGCAACAACAATTAGAGGACGTCTAACTTGTTTTTGCAGCAAGTGATATATGTGATATGATATGGCCAGAAGATGTGATGAATGATATATGTGATGTATGAGATTGATCATATTCTTGTAATAGGAATCACGACTTGCATGTCGATGAGTATGACAACCGGCAGGAGCCATAGGAGTTGTCTTTATTATTTTGCATGACCTGCGTGTCATTGAATAACGCCATGTAAATTACTTTACTTTGTTGCTAAACGCGTTAGCCATAGAAGTAGAAGTAATCGTTGGCGTGACGACTTCATGAAGACACAATGATGGAGATCATGATGATGGAGATCATGGTGTCATGCCGGTGACGAAGATGATCATGGTGCCCTGAAGATGGAGATCAAAGGAGCATAATGATATTGGCCATATCATGTCACTATTTGATTGCATGTGATGTTTATCATGTTTTTGCATCTTATTTGCTTAGAACGACGGTAGTAAGTAAGATGATCCCTTATAATAATTTCAAGAAAGTGTTCACCCTAACTGTGCACCGTTGCGAAGGTTCGTTGTTTCGAAGCACCACGTGATGATCGGGTGTGATAGATTCTAACGTTCGAATACAACGGGTGTTGACGAGCCTAGCATGTACAGACATGGCCTCGGAACACACGCAATACACTTAGGTTGACTTGACGAGCCTAGCATGTACAGACATGGCCTTGGAACACGGAGGACCGAAAGGTCGAGCATGAGTCGTATAGAAGATACGATCAACATGGAGATGTTCACCGATCTTGACTAGTCCGTCTCACGTGATGATCGGACACGGCCTAGTTAAACTCGGATCATGTTTCACTTAGATGACAAGAGGGATGTCTATCTGAGTGGGAGTTCATTAAATAATTTGATTAGATGAACTTAATTATCATGAACTTAGTCTAAAATCTTTACACTATGTCTTGTAGACCAAATGGCCAACGTTGTCCTCAATTTCAACGCGTTCCTAGATAAAACCAAGCTGAAAGATGATGGCAGCAACTATACAGACTGGGTCCGGAACCTGAGGATCATCCTCATAGTAGCCAAGAAAGATTATGTCTTAGAAGCACCGCTAGGTGATGCACCAATCCCAGAAAACCAAGACGTTATGAACGCTTGGCAGCAGCGTGCTGATGATTACTCCCTCGTTCAGTGCGGCATGCTTTACAGCTTAGAACCGGGTCTCCAAAAGCGTTTTGAGAAACATGGAGCATATGAGATGTTCGAGGAGCTGAAATTGGTTTTCCAAGCTCATGCCCGGGTCGAGAGATATGATGTCTCCGACAAGTTCTTCAGCTGTAAAATGGAGGAGAACAGTTCTATTAGTGAGCACATACTCAGAATGTCTGGGTTGCACAACCGCTTGACTCAGCTGGGAGTTAATCTCCCGGATGACGCGGTCATTGACAGAATCCTCCAGTCGCTTCCACCAAGCTACAAGAGCTTTGTGATGAACTACAATATGCAGGGGATGGAAAAGACCATTCCCGAGGTATATTCAATGCTGAAATCAGCGGAAGGGGAGATCAGAAAAGAACATCAAGTGTTGATGGTGAATAAAACCACTAAGTTCAAGAAGGGCAAGGGTAAGAAGAACTTCAAGAAGGACGGCAAGGGAGTTGCCGCGCCCGGTAAACCAGTTACCGGGAAGAAGCCAAGAAATAGACCCAAGCCCGAGACTGAGTGCTTTTATTGCAAGGGAAGTGGTCACTGGAAGCGGAACTGCCCCAAATTCTTAGCGGACAAGAAGAAGGCCGGCAACACCAAAGGTATATGTGATATACATGTAATTGATGTGTACCTTACCAATACTCGTAGTAGCTCCTGGGTATTTGATACCGGTGCGGTTGCTCATATTTGTAACTCAAAACAGGAACTACGGAATAAACGGAGACTGGCGAAGGACGAGGTGACGATGCGCGTCGGGAATGGTTCCAAGGTCGATGTGATCGCCGTCGGCACGCTACCTCTGCATCTACCCACGGGATTAGTTTTAAACCTCAATAATTGTTATTTAGTGCCAGCTTTGAGCATGAACATTGTATCTGGATCTCGTTTAATTCGAGATGGCTACTCATTTAAATCCGAGAATAATGGTTGTTCTATTTATTTGAGAGATATGTTTTATGGTCATGCCCCGCTGGTCAATGGTTTATTTTTGATGAATCTCGAACGTGATGTTACACATGTTCATAGTGTGAATACCAAAAGATGTAAAGTTGATAACGATAGTCCCACATACTTGTGGCACTGCCGCCTTGGTCACATCAGTGTCAAGCGCATGAAGAAGCTCCATACAGATGGACTTTTGGAGTCTCTTGATTACGAATCATTTGACACGTGCGAACCATGCCTCATGGGTAAGATGACCAAGACTCCGTTCTCCGGAACAATGGAGCGAGCAACCAACTTATTGGAAATCATACATACCGATGTGTGTGGTCCAATGAGTGTTGAGGCTCGCGGAGGATATCGTTATGTTCTCACTCTCACTGATGATTTAAGTAGATATGGGTATGTCTACCTAATGAAACACAAGTCTGAAACCTTTGAAAAGTTCAAGGAATTTCAGAGTGAAGTTGAGAATCAACGTGACAGGAAAATAAAATTCTTACGATCAGATCGTGGTGGAGAATATTTAAGTCACGAATTTGGTACACACTTAAGGAAATGTGGAATAGTTTCACAACTCACGCCGCCTGGAACACCTCAGAGAAATGGTGTGTCTGAACGTCGTAATCGCACTCTATTGGATATGGTGCGATCTATGATGTCTCTTACCGATTTACGGCTCTCATTTTGGGGTTATGCTTTAGAGACTGCCGCATTCACTTTAAATAGGGCTCCGTCTAAATCCGTTGAGACGACACCGTATGAATTATGGTTTGGGAAGAAACCTAAGCTGTCGTTTCTAAAAGTTTGGGGATGCGATGCTTATGTCAAGAAACTTTAACCTGAAAAGCTCGAACCCAAATCGGAAAAATGCGTCTTCATAGGATACCCTAAGGAAACTATTGGGTATACCTTCTACCTCAGATCCGAAGGCAAGATCTTCGTTGCCAAGAACGGGTCCTTTCTGGAGAAGGAGTTTCTCTCGAAAGAATTGAGTGGGAGGAAAGTGGAACTTGAAGAGGTGATAGTCACCCCTTCCAAACCGAAAAGTAGCGCAGCGCGGGAAAATGTTCCTGTGGTGCCTACACCGACTGGGGAGGAAGTTAATGATGATGATCATGAAGCTTCGGATCAAGTTACTGAACTTCGTAGGTCCACAAGGACACGTTCCGCACCAGAGTGGTACGGCAACCCTGTCCTGGAAATCATGTTGTTAGACAACGGTGAACCTTCGAACTATGAAGAAGCGATGGCGGGCCCGGATTCCGACAAATGGCTAGAAGCCATGAAATCCGAGATAGAATCCATGTATGAAAACAAAGTATGGACTTTGACTGACTTGCCCGATGAGCGGCGAGCCATAGAAAACAAATGGATCTTTAAGAAGAAGACGGACGCAGATGGTAATGTGACCATCTACAAAGCTCGACTTGTCGCTAAGGGTTATCGACAAGTTCAAGGGGTTGACTACGATGAGACTTTCTCACCCGTAGCGAAGCTGAAGTCCGTCCGAATCATGTTAGCAATTGCCGCATACTATGATTATGAGATATGGCAGATGGACGTCAAAACGGCATTCCTTAATGGCTTCCTTAAGGAAGAGTTGTATATGATGCAGCCGGAAGGTTTTGTCGATCCTAAGAATGCTAACAAAGTATGCAAGCTCCAGCGCTCAATCTATGGGCTGGTGCAAGCATCTCGGAGTTGGAACATTCGCTTTGATGAGATGATCAAAGCGTTTGGGTTTACACAGACTTATGGAGAAGCCTGTGTTTACAAGAAAGTGAGTGGGAGCTCTGTAGCATTTCTCATATTATATGTGGATGACATACTATTGATGGGAAATGACATAGAATTCTTGGAAAGTATAAAGGCCTATTTGAATAAGTGTTTTTCAATGAAGGACCTTGGAGAAGCTGCTTATGTATTAGGCATCAAGATCTATAGAGATAGATCAAGACGCCTCATTGGTCTTTCACAGAGTACATACCTTGACAAGATATTGAAGAAGTTCAATATGGATCAGTCCAAGAAGGGGTTCTTGCCTGTATTGCAAGGTGTGCAATTGAGCACGGCTCAATGCCCGACCATGGCAGAAGATATAGAAAAGATGAGTGTCATCCCCTATGCCTCGGCCATAGGGTCTATTATGTATGCCATGCTGTGTACCAGACCTGATGTAAACCTTGCCGTAAGTTTGGTAGGAAGATACCAAAGTAATCCCGGCATGGAACACTGGACAGCGGTCAAGAATATCCTGAAGTACCTTAAAAGGACTAAGGATATGTTTCTCGTTTATGGAGGTGACGAAGAGCTCGTCGTAAAGGGTTACGTCGACGCTAGCTTCGACACAGATCTGGATGACTCGAAGTCACAAACCGGATACGTGTATATTTTGAATGGAGGAGCAGTAAGCTGGTGCAGTTGCAAGCAAAGCGTCGTGGCAGGATCTACATGTGAAGCGGAGTACATGGCAGCCTCGGAGGCAGCACAGGAAGCAGTCTGGATGAAGGAGTTCATTACCGACCTAGGGGTGATTCCCAATGCGTCGGGCCCGATGACTCTCTTCTGTGACAACACTGGAGCCATTGCCCTTGCAAAGGAGCCCAGGTTTCACAGGAAGACCAGGCATATCAAGCGTCGCTTCAACTCCATTCGTGAAAGTGTTCGAAATGGAGACATAGATATTTGTAAAGTACATACGGACCTGAATGTAGCAGATCCGTTGACTAAACCTCTCCCTAGGGCAAAACATGATCAACACCAGGACGCAATGGGTGTTCGCTTCATCACAATGTAACTAGATTATTGACTCTAGTGCAAGTGGGAGACTGTTGGAAATATGCCCTAGAGGCAATAATAAATGGTTATTATTATATTTCTTTGTTCATGGTAATTGTCTATTGTTCATGCTATAATTGTATTGTCCGGAAATCGTAATACATGTGTGAATAAATAGACCACAACGTGTCCCTAGTAAGCCTCTAGTTGACTAGCTCGTTGATCAACAGATAGTCATGGTTTCCTGACTATGGACATTGGATGTCGTTGATTGCGGGATCACATCATTAGGAGAATGATGTGATGGACAAGACCCAATCCTAAGCATAGCATAAAAGATCGTGTAGTTTCGTTTGCTAGAGCTTTTCCAATGTCAAGTATCTTTTCCTTAGACCATGAGATCGTGCAACTCCCGGATACCGTAGGAGTGCTTTGGGTGTGCCAAATGTCACAACGTAACTGGGTGACTATAAAGGTGCACTACGGGCATCTCCGAAAGTGTCTGTTGGGTTGGCACGGATCGAGACTGGGATTTGTCACTCCGTGTGACGGAGAGGTATCTCTAGGCCCACTCGGTAATGCATCATCATAATGAGCTCAATGTGACTAAGGCGTTAGTCACGGGATCATGCATTGCGGTACGAGTAAAGAGACTTGCCGGTAACGAGATTGAACAAGGTATTGGGATACCGACGATCGAATCTCGGGCAAGTAACATACCGTTTGACAAAGGGAATTGCATACAGGATTAATTGAATCCTCGACACCGTGGTTCATCCGATGAGATCATCGTGGAACATGTGGGAGCCAACATGGGTATCCAGATCCCGCTGTTGGTTATTGTCCGGAGAGGCGTCTCGGTCATGTCTGCATGTCTCCCGAACCCATAGGGTCTACACACTTAAGGTTCGGTGATGCTAGGGTTGTAGAGATATGTGTATGCGGAAACCCGAAAGTTGTTCGGAGTCCCGGATGAGATCCCGGACGTCACGAGAGGTTCCGGAATGGTCCGGAGGTGAACAATTATATATAGGAAGTCAACTTTCGGCCACCGGGAAAGTTTCGGGGGTTACCGGTATTGTACCGGGACCACCGAAAGGGTCCCGGGGGTCCACCGGGTGGGGCCACCTATCCCGGAGGGCCCCATGGGCTGAAAGTGGAAGGGAACCAGCCCCTAGTGGGCTGGGCGCCCCCCCATGGGCCTCCCCCCATGCGCCTAGGGTTGGGAACCCTAGTGTGGGGGGGCTCCCCCCTTGCCTTGGGGGGCAAGGCAACCCCTTTCCACCCCTTGGCCGCTGCCCCCCCCAGCCCTAGATGGGTTTTGGCCGGCCCCCCCTCCCAAGGGGGGCTGTATAAAGGGGGGGGAGGGAGGGCAGCAACACACAGCCTTGGGCGCCTCCCTCCTCCCCTGCAACACCTCTCTCTCTCTCGCAGAAGCTCGGCGAAGCCCTGCCGGAGACCCGCTACATCCACCACCACGCCGTCGTGCTGCTGGATCTCCATCAACCTCTCCTTCCCCCTTGCTGGATCAAGAAGGAGGAGAGGTTGCTGCACCGTACGTGTGTTGAACGCGGAGGTGCCGTCCGTTCGGCACTCGGTCATCGGTGATTTGGATCACGGCGAGTACGACTCCGTCATCCACGTTCATTGGAACGCTTCCGCTCGCGATCTACAAGGGTATGTAGATGCACTCCCTTCCCCTCGTTGCTAGTATACTCCATAGATGCATCTTGGTGAGCGTAGGAAAATTTTAAATTATGCTACGATTCCCAACACTTAGGGCCTCGGATGAGAATTGGCATCATAATGAACTTCCGCTTCATGCACATCCAAGGAGGAAGGTTATACATACATAGAGTCACGGGCCAGGTGCTGTGATTGCTACTCTGCTCCCCGAAAGGATTAATGCCATCCGCGCTTAAACCAAATCATACGTTCCTTGGGTCAGCTGCAAACTCAGCCCAGTACTTTCTCTCTATTTTTCTCCACTGCGACCCGTCAGCGGGTGCTCTCAACTTCCCGTCTTTCTTACGGTCCTCACTGTGCCATCGCATCAACTTGGCATTCTCTTCATTTCGGAACAGACGTTTCAACCGTGGTATTATAGGAGCATACCACATCACTTTCGCAGGAACCCTCTTCCTGGGGGGCTCGCCGTCAACATCACCAGGGTCATCTCGTCTGATCTTATACCGCAATGCACCGCATACCGGGCATGCGTTCAGATCCTTGTACGCACCGCGGTAGAGGATGCAGTCATTAGGGCATGCATGTATCTTCTGCACCTCCAATCCTAGAGGGCATACGACCTTCTTTGCTACGTATGTACTGTCGGGCAATTCGTTATCCTTTGGAAGCTTCTTCTTCAATATTTTCAATAGCTTCTCAAATCCTTTGTCAGGCACATCATTCTCTGCCTTCCACTGCAGCAATTCCAGTACGGTACCGAGCTTTGTGTTGCCATCTTCGCAATTGGGGTACAACCCTTTTTTGTGATCCTCTAACATGCGATCGAACTTCAGCTTCTCCTTTTGACTTTCGCATTGCGTCCTTGCATCAACAATGACCCGGCGGAGATCATCATCATCGGGCACTGGTTCCTCTTGATCTTCAGCAGCTTCCCCCCTTGTAGCATCATTGGGCACATCGTCTGGTTCCTCTTGATCTTCAGCAGCTTCCCCCGTTGCAGCATCACCATATTCAGGGGGCACATAGTTGTCATCGTCCTCTTCTTCTTCGCCGTCTTCCATCATAACCCCTATTTCTCCGTGCCTCATCCAATCATTATAGTGTGGCATGAAACCCTTGTAAATTAGGTGGGTGTGAAGGATTTTCCGGTCAGAGTAAGACTTCGTATTCCCACATATAGGGCATGGACAACACATAAAACCATTCTGCTTGTTTGCCTCTGCCACTTCGAGAAAATCATGCATGCCCTTAATGTACTCGGAGGTGTGTCTGTCACCGTACATCCATTGTCGGTTCATCTGCGTGCATTATATATAATTAAGTGTGTCAAAAACCATTACAGAACATCATGAGTAGATAATTAAGTGACCAAATTAATAGAAGTTCATCATCACATTAAAACCAAAGTACATACATAGTTCTCATCTAACAACATATATATAGCTCTCCAGAGCATCTAATTAATTAAACCATACATTGAAACTATGTAAAACATTTCAATGCGAAAACAAATGCGATCATAATCGCAACCAAGGTAACAATTGATCCAACGGCATAATGATACCAAGCCTCGGTATGAATGGCATATTTTCTAATCTTCCTAATCTTCAAGCGCATTGCATCCATCTTGATCTTGTGATCATCGACGACATCCGCAACATGCAACTCCAATATCATCTTCTCCTCCTCAATTTTTTTATTTTTTCCTTCAAGTAATTGTTTTCTTCTTCAACTAAATTTAACCTCTCGACAATAGGGTCGGTTGGAATTTCCGGTTCAACCACCTCCTAGATAAATAAAATCTATGTCACGTTGGTCGGCATAGTTGTCATAAACAATAAATGAACCAAATAGTTATAAAAAGATAATATATACCACATCCGAATCATAGACAGGACGAGGGCCGACGGGGGCGGATACCAAAACCATCGCACTATGTAATAAGAAGGAATAATAAAAGTAACAAAATTAGACAAGTATCTATCTAAAGTAAGAATATTTTTTTCAGAAAGAAGATAAGAACAAGAGGCTCACCACGGTGGTGCTAGCGACGAGATCGGCGCGGGCGATCGACGGCGGTGAAGACGGGGATGGGACGTGACGGACCGCTAAACCTAGACAAATCTCAGGGAAAATGGAGCTCGGAGGTCGAGTTTCGAGAGGAGAAAGATTAACTAGTGTGGCTCAGACATTTCATCGAACACCTCATGTGCATAGGAGGTGAGCTAGAGCACCCAAATGCCCTCCCCTTGCCGGCCAGAAAAAACAGAGCACTGTGGAGTGCTCTGCTATGGCGATGGGGTATATATAGGCAACTCATTGGTCCCGGTTCGTGGCACCAACCAGGACCATGGTCCTGGTTGGTGCCACGAACCGGGACCAATGCCCCCTTTAGTCCCGGTTGGTGGCACCAACCGGGACCAAAGGCCTTGTGCTGCCCCGCGTCAAAAGTTTAGTCCCACCTCGTTAGTTGAGAGAGCTCGAGAGTGGTTTATAAGCGCTGCTGCGCCCACCCTCTCGAGCTCCTCTCAACTGCAGGCTTTCGGGCCTAACCGTTCTCTTTGCCTGTGGGGCCTACTGGGCCTTCTGCGGGCCTGAATCCTGGCCCATGGATGGGTTTCAAGTCGTATTCAGGCCGTGGTGGCCCAGTAGGTGGCATAATTTTTTTCCCTGTTTTTTGTTTTCTCTTTTGCTTTATTTATTTTGTTTTGTTTCTACTTACAACAAAAAACTTATTTATTTTATTCCATTTTGTTTCTAATTACTTATGTATTTTACTTTATTTATTTTATTTTTATTTATTTTACTGCTGCTATTTTTATTTATTTTACTGCTGCTATTTTTATTTATTTTATTAAGGTTTATTTATTTTATTTACTATAGTTTATTTTATTAAGGTTTATTTATTTTATTTACTATAAAAAATGAACATAGATGCGCCTATAGAGAAAATTAAACCTAAATTCATAATAAATTTCTATGAAATTCAAAGAAATTTACTGTGAATTTAGGTCAAATTCCCTGTATAAATGCATCTATTTTCACTTTGAGAGGAGCTCAACAAGGCAGAGAGGGACGGGCTTATAGACCGGTGTGAGCGCCCTTCAGTTGGCGAGGTGGGACTAAACTCTGACCGCTAATAGGACCAACCCTTTAGTTCCGGTTTGTGGTATGAACCGGGACTAAAGGGTGAGCCTCTGGTCCCGGTTCAAGCCACCAACCGGGACCAATGGTGGTGGGCCAGGAGCGAGGCCCATTGGTCCCGGTTGGTGGGAACCAACCGGGACCAAAGGGGCCGGACGAACCGGGACCAATGCCCCCACGAGGCCCGGCAGGCCCCTGGCCGCACAAACCGGGACCAATGCTCACATTAGTCCCGGTTCGTGACTGAACCGGCACTAATGTGAATATTGCCCTGTGACCAAAGCCCAGATTTCTACTAGTGACATGACTACACTACCGAAGGAGAACACAAGAGAAATGAAGAATAACCCTACACAGCACCTTAGGGCACCTAAGCTCCTTGCTAGCGCCCTCAAGAGGGGGAACAACACAAAGCGTCGTAGCTACCTAGCCACACTGGGCAAGGGTCTTCACCCGGAACTCTGACACACACACACACACACAGAGAGAGAGAGAGAGAGAGTCCAATTAAGATAGAAATCCTTAGCAATAATAAAATCCAAGTTTGATTTGGCTCCAAACGAATAGAACATGAAAAGAAATGATGGAACTGAGGAATTTCAACTCCCAAGGTTCATCAAGGATATACTTGGTAGTCAATAACGGGAAATACACAAGAGCACATGGGTGGTGCACCCCCCTAATGAGAATAAAATTCAAAAAATACCATGAAGATTAAAAAAAATCTGAAATCTTGGAATATCAAACTTGGATGCCCAGTCTACTCCCGTATGAAGTTTCATAGAAAAATACAAGCAAATGTATCCGCACTAAAATCCATCAAAATAGTTTTTTTCTATACATAGAACTTTTTTTGTCTTTTTTGCCATGGATACGTTTCCTGGTATTCTTGTACGAAATTTCACACAAAAGTAGATTGGGTTCCCAGGTTTCATATCCCAAGATCACAAATTCTTTTTGAAATTTCCCGGTATTTCATAGGGGTGTGGAACCGCATGAGAGAATACGAATCCGGAGTTCTTTACTCAATAACTCCGACATAAAATGCTAAATACAAGCTTTAGTCCAATTTTTTGTTGAAGTTCTTTAGTCCAATTTTTGAACTCCAACAAATTAAATGCTAAATACAGTCCGGTGTCTGAAAATGTGCTAGAAATCCTCTACCGTCAATAACTCTTTTTGTTGTTGTAAATTGGACTCCACTCAATCATACCGGAGTGTATTTAGCATTTTATTTGCACCCATCTTTTTGCTTCCTATCGGTCTGACGCTAGAGCTGGGCTAAAGAAATCCACCATTTTTTTAGTGATTGCCAAAGTTTGCATAGCCTCCGACCTATCATAGCAAAGGACCAGACGCATAAAGGATATGTCTTTAACTGTTTACCTACCAGAGGAGATATGGCTCCCTGTAAATGCCTATCATCCAAGGCTTTTATAAGCAGCGAGGTTTCCCCAAGCAAACGGTGAATATCTTATTTTTCATGTTGGAGTTCTTTAGTCCAATTATACGTATTGCTTGATGTGTCTCTAAACACCTAGGAATACGAATCTGATAGGCATAGGAGGCACGATGTCGCACTTGAACGACATTTCGGACGATGCTCCTGTCAGAAACAAAGAGCAAAAACAGAGAAGCACGAACTTATATGAGTGCGGACGTCCTGCACGCAGCGCATCGACGGCCGTGCTGCGCAAGGTGATCCGTGCAAAATAATATGTCAAAGTGAGTAAAACGGACATACATCGCTCGATACCAGCATACATCGCCCACGTCGGCCTGGTGGGCTCGCCCAGGTATAGATTTGACATACACAGCATACACAGGGGCCGGCGACCAGTGTGGTGTACGAGCAGGTCGGCGACTACGACCCCCTAGTCAACATTGGCGGCAGTGTGTGTGCGCCGTGCTCGCATGCAGGGGACGCCTCCTCCAGCGTGTACGGCGACTTCGCTGCCGTTGAACATGCTTGGGACGTCGATGAAGCGTGTAGTGTTGGCTTGAATGCTCCCGTTTAGTGCTTTAGCGTCGTAGCAAGTTTGGTTATGTGCGTGTGTTGCTGGATGTCGGACGTTTTATCCGCAAATGTATTGAGTGTCTAGTCTGAAATAAATTCTAGATAAACTTTCAAGCTACTTATGGATGGAAACATGCTAATCATCCACACGTGTGTTTGTGTGCGTCGACCGAAAACTCTCTCGCACGGTGGTGCGGTGCAGACCGATTGGACTTTTACGGTCCCCGGTACGTACTTGCGTGCGCCTCCACAAGCAAAGTAATGTGGGATCCGTTGCTGTGCGTGCTCTCGTCTAGACATCACACTTCCTACCGATTGTTTGTGCGTGGTCAACCAGCGGCAGCTTATCACTGGTATGTTGTTGTGAGCATTTTATACTCGATTTCTCCAGAAAAAATGCATAATTTTTGTTGGGGTGCAAGCGAGAGTGAGTCCCCCCTTGTTGACGGTGATTTTCTGTCTCCGAATTTCAGCTCGAACGAACTTGTTGCCATAGCCGAATGCTCCTACTTTTCTAGATTTGTCGAGCCGAGTTTACGCTAAACATATTGTGATGCTGCTCGTACTACAGCGGTAGTGTTATACTGTATTGTCGTTACTTAATCCGGTGTGATGCTTTTTCATGTTGGTGCAAAGTTCATACTTCTTTTAAGAAAACTTTTGATCCATTCATCCTCAATCATTACAGTAAAACGAACATTAGAAATAAATTACATCAAGATTCGTAGATCATCTAGCGACGATTACAAGTATTGAAGCGAGGCGAAAGCGCGCTATCTTCGGAAAATCGGGCAAAACTTGTTGTAGTAGATAGTCAAGACGTCGTCTTGCTAATGCCTCATAGATCAGCACACTAGAACAGCAACCGCCGTCTGTGAAGATAGCGTAGATAGAAAGGATTTAAGCTGAAGACACACGAACGTAGACGAACTACGACCGCATCCAAGCAAATCCACCAAGGATAGATTTGTCAGAGACACACCACCACACACCCACCGACGATGAGACGCACCACCGGGACAAGGGCTAGGCGAGGAGAATCTTATTCAAATCTTCAGGGAGGCGCCGCCGTCTCGTCTTTCTAAGTAGAACATAGACCCTAACAAAACTCGAACAAACATCTAAAGCTGGAACCCTCTTACCGGCAAGAGGCGGGATCAACCGCTTCGCCGTGGCCCTAAGGTCACCAAAAACGAGGCGGACCGGCGAGGGCGCCTCCGTACATACTTCAGTGAAGATTAATCCAGGGTGACGTAGGTAGGCAGGCAAGCAGGCTGAGTGTCACTTGACAATTATGCTTCGATTTTGTAGTACGTGCACATGAGTCAGTGAGTGATTACCTAGCTATTCTGGACTTGCTACTGGTGGCGCTAGACAGCTACGTGAACTAATACTAAGGCTGGTGATAGTGGGGAGTATTATATACTAGTATCATGCATATGATACTAGTGTATGATACTACATCCATAGTGCATAGTATCATATATTAGTATCATAGGTAGTCTTATTTATTGTCATGTATGACACATAGTAGCATAACATTTATTATGTTACGGTATCTACCTATGTTACTATAACCATCTCTCTCTTCTTTAATTGCCTGCCATATAAGCATGTTTGCGAGTTTCAAGTACATGTTACTACTTATGTTACCCACATTATGGCCAGTCTAAGACTTTTTAGATCACTAATGCTGTAAACTAATATATAACTTTTCAGATTACCATAAAAAATTGTTAGGGGAGAATACCATACCTATACTTAAGAGTAAAACAGATTAGTGACCCTGAGTTACTTCGTCTCAAATTGATGTGGGTTGCCGCAAAAAAATAAGGGTGGGGTTGTTGGAAGAGTAAAAGGTGGCCACCAAACGTACCACACGTGTTAACTTTTTTTTAGGGTACCACACGTGTTAATTAACCTAGCATGCATGCTGCAAAAAAGAAAAGGAAAAAATGAGGGCAAGAGGACAGCACGTATCGGTACAATTTGGGTTCCGTTTGTTCGTTGGTGACAGCGATCGATGGTGGTAGTTGGGACGTCGCACGCATTCATGTATACATCTATTCCAGGCGTCGCACGGCAAACGGGACCTCATTCCCACGGACCACCCTGCGGAATTAACCATTTCTTGCTTTCATTCATTCACTCACTTTTTTTCAGGGGTATTCATTCTCTTGGAGCTGTCGAGCCGAGTTGAGTTCCAGGCTCCGTCCCGCACAGCTTAGTGTTGCTGCAGACCAGCACGGCAGAGCCCTGGAGCAGTCGCTCTGCTGCCTCTCTGCCAAGATGGATTGCAAAATCCTTAGCCCCTGCCTTTCCTCTAGATTTTAGCATTCTGTTGATTTAATGGAATGGAACTGAAACATAATTGATGCATCTGATTAGCTTATAGACTCAAGTTGATTCATTTTTGTGTCAAGTTTAGTTTATCTCGTAGAACTAGGGAATGTTATGATGGGTTTTTGCGTAGTTATAAGTGTAAAAAATTTCCCATGTTGCCACTGCACCGACCGCTTATTCACTCTACTCTCAAATATCACTGTTTTCTGATTCCCACCTTGTATCTTCTTCTAATGCCGAGGAGGGGATGAACATATCTGCTGATCATACATTGTGTCATGTGTTTCTTTGTTCTGTCAAGGAGTCCGACTAAAATGGCGCATGATCGTAAATGTGCTCTAGAAAAAGATAGGTACGTCATAATAACATTGTGTCTATGTGAATAATGTTTGATACTGAAAAAGTGTCGTGGGGTTCCTTGACCTCGGAATCGGACAAAGTCGTTATACTCGACAACAGTATCTCTTGTTAATGCATCCTTTTCCTCCGAGGACAAATGATAATCACTGGGCCCCGCTCCTTCATGAATTTTGTAATTCTGAAGTTGTTGCCTAGTGTCGGAGCTAAATCCGGTAAATCTTGGGTAGAAGGATGATCTCGGCTAGATGGTAACAAGAAGTAGAAGGACACAATGTTAAACCCGGTTCGGGCCCTCTCGTAGAGGTAAAACCCTACGTTTTGCTTGTATTGTATTGATTGTGAATGGAGTACAAAGTACAGGATGATCTACCTCAAGATCATATGAATGAATCTAACTTGCCTCTACGGACTAAACCCCTCTGCTTATATAGGGCCCAGGTGGGTATCTAGGGTTACACATGGTCCGTTGCATCTAGAGATAAACATGCTGAATATTTAAATATGCCATAAAATGTTTGCCAAGTCTTCGGAGGATTCCATCTTGATTGTGTCGAGGGCTATAATATATATGGCCCATTCTTCGGTTGTTGGTGGTCCTCGACCCGATCTATGAATGGTTGGCCGACGTGGTGAGTACCCCCTAATTCAGGACACCATCAGTAACTTTTGAACTAGTCTTCATGCTGAGGACGTTGATCTCTTCCTCGACATAGTGACTCCTTCGGTCTTCGGCTTCGTATGCGAGTTCTTGATATTCCAGTTTTCCCGAGCAAACCTTTTTGTCTGAGGACGGTGGTCCGGGGTCTTCTCTTGTCGAAATTAATTCCTTACAGGTGAAGCATGATCCTCCCAGGAATTTCCATAGTCTCCAGCAACTGCGGGGCCCACACCTCAACACGCTCAATTGGGGGAATTGTAATGGGCCCCACATTCCACTTTTAGGGGCATATTTGTAGTTTCTCTCCTTGATTCGCGTGCTCACATAAGGAATGGCGCCTGGGAAACAAGCGATTTAATCACCAAGGACTCAAAACACCCCGCCGTGACACGACTTATTGCAATATATAAGGTTAGGGCGAAGGTAAATCGTATTATGTCCTTCCTGTTTCTTCTTCGCCCATGCACAACTTCTCTTACCATCATTGGTTCTAGAGCTTCGATACAATGGCGAACATCCACGGCTCATCGACTCACCCCACTGGTCCCCTCGAAGGAGATAGGAAAAGTTGCTCGGCCACCCAAGGGCAATTTAATCGACTTGCAACTCGGGGGTACTTGCCTGATCCAGAGTTCATGCAGATCATTCCTAGCCTGGTGGCCATAGACAAAGGGGTTCTCAACGATAATTTCCCCACCCCGCATGGTATAGAGAGAATTTGTTTCATACCTTTCCTCATCCGAGGTCTTGGCTTCCCAATCCACCCCTTCCCAAGGGGCCTTCTAGAGATTTATGGGATCCAGCTCCACCACCTCACGCCTAATTCTATCCTCCATATATCGGGCTTTGTCACCCTTTGCGGGGCCATTCTTGGCTGCGAAGCTCACTTCAAGTTGTGGCGCAAATACTTTTGTTTAGTTCCTCGTACTCGGGAGGCTCTATCTTTGAAGTTGGAAGAGTCGAGGTGTGCAGGATTGCCGGGTTGAGATATCTCCCGGGCACCCAAAAGGAAGAAGTCGAGACATGGTCAACCGAGTGGTTTTATATCACTGATGTGCCACAGGAAGACCCTATTTGGTATGGACCGCCCCTTCTCTCTTGTGCTACCGAAGAAGTGGTACAACTAGCGTCAGAGGAGTCAGTCTCAAGAGGAAGACACCGAGGTATCTCGCTTGGTGGCTCAAATAGCCTGCCTTGGCCACCGTAAGCTTACAACCATCAATGTGATACCGGTGGCGATGAGCCAAGGAGGCCAGCCTCTCCAGCAGGGTGTCCATCCGTTATGGAGGTACAATGGGTCTGACAATGCGACCTGAGCCATTAAAAAGGGCTACGCAAACCTTCAAGCATTGGCGGCTGCGCTGGAGGCCATCTATAAGGGAGAAAAGGAGTCGAGGCACTAAGTTTCTTATCCCGATGTTTTAGTTTATCCGAGCAAAGTATTTTTCTTTCTGGTCAGTTGTTTAACATATCCGAATAGAACTAGAGGCGATGGGTCATGACAGTGAGCTCTCCTGCTCCGCAGCTGGAGACTCATGCACATGACGATGATCCTAATTTTGTCGAGGACCCTCAAACAACCTTTCATCTTTAAAGTGTAGGAGATATGCCTTAGAGGCAATAATAGCAGTGGTTATTTATCTCCAATTTTGTAATAAACGTTTATGTTCCATTCTATAACTACAATGGTCCTTGAGAACGTATAGTGATTTTAAATTTTTCACCTTGTAGCTGTTCCTAATTCCAACAACGGCTTTCGTGTCATGTTATTTTCCTTGAGCAGAGACCAACTAAAATGGTGTGCGGGGGGCAATAAAAAAAGATAGAGATTTTACCACATTCTCAATGTCACCATGTGAATAATTTATGGATTTTGGAATGGTGCCATCGCTTCTTTTGCTTGCAATGCTCGACAATGTTGGCTTTACATAACACACTCGCTTTCCTCTAAGGGATGGGCGGAATGACAACCACTCGATCCGGTTTCTCCATGGTTTGTAATGATGAATGTGTTGGCTAGGTGCATCTTGATCGTGATACATAGGTCATTACGACAATTTAGTTCTTTCTAAAGATGCCTGAAGGAAATACATCATTTATTTAAAGGAATGTTCAAGTTCTCATAGCGTCTAACCAAACAAATGAGTACCAAAACAAGGGTTTTTTCCATGAGAATAATGGGTGGACAATGAAAAAAGTGCCAAGGGGTAAGGAAGAGAATGATAACTATTGGGTTCTATTTCCATTGAGTTTTAAATAATGAATGTGATGGCTATCTACATCTTGATCTTAGCACAAAGAGCTTGGTAGATCAATTTAACTCTAGTTTTTTTAAACCCTAATAGCACCCCCTATGGGATCAGAAGGTGGTCTATGCACTACACATATCAAAATTAGGTCAGGAATCCTTAGCATCGAACCGAGTATTTGGTTTGGCTCCAGGCGAACAGAAAAATAGAGGGAAAGTTGAAGGCGATGGAAGTTCAGCTCCCAAGATTTGTCGAGGCGATACTAGGAAGTCAAATAACTCGTTTTTTGTAGATTGGATCCACCCATTCATCTCCATACACCCGAGTAAAATTGGAAATTCATCAAGAGTCCATCCTTTCTTGCTTCGTATTGGTCCAAAACTATGGATGGACTATGATATCCATCATTAATTTTTGGTGATTGCTAAAGTTCTCATAGCCTTCGACCCACTCACTCATTTTCATACACATGACTAAACTTGGCTTTGAATCCAGAGCCCCCACCTTCCTTTGCTTCAAGTCGGTTTATAATTTGTTCAAAGGTTTGACAAAGATCCCATAGCCTCCGACCTACCAGAGGACTAACCACATAACAAGAGATTTTTTTATCTCTATTGACCTACTGAGCGACAAATGACTTAACGTCAGTGCCTACCATCCAAGGATTTTATAAGTAGCAAAGGCTCCCCCAACAAGTTGTACATAGCTTATTTTCCCATTTCACCTTTATATTCTTCAATTATCCAATTACATTTCTTGCACAATTTGTCGTGACTATGCACATTAGTGACATGAATCCAATATACATAGGCATAGAAGGGACCGGAAATCACTGACATATCATCATAACTATACCATGCACCACCTCCGCCAGTTCGACATCGTACCTCGCCCTCCTACTCCACCATGACGCCTTCCTACTCCATCATCTCGGCCATTTTCCCACGACCTTGTCTGTTGGCACACCATTGTACCCTTTTGCTCTACCAACTTTGTACACCGCGCACTTGAATCATCTCGGTGACCCGGCAATATTACCCAGACGGTTGTGAAGCCTAGCACTAAATCTTACTAGCTGGACGCTCCAAGCTTCGTTTAACTGGGTAGAGGTAGAAAAGAAACATGAGCGAGCCGATAGGAGTCCTCCCTAGGATAGAGTTGCATTACTCGCATCCATAGGGATCAAACTGCAAATGTAGCCAGTCAAAGGCGATATGGAAAGAAAAATTAAACAAAAGCAATTATTTCCACGCGGCTGCAGGAGACATAATTATTAGGTTTCTTTCTTTAACCGCACTCCACCTCCCCCTCCTCTATCTCTCCCGTCTGGAATCAATTCTTCCTCCACTGCCTCACGGAAGGCACCACCACCCACCGTCGTGGAAAAGTTTCGGCTTTTGTCCCCCATTTGCTGGCTGCGGTCACTCCCTCCCGGCGCCCCCAATGATGCCTCACTCCATGTGACCCCCTCCTCCCCTGCCAAGTGATTCTGCTCAATCCCCGTGCTCCCCTCCGAACTCAAATATAGAGGGTTGTTCCTTCTTTCTTGGTTGTCGCGTGCTGCGAGGGAAATATGTGGTTTATCCCTGACTTTCTCCTTGCAAATTCCTCACCTTTGTTTGGTGCATGGGAAAGGGGGCTTTTGAGCTCCTCAAACTTGTTGTCTTATTCGAATGCTCCAACTTTTTCTAGATCTCTCTGGCCAAGTTTTCACGAAATTGATACTCCCTTCGATCAATCTTAATTGATGCATACTTAAATGGAAACACTTTGTATCTATAGTCTGTTAAAACTCTATCGTCAGATCAGTCGGACGTCCTCGATCTAATTGAAATCCAACGCTCGAGAGTTCTTTTTGTTTTCTAAATAAGAAAATAAAGAAAAAAAATCAATCGGTGGGGAGCTAACGCCCGCAACGTCTATGCGTAATATTCTCTCCTCGCCTCGTCGGATCCCCTTTCCCCCGGATCTGCCCCGTGCGCCTCCTTCCCTCCTCTTCGTCCATCAACACATCGATTTGACCGGCCAGCTTTGCCCGCTCCTCCTTCGTCGAGCAGCCCGGCCACCCCATCTTCCAGTCCACCAATGCATCTCCTCGGCAACATCGGTTGTGCGCCATCCTGGCATTAGGGACTTGAGCCCTCATTCAACCGTGATTCGTGGATCCACAGGTTACAAATCGTCTCGATCGGCTGTCGGAGTAGCACCGGGGGCCAGAGAACTGGCAGTGGATTGCAACCCCCCCCCCCCCCCTCCCCATTCGAAGCGCTCATCTCGAGGCCGATGGTATTGCACTGCTTCCATCGCCCTTAACTTGATTATTTGTTATTTTTGCAATGCAATATTCTTTGTAATTCATCCAGCAACTGATTACTGGTTGTAATTTATGTTCATCGTCCTCCTAGTTGCTTCCTGTATATAGGGATTCCAAAAATATGTACCCTCAGTTTGCGGCAAATCTTTTTCTTAATGTTTCAAAAATTGATGCTTCCACCTAACAATAATAATGTTTCAAAATCATCAGTGATTTCGCGGTAATTAGTATGTAGATCACACAAATATGCAGCCACATGTTGGCAGCCATATTTGTGAATTTCCATTTCAAATTTCCGTGCTTCCAATTAAGATTAGAGATAGCACTATTTTCATGCTTATGAGGTACAATATGTGCTTCTTCGATCGAAATAATTTGCCACCATGGATACTTGCTTCTTTTCTTTTGTCATTGTCATTGTAATGTAAACAATGCCCTGGTACTTCCTACATTTATCATATATGTTGCTCAAGATTCCAGTCAATTTTTTCACATTACCGATGTGGCACATCTATTTTGCGGAATTAGACACTAATTGTAATGCCCTGCTTCCATGATGTACTTCTGTTTTGTTAATTCATATTAATGTTTTGCCATTATATTTGACAGCATCTCGTGTTTCAGACTATTTATCCTTAATTTCAGCTCACCCCTAATCATCATAAAGCATGTCATAAAATTGATGCTTCCATATATCCATGCTTCCTAAGGAGTATATATTTGTTTCTTTAGTCAACATAGTTTGCATCAATCGATCCATGCTTCTACCCTTTTTGTGTCCCTTTGTGTGTGTTGTTTTAAGTGCTGAGGTGTTGTATTTTTAACATCGACCCCGTGTTGTCGCTGGCTCAGACATGCTCACTCCGAGAACGCTTGCTATTGGTATACTGGTTCCTGAGTTCTCTCGAGACGAGCTTAGCACCGTTGAATCTAGAGATTCCATCCAACGATCTCACCGGCGTGGTGCATCATTGATCTCAAACGTGCTACCTGCCAGTGTGGTTGGTTCCAGCACTCGGGTCGAGTTAACGTGGCTGCGATCCAGCGGACACACACATCCCATCGATCGCCGTTCCTTGCGCCCACCACCTCATGCAACCGGCCAGCCGTGCTAATGCTCCACCTCTTTACCAGTGGCACCCATGTTAGATGGGAACCTACTTGAATCTGAACTTGCTTACAGAAATATATGTAATTGTTGTCTGAAACTAAATTTCTCTCTTTAGAAGCATATTTTGGTTATGATTGAAACCGATGTAATTGTTGCTTCCCAGATGTAATCTGTCCAAGCCGTTTGTTAATGTTGTATCCAACATTGCTCTATTTTGCTTCCTACTCATTAGAATGATGCTTTTGTTACACCACAACCGAATGATGAATGTTTCAAGAAAATCAATACGATTCATACACAACTGAATAAAGTTTCTACAATGTACTAATTGTGCTTCCAACAGCCAAAGGATCTTTGATCGTTGACATGGAAGCAAATTCTCTAGCCAAGAGAAAGAAAATAAATTTGATATGCTTCAAATTTTAGCAAAAACTATTTCCATGTGTCACAATGTGCTTCATAAGCCTCACCATTGCAAGTGCTTCATTGGTACATATTGTATGAAATGCTTCCTGACGCAGAAACCAAATAGTGAAGGAAGCACACATAATTGATCAACGGGAATTGCTCCTGATAGTTAAAGCTCGCATGATTTATGGGCAGTTGCGAGTAAACAAACTGCAATTAGTGGCCATCCAAACATGCAAACAACCTTATCAGGCCCGCACGCTCCACAATAATTAAATCCAACGGTGGAGGGGTAGTCTGATGGAAGCAAAGAATCAGTACTAGTAGTGGTAGTCTGATTCTTAGGCCGTGATTGGTTCATAAGTCCTAGGACTTTTTTTATTCCCAACTTATAAGTCCCAAGTCCTCAAAAAGTCCCTACCTGTTTGATTCCTCGGACTTAACATGGACTAAAAGACCATATTACAATTATAAGTCCCTATAAGACTCTCCTTGAGAGTCTTATTTCATAAGTCTCAAATGCCCACTTTAAGTCCCTATAAGTCCCTCCTGTTTGGTTTAGATGGGATTTATAGGGACTTTTTTAAGTCCCTAAATCAATAAGGGGGTGTTTGTTTCCAGGGACTTTTTTGTTTAGGGACTAGAAAAAGTCCCTCTTAGAGACTTTTTTACCAAACGGGAGAGACTTTTAGCAACTAAACTAGGCATTTGGGACTAAAAAGAAGAAGTCCCTCTTAGAGAGTCTTTTTGAGACTTTTTCCTGCCCTGCCCCCCACCGCGCCTCACCTTATCCACACCGCTCCCGCTCCCTGCCCCGCCCCGCACAGCAGAGTCGCCGCCGCTCCCCGCCTCCACGCCGCACCTCCAGTCGCCGCCGCTCCTCGCCCCTGCACAGCACCTCCAGTCGCCGCCGCTCCCCGCCCCCGCACCGCACCTCCAGTCGCCGCCGCTCCCCGCCCCTGCACCGCACCTCCAGTCTCCGGCCCGTGCCCCGCCTCCATTGCCCGGAGCCGCCGCCGCTCCCCGCCCCCGCACCGCACCTCCAGTCTCCGGCCCGTGCCCCGCCTCCATTGCCCGGAGCCGCCGCCGCCATGGACGGCGATGAAGACGATGGTCTTCACTTCTTCTCTCAGGTCCCCTCCCATCACCAGGCTTCACAGGGCTCATCCGCGGGCGGAAATTTGGGGAGGGGCATGGGCTTCTTCGATCTGAACAGCAACGTCGACGACTACCCCGACTTGGGCTCGTACCAGCAACTCCTCCGTGGCGAGTCGGTCGATCATGGTCTTCCTCGGATTGGACTTGGTCGTGGGAGGTCCGTGTCCCAGGGCGGAGGAGGCCGCGCCCGGTCTCTGAACATTGGAGGCGGATCCGGCTCTCCCATGCGTCCGTTCGTCGCCCCGGGCGCAGCTGTTGGTGACGGAGGCGTCAGAGGGCGTGGGAGGTCCGTGCCCCAGGGCACTGGACGCGGTGTAGGTCGAGCTCGTAGGGCCTCATCGGCCGGCAGCATAGGCGTCACAGGACGGGGATTCTCCATCTCTCAAGATGCAAGCCGGCAACGTGCGTCGTCATCTGCTGTGCCTTCAGAAGATGTCGACAACAGTGAAGGATTTGAAGATGGAGACGACAACTGTGTTTTTGGAGAGGTAAATTTCTGAGTTGTGCAAATTCATGTCCATGTGTTCTTGCTAGTAAAAGATTTTCATGCCACTTATGCAATTCTTTTTAAGGGATTGACCAGGTCATTTAGCGTATAATATTTATCAATGCTATAGATTTATATGTAACTCTGTACACCACATTTCATCTTCTTTTTGTAACTGGGTGTAGAAGACTTTAGAAATTGTTGTCAGATTTAGCGTACCGTATATAAAAGCACCTTCTGTGATCATAATTTTGTAAATAGAATTAGTTAAATTTGTATATGGAATTCACCACCGAATATATTTGTATACGGAATTCACCACCCAATTTGTTTGAATTGTGTATTTTTTATTTTTTGTTTAGAAAAACATTGCGAAGGCTGAATGGACAGACGAGAATATTACTATATTTTGTAACATTGCCTGTGAGGAAGCTAGGGATGGGCACTGTGTGAATGGTGCTTGGACAACTAGAGCCTACAATAATATGAAGACAAAATTTTATGAACGCGCCGGCCTCCTCCATACTACCAAGCAATTCAAAAATTGTTTAACTAAACTCAAGAGCTTCTATAGCGCTTGGGCGTGGTTGGTGCAGCAAACTGGTTGTGGCCGAACTGAAGACGGGGCTATAACCGCATCAAATGAGTGGTGGACAACAAAAATTAAGGTACATCATTCAGCAAATTACAGTTGAATTGCTCACAGTTGATTACATTAGTTAGCCTTGTCCTAATTACCTAACTAATGCTGCAGGAAAGACCAGATGTCAGAAAATTCAAGGCTGGCAATCCTGAGTATTTGGATATGCTTATAGAGATATTCCAAGGTGTGGCAGTTGATGGATCATCAGCTTATGTGCCCATAGATGAAGAGGAAGAAGAATATGATGCTGCCGATGATGGACATGAGCAGAGTCCAATGAGCACCATCAGCAGGAAGAGGGGAAGCAGCGGCGCTGAACAGTCAGCAACAAGCCCAGCCAAGAAACACAAGAGCCCAATGGTGAAACTAATGACAGGGCTGATCAACAGTATCAATAGTGATAACACTTCTGAGATGATCACTGAATATGCAAACAAAAGGCAGGAAGCAAAGGACAAGGCAAGAGAGAAGAAATCAAACAGCACTAAAGAGAGCATTACTCGTTGTCAAATGTTGGCGGTTAAATGTGGTGCAGAAGAAACAAGTGCCGAGTACTTCATGGCAACTCAACTGTTTGCAGATGAGGCAAACAGAGTCATATTTGAGAACATTACAAGTGATGATGCTAGACTGACTTGGTTGAAGAGGTGGTGCATGATGAAGAAGTTGTCCTAGTGTTCTTCTGTACTAGTGTTCTTCTTTCCAATATAACTATGTAATGGACCTGTAGTGTGCGACCTTGTTAAATGATCATTGCATGTTACCGTGTTTCATAATGTTTGGGTGTACTAATGTTTGCTAGTTGAAGACGTGGTGCATGATGAACAATTTGTACTAACGTTTGCATGTTTCAGGACAATGGCAGCAGTGCTGATGATGGCAGTAGTGCTGATGGGAGCAGTAGTGATGATGAAGCACTGATGTTGTTGATGCACCAAAACAGAAAGAGAAGAATGCTGCAGATGGCCTGCATGGTTGGTATGTACCACTTGGACTCTTACTGTAACAAAAGAACCTAGAAGAGTACCAATACAGTCTGGGCATGATTGGGTTATGACAACACTAGGCAACAAAACTTCCTGTTACAACATGTTTAGAATGCATAGACCAGTCTTTGAGAAATTGCATAGTGCGCTTGTTGATTCCTATGGTTTGAAGTCCACCAAAAGAATGTCATCAGTTGAGTCTCTAGGCCTGTTTCTGTGGATAGTTGGTTCCCCTCAATCTCTAAGACAAGCAGAAAACAGATTTGTTAGGTCATTGGACACAATTGTAAGGAAGTTTGATAAGGTTTTGGCCTGCCTGATCAAGCTCGCAAAAGACATCATCAAGCCAACAGATCCTCAATTCAAAACTGTGCATTCAAAACTAAGATCTAGAAAGTATGCACCATTTATGGACAATTGCATTGGAGCAATAGATGGGACACACATACAAGTTGTGGTACCAGTTGCCACTGCTGTCCAGCATAGGAATAGACATAAAGAGAAGAGTCTGAATGTGATGTGTGTCTGTGACTTTAATATGAGATTCACATTTGTCCTAGCCGGTTGGCCAGGATCGGTGCATGACATGAGGGTCTTCAATGATGCCCGATCCAGATTTGGTGACAAGTTTCCAAAACCTCCACTTGAAAAGTTCTATCTTGTGGACTCAGGATACCCAAATAGACCTGGTTATCTTGCACCATACAATGGTTTAACCTATCATTTCCAGGAGTACCGTGATGGCACAATGCCTAGAGGAAAAAAGGAACACTTCAATTTCAGCCATTCTTCACTTAGAAATGTCATCGAGAGGTGTTTTGGAGTCTTGAAGAACAAGTGGAGGATTTTGTTTCACTTACCAAGTTATCCACAACAGAAACAAAGCAAAATCATTGTGGCTTGCATTGCACTGCACAATTTTATTAGAGAAAGTCAACTAGCTGATATAGATTTCGACAAGTGTGATCAAGATGAAAACTATATACCATTGCCTGTGCCAACGACCACTCCAACAAATGATTCAACCAATGAGATGGATAGTGCTACTATGAATCAATTTAGAAATTGGGTCGCTGATGGGTTGTGGAGCTTGAAACAGCAATAATATATTATTTCGGTTGTTATGGACAAGTGTTCTTCGCTTATGTAATCTCACTTATTTCGGTTTTTATGAACAATTGTTGGCACGAACAAGTGTTCTCTTCTAGTGTTGTTTTGGTTGTTACGAACAAGCTTATTTCGGTTCTTATGAACAATTGTTGGCACGAACAAGTGTTCTCTTCTAGTGTTGTTGGCCCTGGGACTTCTATATGCGGTTGAGCCCTGGGAAGCCTGTCAACATGGCAACATGGTCTTTTAGGAGCCGAACTGGGACTTCTATCGGCGATGAACAAGTGGTTTTTCTGTTGTTATTATTTATGTAATCTGTACTAGTTAATTATTAGCGGCGGAGTGCAATGCGGCGGAGTGCATTCAGGAGCCGAACTGGGACTTCTATCGGCGATGAACAAGTGGTTTTTCCTGTTTTTATTATTTATGTAGTCTGTACTAGTTAATTATTAGGGGCAGCATGGTCTTTTAGCATGTCATTTATTATCCTCTAGTTCATATTTAGTTCCTGGAAACAAACAGGTAGGGACTAGAGACTTTTTAGTTGGGACTAAAAAAAGTCCTAGGACTTTTTAAACAAACAGGGCCTAAGTTTCTAGAAACAAACACCCTCTTAGCACTTCTCATACTTAAACGTGCGTCAATTAATTTGGATTAGATAGAGTAGTTAATTTATGGCTCACCGGAGCGGTGCATGCTCCGAAGAAGAAGAAAAAGAGGTAGCACATGCATATGATTTGGTTTTTTTTCTTTGTAACGTCGAGCTCAGACTAACGCAGTCTTATTTTTCTTTCGAGTGTCACGAACGCATTCATGTTTTTTAGGGATACCAACGCATTCATGTGGCCGTTTCCAGGCGTCGCACGGAAAGGGACCTCATTCCCGTGGCCCACGAGCCGCGGTGGGCCCTAGGACGCAGCACTGTTAAGCTTTTTGCTCTCGTTCATTCACTTTCGTTCACTAATTAATACGGACTCGGTGCATTCCACCAACTGCTTTATCAACCCTAACCTTAAATATATATCTTTTGTGATTTTCATCTCATATCTGCTCTTTTTTGGTAAATTTTAATTTATTCGTAATATTAGAACAAATACCAGAAATAATAAAAAATTACATCAATATCTAGACCACTAGCGATCACTATAAGCACTGAAGAGAGTCGAAAGCGTGTCGCTGCCATTGCCCTCCCTCGCCGAGGCTGGGTAAAACTTATTGTAGTAGACAGTCGGGAAGTCGTCAAGGCCCAATAGGAGCAATACACTAGAACGGTAATCGTCGCCGATGAAGAGAAGTGTAGATCGAAAGGATCCAACCTATAGGCATAAGAATGTAGACGAACGAAGGCCGGATCCGAGCAAATCAATATAGGACAATAACCGACTGAATCCTGCATACACTGGAGACACACCTCCACACGTCCTTCGACGGTGCTAGACGCACCTCCGGGACGGGGCTAGGCGGGGAGAATCTTACTCCATCTTTAGGGAGTCATCGTCTTGTGGTCTAGCCTTTTAAACAGGACACAAACTCTAAGCAAACCCAAAGAAACATCTAAAAACAGAGACCTCCCGTCGACAAGGGTCTGGATCCACCACGCTCTCATGGCCCTAAGGCCACAAGGGACAAGGCAAATCGACTGTGCCACCGAAGTGAAGTAGAAACCTAGTCGCTCGTTCACTTAAAGAATAGAGACGAAGGGGTAAGTCGATTGAAGGGCATATTGAGGGAGTCCTGGATTAAGGGGTCTTCGGACGTCCAGCCTATTGGACATGGGCCGGACTGATGGGCCGTGAGATACAAGACAGAAGACTCTCTCCCATGTCCGGATGGGACTCTCCTTGGCGTGGATGGCAAGCTTAGCGTTCGGATATGAAGATTCCTTTCTCTGTAACCGACTTTGTACAACCCTACTCCCCTCCGGTATCTATATAAGCCCGAGGGTTTAGCCCATAGGGACAATCATAATTATACAGGCTAGACTTCTAGGGTTTTAGCCATTACGATCTCGTGGTAGATCAACTCTTGTAATACTCATATTCATCAAGATCAATCAAGCAGGAAGTAGGGTATTACCTCCATAGAGAGGGCCCGAACTTGGGTAAACATTGTGTCCCCTGTCTCCTGTTACCATCGACCTTAGACGCACAGTTCGGGACCCCCTACCCGAGATCCGCCAGTTTTGACACCGACATTGGTGCTTTGATTCAGAGTTCTGCTGCCTTGTCTTCAAGAGGTTCGATGGCTCCGTCAATCATCTACAACAATGCTGTCCAGGGGGAAGTTTTTCTCCCCGGCCAGATCTTCGTATTCGACGGCTTCGCACTGCGGGCCAATTGGCCATCTAGAGCAGATCGACGGCTACGCCCCTGGCCATCAAGTCAAGTTTGGAAGCTTGAACTATGTTGCTGATACCCGCGGAGACTTGATCTTCGACGGATTCGAGCCCACGACAGCCGCTCCCTGCCACCGCGATAATCATGACCTAAATATGTCATCGGACCATACTCAGGAGATAGCACCTGTAAGTGCTCGAGCCCTAGATCCGGAGCAGACTACGCCGTCCGAGGACGTGAAGCTCAACCCTGCCACGGGAGGCGCAGACTCAGCGGCGCGGGAGCCGCACACAGACCCAACCTCGAGCGGGGCCTGCGTCACCGGAACCTCGGATTCGTCTCCGGCCACAGGTTCCGAACCACGCGCGTCCGCGTCCGTCGAGCCCGTTCAGGCGCCGGTCGTCGAATTCAGCGCCTGATAACCCACAAGTATAGGGGATCGCAACCGTTTTTGAGGGTAGAGTATTCAACCCAAATTTATTGATTCGACACAAGGGGAGCCAAAGAATATTCTCAAGTATTAGTAGTTGAGTTGTCAATTCAACCACACCTGGATAACTTAATATCCGCAGCAAAGTATTTAGTAGCAAAGTAGTATGGAAGTAACGGTAACGGTGGCAAAACTAACAGTAGCAGTTTTGTAGTAATTGTAACAGTGGCAACGGAAAAGTAACTAAGCAAAGAACAATATGTGAAAAGCTCGTAGGCATTGGATCAATGATGGATAATTATGTCGGATGCGATTCGTCATGCAATATTTATAACATAGGGTGACACAGAACTAGCTCCAATTCATCAATGTAATGTAGGCATGTATTCCGAATATACTCATACGTGCTTATGAAAAAGAACTTGAATGACATCTTTTGTCCTACCCTCCCGTGTGAAAGCACAAGTGCTCCCTGGGTGATTTTGGTAATTAATATCAACATATCTCTTGTTGGACTAATGCTTCTACCTAGTATGTTTCAGATAAGTTCAAAAATGGAGTGGCATGGACTAGAGGATGTGGAACCCCTTCAAGATGCTGAGGACAAAGGATTGGCTCAAGCTCAAAGCTCAGGACTCTACATTTTCTATTTTAGTGGTCCAAGATCACATTGAGTCCATAGGAAAGCCAATACTATTAAGAGGGGATGAGGTGTTGCTTAATGGCTTGCTTTCTCAAAGTGCTTAGTCATATGCTCCAAAGCCCTTCAACCAGTTTCTCACATCCACATATGTCCCAAACCAAAAGTCAAACTCGGCCCCACCGAAACTTTCTATCCGGCGCCACCGAGTTCAGTTGACATAGCCACTGCCAGAAACCCTAATCGGTTCGGTCTCACCGAGATGGGCTTGCAAACTCTCTGTTGCCTATTGCAATCATTTCGGTCCCACCGAGATATGCAATCGGTCCTGCCGAGTTTGCTTGGCCAACTCTCTGTTTCGCTTATTACCCAAATCGGTCCCACCGAGTTTGTGTAATCGGTCAAACCGAGTTCAGGCTTTACCCTAACCCTAGCACATCGGTCCTACCGAGTTGATCATATCGGTCTCACCGAAATGCCTAACGGTCACATTATGAACTAAATCGGTCTGACCGAGTTTCACGATTCGGTCCCACCGAGTTTGGTAAATTGTGTGTAATGGTTAGATTTTGTGTGGAGGCTATATATACCCCTCCACCCACTCTTCATTCGTGGAGAGAGCCATCAGAACATGCCTACACTTCTAACATACATTTTCTGAGAGAGAACCACCTACACTTGTGTTGAGGTCAAGATATTCCATTCCAACCACATAAATCTTGATCTCTAGCCTTCCCCAAGTTGCTTTCCACTCAAATCATCTTTCCACCAAATCCAATCCTATGAGAGAGAGTTGAGCGTTGGGGAGACTATCATTTGAAGCACAAGAGCAAGGAGTTCATCATCAACACACCATTTGTTACCTCTTGGAGAGTGGTGTCTCCTAGATTGGCTAGGCGTCACTTGGGAGCCTCCATCAAGATTGTGGAGTTGAACCAAGGAGTTTGTAAGGGCAAGGAGATCGCCTACTTCGTGAAGATCTACCCGAGTGAGGCAAGTCCTTCGTGGGCGACGACCATGGTGGGATAGACAAGGTTGCTTCTTCGTGGACCCTTCGTGGGTGGAGCCCTCCATGGACTCGCGCAACCGTTACCCTTCGTGGGTTGAAGTCTCCATCAACGTGGATGTACGATAGCACCACCTATCGCAACCACGGATAAAAAATCTCCGTGCCTCCAAATTGTGTTTGCACACTCCAATCACATCCCTTTACATTCTTGCAACTTGCATGCTTTACTTTCCGCTGCTCATATACTCTTGTCATGCTTGCTTGATATGTATTGTGAATGGTTAAACCTGTGCCAAAACTCCACATCAACTTAAGGAAATTAAAAACTGCTACTTTTCTTCTTAGAGTCTATTCACCCCCCCCTCTAGACACCTCTTCTCGATCCTTTCAATTGGTATCAGAGCTTTGGTCTCCATTGCTTTGGTTTAATCACCATTGGAGGAAGATGGACGAGTCTACGTTGGGGAGTCTTAGACGTAGAGTGCCTATTCTTGATGGAGAGTTCTTTCATGAGTGGAAAAATGAAATGCTTGAGATTTTCAATGAATATCGTTTGAACAAGTACATTACTAGCCCTTATGCACCTCATGTTGATCCATTGCATCCTACCCTTGATGAGTCTATTGACATGATCCGCAACCTTAGAACTGTTAATCTTATCACTAGAGGCTTTCCTAGAAACTTGATTGGATGTTTGCCTACTCTTGATTGTGCCTACACTATATGGAGATTTCTTGAGGAAAGATTTCCAAACTATTCCTTGCAAAACCTAGATGAAATTCTTCATAAGTCTATTGCCTTGAGTAAGATGAATTCTAGTGATCCTAGCTTTGGTGATTGTCTATTTGAGCTTACCAATCTCATGCGTGCCAAAGGAAATGTTGGAATCATTAGCAATATCATATCCGAAGCTATTAGAATTCATAAAGGTGACCATTGTGATGATCGTTTATCTAATGAATTACCCTCTCTAGGAATTGATCAAATACAAGACAATGTTGAACATGGATACTATGATGAGGATGATGATAGTGACTATGATCTTGACGATGTGATGAGACACTTTGGTCTTATGCCTAATCTTCGCGGCTACATGGCTGGAGGAAAGGAATGGGTCCTTGATAGTGGATGTACTGATCATATGACCAGAGACAAAGATATGTTTCGTGAGCTTGCTGAAAACGACGGCCCTCGAAAGTATGTCACTTTTGGTGATAACTCAAAGGGTAAGGTGGTTGGCCTTGGTAAGGTGGCCATCTCACATGATAACTCCATACAAAACGTCATGCTCGTTGAATCTCTTGGGTACAATTTACTTTCAGTATCTAGACTTGCTGATTTCGGTTTCAATGTCCTATTTACTGAAGTAGATTGCCAAGTGTTTCGAAGAGACAATCATAAAATGGTCTTTACCGGTATACGTAGAGGTGATCTTTAGATTGTTGATTTCACTAAAAAGGCTCAACCTAGAACTTGCTTCATTGCTAAATCTTCTAAAGGCTGGTTGTGGCATAGAAGGTTAGGTCATGTGGGCATGCGAAATCTTGATAAGCTTATTAAAGGTGATCATATCCTTGGAGTAAAAGATGTTATATTTGACAAGGATAGACTTTGTAGTGCTTGTCAAGCAGGAAAACAAGTTGGAGGGAGTCACCCCGTGAAGAACATCACGACCACGAGAAGACCACTCGAGCTACTTCATATGGATCTGTTTGGTCTCAATGCCTACAAGAGTCTCGGTGGTAACTCATTTGGTCTAGTCATAGTCGATGATTTTTCAAGATTTACGTGGGTGTTCTTTCTTGATGACAAATCGCAGGTCCAAAAGATCTTCAAACACTTCGCTAGGAAGGCCCAAAATCAACTTGAAGTGAAGATCAAGAAGGTTTGGAGCGACAACGGAACGGAGTTCAAGAACACAAATGTGGATACCTTTCTTGACGAAGAGGGGGTCTCACATGAGTTCTCGGCTACGTACACACCTCAACAAAATGGAGTTGTTGAGAGGAAGAACCTGATACGTCTCCAACGTATCTATAATTTTTGATTGTTCCATGCTATATTATATTCTATTTTGGATGTTTATTGGGCTTTATTATACACTTTTATATTATTTTTGGGACTAACCTATTAACCGGAGGCCCAGCCCAAATTGCTGTTTTTTTGTCTATTTCAGTGTTTCGAAGGAAAAGGATATCAAACGGAGTCCAAACGGAATGAAACCTTCGGGAACGTGATTTTCGGAACAAACGTGATCCAGAGGACTTGGAGTCTACGTAAAGCAATCAACGAGGAGGGCACGAGGTAGGGGGGCGCGCCCACCTCCCCCAGGCGCGCCCTCCACCCTCGTGGGCCCCTCGTTGCTCCACCGACGTACTTCTTCCTCCTATATATACCCATGTACCCTGGAAACATCATATACGGAGCCAAAACCCTATTTCCACCGCCGCAACCTTCTGTACCCGTGACATCCCATCTTGGGGCCTTTTCCGGCGCTCCGCCGGAGGGGGCATTGATCACGGAGGGCTTCTACATCAACACCATAGCCTCTCCGATGATGTGTGAGTAGTTTACCTCAGACCTTCGGGTCCATAGTTATTAGCTAGATGGCTTCTTCTCTCTCTTTGGATCTCCATACAAAGTTCTCCTCGATTCTCTTGGAGATCAATTTGATGTAACTCTTCTTTTGCGGTGTGTTTGTCGAGATCCGATGAATTGTGGGTTTATGATCAAGTTTATCTATGAACAATATTTGAATCTCCTCTGAATTCTTTTATGTATGATTGGTTATCTTTGCAAGTCTCTTCGAATTATCAGTTTGGTTTGGCCTACTAGATTGATCTTTCTTGCAATGGGAGAAGTGCTTAGCTTTGGGTTCAATCTTTCGGTGTCCTTTCCCAGTGACAGCAGGGGCATCAAGTCACGTATTGTATTGTTGCCATCGAGGATAAAAAGATGGGGTTTATATCATAGTGCATGAGTTTATCCCTCTACATCATGTCATATTGCTTAAAGCATTACTCTGTTCTTATGAACTTAATACTCTAGATGCATGCTGGATAGCGGTCGATGTGTGGAGTAATAGTAGTAGCTGCAGAATCGTTTCGGTCCACTTGTCACGGACGTGATGCCTATATACATGATCATACCTAGATATTCTCATAACTATGCTCAATTCTATCAATTGCTCAACAGTAATTCTTTTACCCACCGTAATACTTATGCTCTTGAGAGAAGCCACTAGTGAAACCTATGGCCCCCGGGTCTATTTTCCATCATATTAATTCCGTCAACAAGCTATTTCTGGCGCCGTTTATTTTTCTTTCTTTACTTTTACTCTTTATCATAAAAATACCAAAAATATTGTCTTATCATATCTATCAGATCTCACTCTCGTAAGTGACCGTGAAGGGATTGACAACCCCTTTATCGCGTTGGTTGCGAGGTTCTTATTTGTTTGTGTAGGTGCGTGGGACTCGAGCGTGGTCTCCTACTGGGTTGATACCTTGGTTCTCAAAAACTGAGGGAAATACTTACGCTACTTTACTGCATCACCCTTTCCTCTTCAAGGGAAAACCAACGCAGTTCTCAAGAGGTAGCAAGAAGGATTTCTGGCGCCGTTGCCGGGGAGTCTATGCACAAGTTAAGCCATACCAAGTACCCATCAAAAACTCTTATCCCTCGCATTACATTATTTGCCATTTGCCTCTCATTTTCCTCTCCCCCACTTCACCCTTGCCATTTTATTCGCCCTCTCTTTAACGTTCGCCTTTTTTCCGCTTGCTTCTTGTTTGCTTGTGTGTTGGATTGCTTGCTTGTCACGATGGCTCAAGACAATACTAAATTCTGTGACTTTACCAATACCAACAACAATGATTTTCTTAGCACTCCGATTGCTCCTCTTACCGAAGCTGAATCTTGTGAAATTAATGCTGCTTTGTTGAATCTTGTCATGAAAGATCAATTCCCCGGCCTTCCTAGTGAAGATGCCGCTACCCATCTAAATAGCTTCGTTGATTTGTGTGATATGCAAAAGAAGAAAGATGTGGACAATGATATTGTTAAATTGAAGCTATTTCCTTTTCGCTTAGAGATCGTGCTAAAGCTTGGTTTTCGTCTTTGTGTAAAAATAGTATTGATTCATGGAATAAGTGCAAAGATTCTTTTATCTCTAAGTATTTTCCTCCTGCAAAAATCATCTCTCATAGAAACGATATCATGAATTTTAAGCATCTTGATCATGAACATGTTGCACAAGCTTGGGAGAGGATGAAACTAATGATACGTAATTTCCCTACACATGGTTTGAATCTTTGGATGATTATACAAAATTTTTATGCCAGATTGAATTTTGCTTCTAGAAATCTTTTAGATTCGGCCACGGGAGGCACTTTTATGGAAATCACTTTAGGTGAAGCTACTAAACTCCTATAATATTATGGTTAATTATTCTCAATGGCACACCGAAAGATCTACTAATAAAAAAGTGCATGCGATAGAAGAAATTAATGTTTTGAGTGGAAAGATGGATGAACTTATGAAATTATTTGCTACTAAAAGTGTTTCTTCTGATCCTAATGATATGCCTTTGTCTACTTTGATTGAGAATAATAATGAATCTATGGATGTGAATTTTGTTGGTAGGAATAATTTTGGTAACAACGCGTATAGAGGAAACTTTAATCCTAGGCCGTTCCCTAGTAATTCCTCTAATAATTATGGTAATTCCTACAACAATTCTTATGAACATTTTAATAAGATGCCCTCTGAATTTGAGACTAGTGTAAGGAGTTTATGAATTTGCAAAATAATTTCACCGCTTTGCTTGAAGAAAAGTTGCTTAAGGTTGATGAATTGCCTAGGAACGTTGATAGAATTTCTCTTGATGTTGATTCTTTGAAACTTAGATCTATTCCACCTAAGCATGATATCAATGAGTCTCTCAAAGCCATGAAAATTTCCAATGATGATTGCAAAGAAAGAACCGCTAGGATGCGTGCTAAGAAAGATTGCTTTGTGAAAGCGTGTTCTTCTAGTTTCTATGAGAATAAAGATGAAGATCTAAAAGTTATTGATGTCTCCTATTAAATCTTTGTTTTGCAATATGAATCTTGATAATGATGGGACTGGAGATGAGTCACCTTTACCTAGAAGGCGTCCCAAAAATTCGGAGTTTTTAGATCTTGATGAAAAAATTGGTAAAAGTGGGATTGAAGAAGTCAAAACTTTAGATATCAATGAACCCACTATTTTGGATTTCAAGGAATTTAATTATGATAATTTATCTTTGGTAGATTGTATTTCCTTGTTGCAATCCGTGCTAAATTCTCCTCATGCTTATAGTCAAAATAAAGCTTTTACTAAACATATCGTTGATGCTTTGATGCAATCTTATGAAGAAAAACTTGAGTTGGAAGTTTCTATCCCTAGAAAACTTTATGATGAGTGGGAACCTACTATTAAAATTAAAATTAAAGATCATGAATGTTATGCTTTGTGTGATTTGGGTGCTAGTGTTTCCACGATTCCAAAAACTTTGTGTGATTTGTTAGGTTTCCGCGAATTTGATGATTGTTCTTTAAACTTGCACCTTGCGGATTCCACTATTAAGAAACCTATAGGAAGAATTAATGATGTTCTTATTGTTGCAAATAGGAACTATGTGCACGTAGATTTCATTGTTCTTGACATAGATTGCAATCCTTCATGTCCTATTATTCTTGGTAGACCTTTCCCTAGAACGATTGGTGCAATTATTGATATGAAGGAAGGGAATATTAGATCCCAATTTCCATTAAGGAAAGACATGGAACACTTCCCTAGAAAGAAAATTAAATTACCTTATGAATCTATTATGAGAGCCACTTATGGATTTCCTACCAAAGATGGCAATACTTAGATGTATCCTTGCTTTTATGCCTAGCTAGGGGCGTTAAACGATAGCGCTTGTTGGGAGGCAACCCAATTTTATTTTAGTTTTTTGCTTCTTTTTAGGAATAAATCTTTGATCTAGCCTCTGGTTAGATTTGTTTTTATGTTTTAATTAGTGTTTGTGCCAAGTTAAACCTATAGGAACTTCTTGGATGATAGTTATTTGATCTTGCTGAAAATTCCAGAAACTTTCTGTTCACAAAAACAATTGTTAAAAATCACCAGAACGTGAGAAAATACTGATTGCAATTTAAGCAGATCAATAAACAAATTATTTAGGTCATCCTATTTTGGTAGATTTTTTTGAGTTCCAGAAGTTTGCGTTAGTTACAGATTACTACAGACTGTTCTGTTTTTGACAGAATCTGTTTTTCGTGTGTTGTTTGCTTATTTTGATGAATCTATGGCTAGTAAAATAGTTTATAAACCATAGAGAAGTTGGAATACAGTAAGTTTAACACCAATATAAATAAATAATGAGTTCAATACAGTACATTGAAGTGGTGTTTTGTTTTCTTTCGCTAACGGAGCTCACAAGATTTTCTGTTGAGTTTTGTGTTGTGAAGTTTTCAAGTTTTGGGTAAAGATTTGATGGATTATGGAACAAGGAGTAGCAAGAGCCTAAGTTGGGGATGCCCATGGCACCCCAAGGTAATCTAAGGACACCAAAAAGCCAAATCTTGGGGATGCTCCGGAAGGCATCCCCTCTTTCGTCTTCGTCCATCGGTAACTTTACTTGGAGCTATATTTTTATTCACCACATGATATGCGTTTTGCTTGGAGCGTCTTGTATGATTTGAGTCTTTGCTTTTTAGTTTACCACAATCATCCTTGCTGTACACACCTTTTGAGAGAGACACACATGATTCGGAATTTATTAGAATACTCTATGTGCTTCACTTATATCTTTGGAGTTATATAGTTTTTGCTCTAGTGCTTCACTTATATCTTTTAGAGCACGGTGGTGGATCTGTTTTATAGAAATTATTGTTCTCTCATGCTTCACTTATATCATTTTGAGAGTCCTACAAAACAGCATGGTAATTTGCTTAAATTGTGAAATTAGTCCTAATATGCTAGGTATTCAAGATTAGTAAAAACTTTCTTATGAGTGTGTTGAATACTAAGAGAAGTTTGACGCTTGATGATTGTTTTGAGATATGGAGGTAGTGATATTAAAGTTGTGCTAGTTGAGTAGTTGTGAATTTGAGAAATACTTGTGTTGAAGTTGGCAAATCCCGTAGCATTCACGTATGGTAAACGTTGTGTAACAAATTTGAAACATGAGGTGTTCTTTGATTGTCCTCCTTATGAGTGGCGGTCGGGGACGAGCGATGGTTTTTTCCTACCAATCTATCCCCCTAGGAGCATGCGCATAGTGCTTGGTTTTTGATGACTTGTAGATTTTTGCAATAAGTATGTGAGTTCTTTATTACTAATGTTGAGTCCATGGATTATACGCACTCTCACCCTTCCATCATTGCTAGCCTCTTCGGTACCGTGCATTGCCCTTTCTCACCTTGAGGGTTGGTGCAAACTTCGCCGGTGCATCCAAACCCCGTGATACGATACGCTCTATCACACTAAGCCTCCTTATATCTTCCTCAAAACAGCCACCATACCTACCTATTATGGCATTTCCATAGCCATTCCGAGATATATTGCCATGCAACTTTCCACCGTTCCGTTTATCATGACACGTTTCATCATTGTCATATTGCCTTGCATGATCATGTAGTTGACATCGTATTTGTGGCAAAGCCACGATGCATACTATTTCATACATGTCACTCTTGATTCATTGCCCTTCCTGGTACACCGTCGGAGGCATTCATATAGAGTCATACTTTGTTCTAGTATCGAGTTGTAATCATTGAGTTGTAAATAAATAGAAGTGTGATGATCATCATTCATAGAGCATTGTCCCAAAAAAAATGAGAAAAGCCAAAAGAAAGAAAAAAAAGAAAGGCCCAAAAAAAAGAAAATAAAAAGGGGCAATGCTACTATCTTTTTCCATACTTGTGCTTCAAAGTAGCACCATGTTCCTTATGATAGATAGTCTCTTGTTTTGTCACTTTCATATACTTGTGGGAATTTTTCGTTATAGAACTTGGCTTGTATATTCCAACAATGGGCTTCCTCAAATGCCCTAGGTATTCGTGAGCAAGCAAGTTGGATGCACACCCACTTAATTTCTTTTGTTGAGCTTTCATACATTTTTAGCTCTAGTGCATCCGTTGCATGGCAATCTCTACTCCTCACATTAACATCAATTGATGGGCATCTCCATAGCCCGTTGATTAGCCGCGTTGATGTGAGACTTTCTCCTTTTTTGTATTCTCCACATAACCCCTATCATTATATTCTATTCCACCCATAGTGCTATATCCATGGCTCACGCTCATGTATTCCGTGAAAGTTGAAAAAAGTTTGAGATTACTAAAGTATGAAACAATTGCTTGGCTTCTCATCGGGGTTGTGCATGATGAGAGCATTCTTGTGTGACGAAAATGGAGCATAACCAAACTATATGATTTTGTAGGGATGAACTTTCTTTGGCCATGTTATTTTGAGAAGACATAATTGCTTAGTTAGTATGCTTGAAGTATTATTACTTTTATGTCAATATTAAACTTTTATCTTGAGTCTTTCGGATCTGAATATTCATACCACAATTAAGAGGGTTACATTGAAAATTACGCTAAGTAGCATTCCACATAAAAAATTCTGTTTTTTATCATTTACCTACTCGAGGACGAGCAGGAATTAAGCTTGGGGATGTTTGATACGTCTCCAACGTATCTATAATTTTTTATTGTTCCATTCTATATTATATTCTGTTTTGGATGTTTATTGGGCTTTATTATACACTTTTATATTATTTTTGGGACTAACCTATTAACCGGAGGCCCAGCCCAAATTACTTTTTTTGCCTATTTCAGTGTTTCAAAGGAAAAGGATATCAAAGGGAGTCCAAACTGAATGAAACCTTCGGGAACGTGATTTTAGGAACAAACGTGATCCAGAGGACTTGGAGTCTACGTAAAGCAATCAACGAGGAGGGCACGAGGCAGGGGGGCGTGCCCACCTCCCCCAGGCGCGCCCTCCACCCTCGTGGGCCCCTCGTTGCTCCACCGACGTACTTCTTCCTCCTATATAAACCCATGTACCCTGGAAACATCATATACGGAGCCAAAACCCTATTTCCACCACCGCAACCTTCTGTACCCGTGAGATCCCATCTTGGGGCCTCTTCCGGCGCTCCGCCGGAGGGGGCATTGATCACAGAGGGCTTCTGCATCAACACGATAGCCTCTTCGATGATGTGTCAGTAGTTTACCTCAGACCTTCGGGTCCATAGTTATTAGCTAGATGGCTTCTTCTCTCTCTTTGGATCTCAATACAAAGTTCTCCTCGATTCTCTTGGAGATCAATTTGATGTAACTCTTCTTTTGCTGTGTGTTTGTCGAGATCCGATGAATTGTGGGTTTATGATCAAGTTTATCTATGAACAATATTTGAATCTCCTCTGAATTCTTTTATGTATGATTGGTTATCTTTGCAAGTCTCTTCAAATTATCATTTTGGTTTGGCCTACTAGATTGATCTTTCGTGCAATGGGAGAAGTCCTTAGCTTTGGGTTCAATCTTGCGGTGTCCTTTCCCAGTGACAGCAGGGGCATCAAGGCACGTATTGTATTGTTGACATCGAGGTTAAAAAGATGGGGTTTATATCATATTGCATGAGTTTATCCCTCTACATCATGTCATCTTGCTTAAAGCATTACTCTGTTCTTATGAACTTAATACTCTAGATGCATGCTGGATAGCGGTCGATGTGTGGAGTAATAGTAGTAGATGCATAATCGTTTCGGTCTACTTGTCACGGACGGGATGCCTATATACATGATCATACCTAGATATTCTCATAACTATGCTCAATTCTATCAATTGCTCGACAGTAATTCGTTTACCCACCGTAATACTTATGCTCTTGAGAGAAGCCACTAGTGAAACCTATGGCCCCGGGTCTATTTTCCATCATATTAATCTTCCCTCAACAAGCTATTTCTGGCGCCGTTTATTTTGCTTTCTTTACTTTTACTCTTTATCATAAAAATACCAAAAATATTATCTTATCATATCTATCAGATCTCACTCTCGTAAGTGACCGTGAAGGGATTGACAACCCCTTTATCGTGTTGGTGCGAGGTTCTTATTTGTTTGCGTAGGTGCGTGGGACTCGAGCGTGGTCTCCTACTGGATTGATACCTTGTTCTAAAAAACTGAGGGAAATACTTACGCTACTTTACTGCATCACCCTTTCCTCTTCAAGGGAAAACCAACGCAGTGCTCAAGAGGTAGCAGAACCATACTCTTATTGAGATGGCAAGAACGATGCTTGATGAGTACAAGACTCCAAAACACTTTTGGGTGGAAGCGGTTGAGATAGCTTGTCATGCAACAAATCGCTTGTATCTTCACAAGCTACTCGGCAAGACGGCATACGAGCTCCTCACCGGTAACAAACCCCAAGTTGGATACTTTCGAGTATTCGGGTCAAAGTGTTACATTCTTGATAAGCATCATCATTCTAAATTTGCTCCTAAATCTCATGAAGGTTTCCTACTTGGTTATGGCTCAAAATCTCACACTTACCGTATCTACAACAATTTCATCCGAAAGGTTGAAGAGACGGTAGATGTGAAGTTTGATGAATCTAACGGCTCGCAAGTAGAGCAATTGCCAATTGATGTAGGAGATAAAGATCCTTCAAAAGCAATCCAAGACTTGTCTATTGGCAAGATTCGTCCAACGGAGGTGAAGGAGAGTACCTCGTCCATCCAAGTGGAAGCTTCCACCTCACGACAAGGTGAACCAAGAGTTGATACGGAAGCATCCACAAGTGGGACACACCAAGACGAAGAAAACGAGGAAGTACACCAAGATGAACATCAACAACCTCCTTCTCCACCACGACAAGAGAATGACAACGTCAACAATGAAGAAGGCCAAGAAGAAGAACAAGATGAAGAAGATGTTCCACCCCGAGCCAAGCAAAAGCTCCCACGAGTTCGAGCAAGAGTCGCCAAAGACCATCCCGTCAAGCAAATCTACAATGATATCCAAACCGGGAGAATCACTCGCTCTAAAACTCGTTTGGCTAACTTTTGTGAACATTATTCATTCATCTCTAGCATTGAACCTATGAAGGTTGAAGAAGCATTGGAAGATCTGGATTGGATAAACGCTATGCATGAAGAGCTACACAACTTTGAGAGAAATCAAGTGTGGACATTGGTTGAGAAGCCTGACAACAACCACAACACCATCGGTACCAAATGGGTGTTTCGCAACAAGCAAGATGAAGATGGACAGGTAGTTCGCAACAAAGCACGTCTTGTTGCCCAAGGCTACACTCAAGTCAAAGGTATGGACTATGGTGAGACATATGCCCCCGTTGCTAGACTTGAGTCCATTCGAATCTTACTTGCTTATGCTAATCACCATGATATCACCTTGTACCAAATGGACATTAAAAGTGCTTTCCTATATGGTGAAATTGAGGAGGAAGCTTATGTTAAGCAACCTCCCGGCTTTGTCAATCCTAAGAAACCTAATCATGTTTACAAACTTCACAAAGCTCTTTATGGTCTTAAACAAGCTCCTAGAGCGTGGTATAAATGCTTGACCAAGTTCCTTATTGAAAAAGGCTTTGAAATTGGAAAAATAGATTCTACTCTTTTTACTAAAAGGGTTAATGTAGAACTATTTGTGTGCCAAATCTATGTTGATGATATTATATTTGGTTCGACTAACCCTCACTTTAGTGAGAAGTTTGGAAAGCTAATGTCGGAGAAGTTTGAGATGTCTATGATGAGTGAACTCAAATTCTTTCTCGGTTTGCAAATCAAGCAAACTAAGGAAGGTACCTTTGTCTCTCAAACAAAGTACACCAAGGACTTATTCAAGAAGTTCAATATGCAAGAATGCAAAGGTATGACTACACCCATATGCCTACTAGTGGACATCTTGATTTGACCAAAGATGGTGAACCGGTCGATCAAAAGGTTTACCGCTCCATGATTGGTTCATTGTTATATCTATGTGCCTCTTGTCCCGATATTATGCTAAGTGTGTGCATGTGTGCACGATATCAAGCGGCCCCTAAAGAATGTCATCTTAAGGCTGTGAAAAGGATAGTGAGATACTTAATACACACACCAAATTTTGGCATTTGGTATCCTAAGAGGTCTTCTTTCGATCTTGTTGGTTACTCCGATTCGGACTATGCCGGAGACAAGGTTGATAAAAAGTCCACTTTGGGTACTTGTCAATTTCTTGGTAGATCTCTTGTGTCTTGGTCCTCCAAGAAACAAAACTCGGTATCCTTATCCACCGCCGAAGCTGAATACATTGCCACTGGTTCATGTTGTGCTCAATTACTCTGGATGACCCAAACTCTTAAAGATTATGGGATATATGTGAAACATGTTCCATTGCTTTGTGACAATCAAAGTGCTATCAAGATTGCTCACAATCCCGTGCAACATTCTCGAACTAAGCATATTGAAGTTCGTCATCATTTCATTCGAGATCACGTTGCCAAAGGGGACATTGATCTTAAGCATGTTCGCACCGATAAGCAATTGGCGGATACATTCACCAAACCGCTTGATGAGAAAGTCTTTTGCCGTTTGAGAGGAGAATTGAACATCATTGTTGCTTCAAACTTGGAGTAGGAACTCCATTTGGATACATGCAAGGCATGAGCCTTTGACTAATCCTTGATATTTCTTTCATGATGCAATTTATATGTCTTGGATATATTTGCACCCTTGCATGCTATCTAACCCTTGTAGGTACTTGGATGAATCAAAATCTATGAGATTGCAACTCACTCACATCTTGAGCAATTTCTACATCACCAAGTCTCTACACAATGGTGGTTGAAGACAAGGAAGCACGATACCCTTCAAACATATCCTTTGACAAATTCTATATTAAATTTTATGATTGTCATTTTGGATACACAAGTGCTCTTCCTTGCAAGACTAACCCATGTAGGAAGATGAACTCAAATTCCAAGTGGTGCTCCCAATTCTTGATAAGGTACATCAACTTTGAGCAACCCACACAAGTTCAACTACATGATCAAGATCAACACCACCACCCAAGGTATGTTGTTCCGTCTTAGAGAAGCTTTACTCCAAGTCATGGGTCAAAGCAACTCAACAAGATGTGAATACATCAAGATGCTTAAACGAAAAATGGTAACCCCATTTTGAGCTTAAACGATGAGTAGGACCTATGATCAAGTGACCTCACTTGACTCCTAAGTCACTATACTCTAACATAGGTGACTTTGTCACCGACCAATTCTAGATGAAGTTCTCTTGTGTTTCTCCGTGCTCTTGCATTTGTCTCATGCATATTTGTTTCCCATTTCAAAAAAACTTCATCTATATCATTTCATTTCATTTCTTTTCTGTTCTGCATTCCCTGCATCCAATTCATTGCAAATCTTTTAGTTAATTCCTTGCAAATCCTTGTGAGATCTTAACTGCCCTGTGAGCTGAGGTGACAAGTGTTTTCACTGTGATGAACTCGGTCACACCGGTTTGTTCTCTTCGGTCCAACCGAATTCTTTTGGTGCCACCGAAGCACACAACTCGGTGCTACCGATTTCACTGCAGAAAAGACAGCTTGCCACTTGTTCCTGCATTCTTTTTACTCCAGCTTCACTCAATGATTCTTGTCCTCTACCAGCATCATATTCGACTTGCTGCTTTGCTTTGTGACTCAAGGACCAAACCCATTTGAAACAAAAATCCAGAAGAACCCTTCTTGGAAATTGATGTCAAAGGGGGAGAGAGAGATCACATCAAAGCTCAATCATTTTTATAAAGGGAGAGAATGCTCAGGGGGAGAGTGTGCTCAGGGGGAGAGTGTAGAAACCCCAGATGCTTGGTGTTCAAGAGGAGAGAAGTCACATGTCTTTAAGAGGGGAAAGACATGTTCATATTTGATTGTTTACATTAGCTCTGTTTCTTGTCTTTGCTCTAATTTTCTGTTCCCTATCTTCTCCCAGTATCCCATGCTAGATTCAGGGGGAGCAAGACATCTAAGGGAAGGAAATTCTTGAATTCATTGCCCATCTTTACCTTTGGGGACATGTCTATATCCAACAGAGTACTCAGTACTCACTCTCTACATGTCATCCCAGTCTTGGTACTCTTGTGGTTTCTTTTGTTTGCTCTGGCTAGTATGTGCATCTGTGTCATCTAACCTTTTTACTCAGGTTCACTCCTTCCTAAGACAACTCAAGACCACAAGGTAAGTATATTCATCATAGTCATGTGTATGAGGATTTCTTGCTGTTATACATACTGTTTGCAAGAAGGACTCATGAGCATGACGGTACATTTCCCATATTCACATCATTTGCTCTGATGCATATAGCCAAGATACATGTAACACATTGCTTACTCTTTCATGCGTATGCATTCACATGCTCCTATATTCCATATTTACATGTTTGCATACATGTAGCGGGAGCCTATGCATGTTACATGTCTTTACAAAGCTTTACTTGTTATTCTCTATATCTTTATCTAAAGCTTTGATGTATGTTGTCATCAATTACCAAAAAGGGGGAGATTGAAAGCACAAGTGCTCCCTGGGTGATTTTGGTAATTAATGTCAACATATCTGTTGTTGGACTAATGCTTCTACCTAGTATGTTTCAGATAAGTTCAAAAATGGAGTGGCATGGACTAGAGGATGTGGAACCCCTTCAAGATGCTGAGGACAAATGATTAGCTCAAGCTCAAAGCTCAGGACTGAAAGTGCGTTATATCGACTAGAGGGGGGGGGGGGTGAATAGGGGATTTTTATGAATTCTTCACTGAGGAATTTGCGGGTGAGGAAATTCCTTAGCGAAGAACTACTTGCAGTGGAATAAGTACTCAAAAGTAAACATAGCAGAATACAAGCATGGTCATCATGATGAAATGAAGAAGAGCACAGATTACAGAACGTGTAAACACAGGATAGCACAGGATGAAGACAAACAGACTGAAGAAATTGAACTGAGGAAATTGAGAAAGTCTTCAGTCAAAGTCTTCAAACACAGATATGAGGAAATAAAAGAGTTGAGGAAATAGAACCAGTAAGCTTGGTGAAGACAATGATTTGGTAGACCAGTTCCAACTGCTGTCTCAGTTGTACGTCTGGTTGGAGCGGCTAGGTATTTAAACCTGAGGACACACAGTCCCGGACACACAGTCCTCACCGTATTCTCCTTGAGCTAAGGTCACACAGACCTCGCCCAATCACTCGTGGTAAGTCTTCAGGTGACTTCCAAACCTTTACAAACTCGGTCACTCGGCAATCCACAATTCCTCTTGGATGCTCTAGACCATGATGCCTAACCGTCTGGAAGAAGCACAGTCTTCAAAGGTAACAAGTGTCGGATCCACGTAGGATCAATCTCTTCAGTGATGCTCAATCACTTTGGGTTTGTAGGTGTTTGGGTTTGGGTTTTCCTCACTTGATGATTTTCGCTCAAAGTCCTCGGAGGATGGGATGCTCTGAAATGACAAGTGTTAGTTTCTCTCGGAGCAGCCAACCAGCTAGTGGTTGTAGGGGGCGGCTATTTATAGCCTAGGGAGCAGCCCGACATGATAGGACATAAATGCCCTTCAATAATATGACTGTTAGGTGGGTAGATATGTTGGTATAGCTGGCGCATAGCACAACAACGGTCGGATATTTGAGGCTCGAATTCCTCAGGACTATCATGTTCCTCACTGTGTAGGCAATCCGCACTGGCGAATTCCTAACTCCTCAGTCAGAACAAATTCCTCAGAGACCAGAAGAACTTTGTCTCTGTCACTGAAGAATATGACTGAACTGTATGAGATTTCCAATGGCTTCACTCGAAGGGATTGGTAGGTGTAGGATTTTGAGTTGAGCATCACATGGAAATTTTTCCTTATTATTTCCTCGACCCCCTTTAACAGTACGGTGTTTCCTATGACTCAAGAAAGAGAGAATGAAACTATGAAAACAAAAGTCTTCACTCTTCATGTTCCTCAAATGAATACCAAGTCTTCAAGGTCACACCAATTTCTTCACTTTCAAAGTCTTCAGAAAGTCTTCAGAAATCCAAAGTCTTCAGTTGAAGAACTTCATTTTTAGGGGTCGACTTTCTGTGTAAATATCAAACTCCTCATAGACTTATAGACCTGTGTACACTCATAAACACATTAGTACCTTAACCTATAAGTCTTCAATACACCAAAATCACTAAGGGGCACTAGATGCACTTACAATCTCCCCCTTTTTGGTGATTGATGACAATATAGGTTAAGTTTTCAACGGGAATAATCATATGAAGTGTAAATACTGATATTGAGGAATTTGATTGCAAGATATAGAAGAACGCCCCCTGAAGATGTGCATAGTGAGGAATTTGCTTTTGAAGCAATGCACACTTGAAGAGTAGAATCATGGAGATCTCCCCCTATATCTTGTAATTCATACACGCATTTGATATATAATATGAGGAATTTGAAATGCATGATGAAATATGGTGACTGATGTAATTCAGCATGCGTGCATTAACATATATGAGGAATAAGAATGCAGAAAACACAACAAAAGTATCAGACCACCATAGAGTTTAAGTTTACAACTCGATCCAGCAAAGTCATCAGAAGAACGAGAGTTGTAACTTAGCAAAAAAAGCCCATATAGGTAGGCCCGCTTGAAGACTAACTCAAATTTCTCCCCCTTTGTCATCGAATGACCAAAAGGATAAAAAATGAGGACTAACGCTCCTGAAGAATATCAAGATGATGGAGGAGTGCCAGCGGTGTTGGGGTCGTTTGTTGTAGAAGGGCCTGTCGCAGTGTCGTCCAAGTCTTCATGCTCGTCGGTGTCGCGTGATGAAGAATATGAGCTGGCCACCAAGGAAGGAACCTTGACCTTCTTGTATTTCTTTGGTGGAGGTGCAGACCAGTAAAAATCCTCCTTGAGACCCATTTTCTTCAGATCTTCTTCACCATATACATGTGACAGAATAGCCCAGGTGCGACCGAAGACTTCATGGAGGTAGTAATGGTTTTTCTTCACTGCATTATGTGTAGCAGTCATGTTGTGAAGAATAGAACCAAACCGACGCTTAACCCATTTATGGTTTCGATCCACCTTCTGGTGAAGACTAAGAAGCAGCTCACGGTCAGTCATCACTCGAGGAGCAGTAGCTTGAGGATTTGGCTTGGAAGCATTAGCAGCAGAATCATGAGTGGCAGAGTCATCATTGGTGGAATAAGATGCAGCTTTGCGAAACTGACCATCCAATGGACGAATGCCTTCATCTATAACAGCAGCGGCCTTGCCCTTTTCATCAGCTGAGGAAAATGACCTTTTGAGGACTTCAATGGGGGGCAAGTAGCTGCAATGGTTGAGAGTGTCAGCCTTGTAGTTGAGTGAAGACCTTGTTCTGATGAATCACATAATCCATGGTGCGTAAGGCTTCAACTCAAATGGAAAGAGTGCAACATTTGCCAGAGTCCTCATGAAGAAATCATGATAGTTGACAGGAATGCCATGAATGATGTTGAATAGAAGATTCTTCATGATGCCAACGATTTCTTATTCAGAAGAGTCGTGGCCCTTGATAGGACTCATAGTCTTCGTTAGAATGCGATAGACAGTTCTGGGCACATAGAGCAATTCCTTCACGAGGAATTTGGTCCTTGGGGCTTGACCGGGCTTCAGAGGCTTCATTAGCACTTGCATATAGTGAGCAGTGAGTTTTGGCTCCTGGTACAGGCAGCGAGCTCCTTCAATGGGTGGACTGATGGGCAAGGCATTAAGTAATTCAGAGGCCGGTGCCTTATAGTGAGTGTTTTCAGTCATCCAGTCCAACACCCAAGAGTTGATATCATCAGCATCGCCTGTGATGTGCAAGGTTGCATAGAATTGAAGAATGAGTTCTTCATTCCAATCACAAATGTCCGTGCAAAAGTTGAGGAGGCCTGCGTCATGAAGCACACTGAGGACTGGAGTAAAACAAGGCATAGATTCCATGTCAACGTGAGGAATGTGCTCGTGGTCGAAGACTTTATCCTTGTTGAAGAGCACTGAAGAATAGAAATTTGCCTGGCTGGCAGTCCAGAAGCGTTTCCTTCTAAGACGAGCAGAATCATAGGGATTATAGTCAGTGAAGAACACGTGCTCGCCGAAGAAGTCATCAGCCTTGAATTTCTGCTTCTTCGAGAATCGATCCTTTGGCCTGGGCTAAGGAGTATCAGTCAGTTACATCACCACCTCAGGAATCGCAATCTCAGGCTCCACAGGCTGAGGAATTTCAGGTTCTTCTTAAGTGGCAGCCTGGGTCTTCAATTCTTCATTTACAATTTCTTCAGCACTAGTGGCTGGAATCTCTTCATGAACATACGGGGTTGCACGAGGGTCTTCAGATCCCATTTGTACTGTAGTTACCGGGGACAGAGGAATTTGTTGCAACGGTGTGAACAGTGGAGAGTTGGGGTGCTGACTTTCCCAAAAGTCATCATTCAGCACTGGTGTTGTACACCCAATGTCCCACATCTTCATCTTCTTCTTTTTCTTCAATGCCGGCCTCTTCAGCAGTGAACTGGGGCATAGGCGATGAGACTTGTGGGGTTGAAGGGATTGCATCCGCTTCAATTTCTTCATCCAACTGCTCTGGCAAAGCAGCAGAAGGAATGTCATCATCAGATTCACTTGAAATCACATATTCTTCATCAAAAGGAACAAGGTCCTTTGATGGCATGGATGAGACGGGAATAGCATCATTTGGATTTGCATAAGAGCTGGTTAATGGCTTCATCTTCCTCGGAGCTGAAGAATCTGATGAAGTTGATGCCTTCCTTTTCTTCATAGCTGCACGCTCCATAGCCTTGGTCTTCTTCACATCTGATGCAGATGGAAAGATTGGAGTTGGTGTAGGTGCAGGAGGAGCAGAGGAAATTGGTTGAATTTCTTCAGGCACAACTGATGCAGTTGCCCTGATTTCTTCATTTTCTTCAGGCGCACCACTAGTGGATGCCCTGGCAATTTCATCAGCGGCTGGAATGCAATCATCAGCCCTGGTACTTTGAGTTTCTTCAGCAGCCCGAATCTCATCAGCGGTGCTGGCATTTTCTTCAGTCGGCTGAGCAGATGCTTCAGCCTGAGGATTTTCTTGTTGCGTTGGGGCTGCAACATTGGAAGTGAACTTTTCAGTCAATTTCACAAACCCGCCTTTGGCTCCAAGCCAGTCAGCTCTGTATACGTCAAATTCATCACTGAGTTTCTTGATCTCAGATTGAATGTTGACAAGTTCTTCAGTTGTCATTGAGACAACGTTTTTCTTCAGGAAGCGCTCCTTCTTGTACTGTGCTTTCTTGATTTGCCTGGCCTTCTCAAATTTCCATTTTTCTTCTTGGATGAAGATAGTCAGCATATGACTTTGGCCAGGAGTGAGCTTGAAATCAGGCATAGGAGTGTTGGGGTCCTTGTGCCAGAGATCGATGTAATCAAAGATCAACTTAGGATCCAAAAGTAGTGGCACATTTGTGCCCTTGGCTCTAGCGGCCCTGAGCTGCCTGTCTCTGATGATTTCAGCAAGTTCCTCATCATCAGCTTTGTCTTCATCAGACGGCACTTGGAAGGCGACCTGCTTCTTGTGAGGACTTGGGCGAGAGCCACGTCCAGTAGTGGCCTTTGTCTTCAGCAGAGAGGGTCCCGTTGAAGAATTTGGTGCAGCTGTGGAACTAGCAGAAGCTCCTGAGGCAATAGAGATGCCTGTTGTCCTTTGGCACGTGGCAAGATGCATAGGTGCAGAGGATTTGGACGGAGCAGCTGAGGACTTTGGCGGAGGAGCTGAGGACTTTGGAGGAGCAGGAGCAGTCTGAGGAGTTGGCCTTAAGGGCTTTGAAGAATCTGGCCGTGAGGGCATTGCTGAGGAACTTGGCCGTGAGGGCATTGAGGGTGAAGCACTTGGCTTATGAGCAGGCTTCTTTGTCATGGCCTTCTTTGGCTTGCTTGCAGAGGCCTCAGCAGAGGCAGCAGCAGCAGCAGAGTCTTCGTTGAATTTCCTCACTGCTTCTCTTGCTTGTCTGGCCAATTTGGCCTGGCGCTTGGCCCATTCGTCAGGATAGTCCTCACCGCGCTTGAGGCTGGTGGGATCTGCTTCTTGGCCAGGTGCCAACGGAGGTCTTGGGCATGGATGATTTAGAGCAAATTTCTTCATATACTTGGGAGTAACATACCTGTACTCTCTCCATTCCCGTGCCCATCTCCTCTCTATCCGTTGGATGCGCACCTTGCGCTGATTTTTGTCCTCTTTGCCAAACTTGGCCTCATCAGGAGTGCAATAATCCTTGTATATGTCATCAGGGATCTCAAAGGCAGTATTGACCTCAGGCCTCTTTCCTCCTTTCTGCGGCTTCTTTCCATCAGCCATTTTCTTCAGCTGAGGAATTTGGACAATTGAATTCTCTGAAGATGTATGCAACTTTTCTTCGAGGAACGCTGCAAATGAGTTAAGTTGATGAGAACCTAGTGATTCAGCAGCGGACATGTGTACCTGTGAATAGAGTATAGTTGCGAGGAATTTGGAGAGGTCATATGCGTTCTCAGAAGGTTTTTCAAAAAGAACAAGTTTGATGAATTTGACCAGATGAGTCTTGAAGAATTTCACTAAGCGTTCTTTGTCTTAGGTTCTAGAGTTGTATAGATCAAAAATCCACAAAATTGAGGAATCTTGAAGAAAAATGTAGCTTAGAGAAATGGATCAAGAACAGATGACATGTGAGGTGTTTAGTGAGTGAAGATTTGAAGAAAAACACCTTTGAATATTTTGTAGAAATCATTCGAATCAAAGAGGGCAGTAAAAGTAACTTTTAATTACCCTAGACAAAGAACACGACGAACTGGGAAGTGTAGATGTGAAGTTCGTCAGTTCAGATCTTCCACGCCCTAACTCGGCAGAGGAAGACAGCTACGGCGGCGGCGGAGTGAAGAAATCCGCAGCCGGTGCGAGTATGACGGCGACGAGGTCGAGGCAGTGAAGCTCTTCCTCACCGGCGACGATGAAGTAGCGGCGGCGCAAGGGTTTGAGAAGCTCGAGCTGGAGTGAGGTCGAGCGGAGTAAAAGAGAAGTGAGGAAGGGGAGGGGTATTTATAGCCACGGTGAAAAACTGTTCGCCCGAAGAAATTGGACGAACGTGGCCCTGACCCTTCTCATTCGCTTGACATGTGTCACCCACGTACTAAGAAGTGGAGATCGTGTGAGATCGTGGGTGAATAGATAAGTGTTTTCGTGGGATGCGGAACGGTTTGAGCGGCAAAGCCGAAAATTTAGATAAGATAAGTTAAAAGTTACGTTCGCAAATTCTACAGCTGACAAGGACACAGTGAAGATTTTGAACGAGTTTCAAATAGAACGCACATGAAGAATTTGTGAATAGATTAGGTTGAGTATAGCATAGAGGGGGAAGGGTCCGATCACATTCACTTAGCAAAAATAGCAACTTGAAGAATTAGCAATAAGTGAATGCTCTAGAGGACATAAACTCATATATATATATATAGCCAATGAAGAAAAATGACGGAAACAGTGAAGACATTGCAAAGTTGAAGAAAAAAAAGAACAACTGAGGAATTTCACAAACTGAGGAAAAACTCAAATTGAAGATTTTCAACTTTTGGTGGTGGCGTGACCCACGGTATAAGAATGATGATTTCAGACACTGCGTACAATTGTCGTAGGGCTCTGAGAATCAAATTCATCGTTAATTTATTCACACTTAGAGTGTTAGTCTTCATTGATTGAAGAAAAACGTTTCTTCATGTGTTGCACATCTAAGTCATCAATTTTGCATAAGTGTTAGGATGAGTGTCCTTTTCAGAGAACATTCGAAGATTCTAAGATATTTAGCTCACACCGCAACTTGCTAAATCTCTTTTCATCCAAGGGCTTTGTGAAGATATCGGCTAGCTGTTCTTCAGTCTTCACATGCTCAATAGAAATGTCGCCCTTCAACACATGATCACAAAGAAAATGATGACGAATCTGAATGTGCTTGGTCTTCGAGTGCTGAACTGGGTTGTGAGCAATCTTGATGGCACTCTCATTGTCACAGTAGAGAGGCACATTCTTCATGTTGACGCCGTAGTCCTTGAGAGTTTGCTTCATCCATAGCAATTGAGCACAGCAAGAACCAGCAGCAATGTACTCAGCTTCAGCAGTAGACAGTGATACGCAGTTCTGTTTCTTCGAGGACCAACAGACCAAAGATCTTCCGAGGAAATGGCGTGTGCCAGATATTGACTTGCGGTCCACACAATCACCAGCATAGTCAGAGTCAGAATATCCAATGAGATCAAAAGCCGAGCCCTTGGGGTACCATAATCCAAGTGTTGGTGTGTGAGCTAGATATCGAAGAATATGCTTCACAGCCTTATGGTGTGATTCCTTCGGTGTAGCTTGAAATCGGGCACACATGCAAACACTTAGCATAATATCTGGCCTAGATGCACATAGGTACAATAAAGAACCAATCATGGAGCGATATACCTTTTGATCTAAGTCAATACCATTTTCATCAGCGCATAGATGGCCATTTGTGGGCGTAGGGATTTTGACGCCTTTGCAGTCTTGCATGCCGAATTTCCTCAATACATCCTTGAGGTATTTCTCCTGAGATATGAATATGCCATTGCACTATTGACGGATTTGAAGACCTAAAAAGAATTTCAGTTCTCCCATCATAGACATTTGATATTCTTCACTCATCATATAGGCAAATTCATCACTGTAACGTTGGTCAGTACAGCCATAGATAATATCATCAACATATATTTGGCACACAAACAGTTCACCATCATAAGATTTAGTGAAAAGAGTAGGGTCGAGTGAACCGTGTTTGAAGCCTTTCTTCATGAGGAATTCCTTCAAAGTATCATACCACGCCCGAGGGGCCTGCTTGAGGCCATAGAGGGCCTTATTAAGTCTGAAGACTTTGTCAGAATGCTTTGGATCTTCAAAACCTAGGGGTTGAGCAACATATACTTCTTCCTCAAGCTTACCATTGAGGAATGCACTTTTCACATCCAATTGATATAGAGTGATATCATGATGGTTAGCATAAGCAAGTAATATGCGAATAGCCTCAAGTCTAGCAACAGGTGCAAAAGTTTCATCGAAATCGACTCCTTCAACCTGTGTGTAGCCTTGAGCTACAAGCCGTGCCTTATTCCTCACCACAAGGCCATTTTCTTCTTGCTTGTTGCGGTAGATCCACTTTGTGCCAATGATATTGTGCTTGCGAGGATCTGGACGTTTGACCAGTTCCCAGACGTTGTTGAGCTCGAATTGATGTAATTCTTCTTGCATAGCTTGAATCCACTCAGGCTCCAAAAATGCTTCATCTACCTTAGCAGGCTCTGTGATAGGGACAAAAGCAAAGTGCCCACAAAATTTAGATAAGTGTGAAGCTCTTGAGCGTGTGAGAGGACCTGATGCTTCAATGTCATTGATGATTTCCTCAATCTGCACATCTTTTGCCACGCGAGGATGAGCGGGTTGTCGTCGAGGAATCTGATCAGCATTTTCTTCAGCACCATTTTCTTCAGGTGCATCAGCTCGACGTTCTTCACGTTCTGGAATGAATTCTTCAGCAGATTCTTCGGTAGGAATGACATCCCCAGTAACCTTGAACTTGATAGTTTCCTCAGGTGCTAGTTCATCTATCACAGAAGGTAGGTGCTCTCTTTGCGAGCTATTAGTTTCATCGAACCGCACATCTACAGTTTCAACAACCTTTTGAAGAACGTTGTTGAAGACTCTGTAGGTGTGCGAGTCCTTTCCGTAACCAAGCATAAAACCTTCATGTGCTTTCGGAGCAAATTTTGAGTTGTGATGAGGATCTCTAATCCAACATTTAGCACCGAAGACTTTAAAATAACTCACATTTGGTTTCTTGTCAGTGAGGATTTCATAGGCAGTCTTCTTGAAGAATTTGTGAAGATATACTCTATTGATGATGTGGCACGCAGTATAAATTGCCTCAATCCAGAAGTGACGAGGCGTCTTGTATTCATCAAGCATAGTGCGAGCCATCTCAACGAGAGTCCTGTTCTTGCGCTCCACGACGCCATTCTATTGAGGAGTATAAGGAGCAGATAACTCATGAGTAATACCAAGTTCATCAAGATAGTCATCAAGACCAGAATTCTTGAACTCAGTTCCATTGTCACTTCTGATGTGCTTGATCTTCACACCAAAGTTGGTTGAAGGCCTTTGTCGGTGTCAAAACCGGCGGATCTCGGGTAGGGGGTCCCGAACTGTGCGTCTAGAATCGATGGTAGGAGACGGGGGACACGATGTTTACCCAGGTTCGGGCCCGCTCTATGGAGGTAATACCCTACTTCCTGCTTGATTGATCTTGATGAATATGAGTGTTACAAGAGTTGATCTACCACGAGATCGTAATGGCTAAACCCTAGAAGTCTAGCCTATGAGTATATGGTAATGAATCTGTCCTATCCGGACTATGCTCTCCGGTTTATATAGACACCGGAGAGATCTAGGGTTACATGAGGTCGGTTACATAAGAGGGAATCTTCATAGTCGGTAGCTTAGCTTGCCTCCCATGCCAAGGAGAGCCTAATCCGGACTCGGGTATAGTCTTCGGTCTTCGTGTCTTCACAGCCCATCAGTCCGGCCCATGGATAACAGGTCGGATGCCCGAGGACCCCTTAGTCCAGGACTCCCTCAGTAGCCCCCGAACCAGGCTTCAATGATGATATGTTCGGCACTCGGATTGTCTTCGGCATTGCAAGGCGGGTTCCCTTCTTTAAGTAATGTATCCGGTCGTCGACTCAATATCGTTCCCCTCAGCTTCTGTGCGCTAATAACTTCGTCTTCCACATGTCGAGCGAATGCGGAAAGTCGGGGCATTTTTGCAAACAACACCTCGTCCACACAAGGCGAAACGCCTATTTAATGAAATTGGATCTTAGATCCAGGCGATATCGCGCCGAGAAAATCCCCAGAAACTGCCAGGAGAAGCCATTCCAACATGGCTAGCATTCCCAATTCCTCCTCCCTCTCCAGCCCAAAGAGAAGCGAGTGGGAGAAGTGTTCTGTGAATAATAGTCAGCTAGCAAAGCTGGAAACGCAGGGATTTCTTCCTCCCGCGGACCTGGTCCCTGTCCGAGCAGGGTTGGTCTCCTTCAATGATGTGACTCAGGCGGAGGACTCCCCCAATCCGTCCGGGGGGGAGCGAGTGTGCCTGGTCCCCAATCTGATAAGAGGCGTCGGATTTCCAGTCCACCCGTTCCTCCGAGGGCTTCTGGAGTATTATGGCCTTCAGCTGCATAACTTCACTCCCGCCTCTATCCTACACATCGCAGGTTATGTTGCTTTATGCGAGCTATTTCTGGGTGTTGAAGCCCATTTCGAACTGTGGAGAAAATTGTTTTGTCTTGTCCCTCACAACCATGAGGGGTCAATATTCGAAGTGGGCGGAGCCGAAGTGTGGCGCATCGCCGATACCGGATACCCGTCTGGCACACCAAGGAAGGCATCTGAAGAATGGCTTTCCGAGTGGTTGTACATTGAGGACATTGCGCTTCCCGATCCAGTTTGAAAGGGTCTCCCTGAATTTGCAAGCGTTCCGCTAAAGAAACGCCATAGTTGGCGCCCCCGGAGCCTTGAGGAGGATGACAGTGCGGAGGTTCGTCAACTCTTGGGCGAGATAAAGACGCTCGCCCGGTCCGGATTAACAATGGTTGAGGTAATGGTGACCTCCATCACGCGAGGGGTTCAGCCACTTCAATACAGAGGGCTCCCAATGTGGCACTACAACGGGGAGGACGATGCTTCCCGCTGCGGTCGAAAAGGTCCAGGCACCCCCGCTGTACTGGCCAAAATACTGGCCGAGCTGTTCAAAGGGAAGGAAGAGGAATTTCTTCGGATCAATCGCAGAGATGGATATTCTATGTATAATCCTCCCAGTTGGGTAAGCCCCAATCCTTCTGCTCTACTCATTTCGCTTCCCGGATTACCTTTGACAAATTTCTAATCTGCTTATAACAACATTGGCGAAGAATCACCGAGGGGTTTTACAGCCCCGCCCCACAGCCTGAGGACCACAACCGGGAGCTGGATCCCGGGTTCGAAGAAGATCCGGATATATTCGTGGTACTCGCGGAAGGGGTGTTTTACCAGGCGAGCTACGATGGCACGGAAGTAGCCATTATTGCCGATTACCCTGGTCTTCTTCCTGCTTCCCACGTAAGTCGTTGAGAAAAACCTCTCTCGAAAGAGCTCCCTTGCACTGCCTCACCCGTCGCACTGTCTCATACTCCACAGGGGAGACGTTCGGCGCGTCATACTACTCCAGGGGCGCCACCAGCGCCGAGCAAGGCTTCTAAAAGGAAGGTCGGTGAAGTCACGACCGGTCCCTCATCAAAGAGGTAAGGATTGAAGGGTATACTTCTACAGTTCCATCCAACTGTAACTTGTACGCTTGTTTGACACCAGAAAAAAGGTTCACCGGACTAAACCCGAGGGTCCGGCCAGCCGTACTCCTCGCGCCCGGGATTTAGACCCCGTTGGAAAGGCGGGAGCCAACATAGGAACAGTGCCAGACTGTCCTTCAGCCGAGGGTTCGGAGAATATGTCCGTTACCAACTCGGAAGTGGAGAGCGCCATGAATCATCGGCGCTGTAGGGCTGTTTTCCGAGACCCTGAGTTTTCGGAAGAGGCATTTAATGCCTTCAGCTCGGCCGATGCGTACATCCGAACTGCTCGAAACGGGCTTAGTAGAGCCACGAAGCAGTATTTAACAGATGTGCGGGTAAGTTTTCTTTTTCCGAAATAGGATAGCCATGTGCCAGTAGCCCCCGGGACTGAATGCAGTTGGTACAACTGATTTGAGGACTGTTATATCGCCAGGTTCTTACCGAGAAGAACGACCTGCTAGCCCAAGAGCTGGAACAGTGTCGGGCGCAGTTAAATGCTGCTACCACCAAACTGGAAAATTTGAAGAAGTCGTCCACTGGTAACGTTCCCCTTTATTGTGGAATAGTGAATGTATACCAACTGTGCTAATACTGCCACTGACCGCATAATAGGGTCGCCTGATCAATTTGAGAAGGAGTTGAAGACCGCCCAAGAGGGATAAAGAGAGGCGAAGAGGCAACACGCCGCGGGCGAACGTGTGCGGACCCATGTCAGGGACGAGAAAAACAAGCTGCATGATTCCAACACCAAGTTGGGTGAAGAATTGAAGGATGTGCGGGCCCACCTATCCGACTCCGTAAAGGAGAACAAGAAACCGCGGGGCGGCATGTTCAGTATGTTTCCGAACTTGTTTGTTTTTAATAGTTCAGAGAGAAATGAAACTGATATAGCCATGCTTGCAGGTATATTAACGGGCCGTCTTGAAGAGGAGGTGTCCGGATCATCGAGTGATCTGCTGCAGAAGCTGTCGCAAGTGCACGAACAGGCGCGACTAGCAATGCGGAGTGTTGCCAAGGCTCTATGGCCATCCGTCTCCCCTCCAGGAAGTATGGAGGAGCTTGTAGACCGGTTCAAGGGAGCACGGCGGCGTATCCGGCTATGGAAGATATCGGCCTGTCGAGAGGGTGCGCGAGAGGCGTGGGCCATGGTGAAGACTCGGTATACCAAGCTTGATCCTAATCACATGGCACGTGTCGGACCGGTAGGGCCTAATGGGGAAGAAATTCCCGTTAGTTTAGTGTATGACCAAGTAGAGGTGGCCGCCAAATATTCCCAACAGGATTGTAAGTTAGATCGCCTGTTGGACGGTATAGAGGAGGAAGTGTTTGAGTCCAAGTGACTATGTACTTTCCTCACCGTGTGTAATTCTAGCTGAATTGTATATCATTTCTCATGGCAGATCTTTTCGCTTCAACCTCCGGACTCAAGGGTACAGAGTGTTTCCGGATACCCTCACGGCCGAATAGGCCGGGGCATGCCTGGAAAACTAGGCGTAGGGGTCATAATTGCTTGAACAGACAAGTTGTATTCTGCTAGTTATGTTATATTACATTTGAGTTGTAAGAAACATCTTCTAGAGAGAATAGTTCCGTTAAGGGTTCCTTTCCCTGGGTATGCATGCATTAGTAGACATGTCCGAATTCTGATGTGAAAAATCACAGTATTTATAACTTCTGGGGGCTCACAATAGAGTGAGTGCAAAAGAGATTTTTGATCCACCGACCAAATATTCCCTTAAGAACGCTAGCTTTCGGCTTCACCCAGTCTAAGGTACACATCCGGATGACCCGGCAGTAACAATCGCAGAGGTGCTCCCTTTACCACCTAGCCGAACAATCGGGAACGTAGGGGTAAGTGCTACCTCTTGAGCACTGCATTGGTTTTCCCTTGAAGAGGAAAGGGTGATGCAGCAAAGTAGCGTAAGTATTTCCCTCAGTTTTTGAGAACCAAGGTATCAATCCAGTAGGAGGCTACGTGCGAGTCCCTCGCACCTACACAAAACAAATAAATCCTCGCAACCAACGCGATAAGGGGTTGTCAATCCCTTGACGGTCACTTACGAGAGTGAGATCTGATAGATATGATAGGATAATATTTTTGGTATTTTTATGATAAGATGCAAAGTAAAATAAAAGCAAAGTAAAAAGCAAAGGAAATAAATAAGTATTGGAAGATTAATATGATGAAGATAGACCCGGGGGCCATAGGTTTCACTAGTGGCTTCTCTCAAGAGCATAAGTATTTTACGGTGGGTGAACAAATTACTGTTGAGCAATTGACAAAATTGAGCATAGTTATCAGAATATCTAGGTATGATCATGTATATAGGCATCACGTCCAAGACAAGTAGACCGACTCCTGCCTGCATCTACTACTATTACTCCACACATCGACCGCTATCCAGCATGCATCTAGAGTATTAAGTTCATGAAAACAGAGTAACGCCTTAAGCAATATGACATGATGTAGAGGGATAAATTCATGCAATATCATAAAAACCCCATCTTGTTATCCTCGATGGCAACAATACAATACGTGCCTTGCTGCCCCTACTGTCACTGCGAAAGGACACCGCAAGATTGAACCCAAAGCTAAGCACTTCTCCCATTGCAAGAAAGATCAATCTAGTAGGCCAAACCAAACTGATAATTCGAAGAGACTTGCAAAGATAACCAATCATACATAAAAGAATTCAGAGAAGATTCAAATATTGTTCATAGATAATCTTGATCATAAACCCACAATTCATCGGTCTCAACAAACACACCGCAAATAGAAGATTACGCCGAATAGATCTCCACGAGAGAGGGGGAGAACATTGTATTGAGATCCAAAAAGAGAGAAGAAGCCATCTTGCTACTAACTATGGACCCAAAGGTCTGAGGTAAAATACTCACACTTCATCGGAGAGGCTATGATGATGATGTAGAAGCCCTCCGTGATGGATGCCCCCTCCGGCGGAGCTTCGGAACAGGCCCCAAGATGGGATCTCGTGGGTACAGAAGGTCGCGGCGGTGGAATTAGGTTTTTGGCTCCGTATCTGATCGTTTGGGGGTACGTAGGTATATATAGGAGGAAGGAGTACGTCGGTGGAGCAACAGGGGGCCCACGAGGGTGGAGGGCGCGCCCTGGGGGGTAGGCGCGCCCCTACCTCGTGGCCTCCTCTTTTGTTTCTTGACGTAGGGTCCAAGTCTCCTGGGTCATAATCTTCCTAAAAATCATGTTCCCGAAGGTTTCATTCCGTTTGACTCCGTTTGATATACCTTTTCTGCGAAACTCTGAAATAGGCAAAAAACAGCAATTCTGGGCTAGGCCTCTGGTTAATAGGTTAGTCCCAAAAATAATATAGAAGTGAATAATAAAGCCCAATAATGTCCAAAACAGTAGATAATATAGCATGGAGCAATGAAAAATTATAGATACGTTGGAGACGTATCAGGCATCCCCAAGATTAATTCCTGCTCGTCCTCGAGTAGGTAAATGATAAAAACAGAATTTTTGATGCGGAGTGCTACTTGGCATAATTTCAACGTAATTTTTCTTAATTGTGGTATGAATATTCAGATCCGAAAGATTCAAGACAAAAGTTTAATATTGACATAAAAATAATAATACTTCAAGCATACTAACAAAGCAATTATGTCTTCTCAAATTAACATGGCCAAAGAAAGTTATCCCTACAAAATTATATAGTCTGGCTATGCTCTAGCTTCACCACACAAAGTATTTAAATCATGCACAACCCCGATGACAAGCCAAGCAATTGTTTCATACTTTTGACATTCTCAACCTTTTTCAGTCTTCACGCAATACATGAGCGCGGGCAATGGATATAGAACTACATGTGGAATAGAATGGTGGTTGTGGAGAAGACAAAAAAGGGAGAAGATAGTCTCACATCAACTAGGCGTATCAACGGGCTATGGAGATGCCCATCAATAGATATCAATGTGAGTGAGTAGGGATTGCCATGCAACGGATGCACTAGAGCTATAAGTATATGAAAGCTCAACAAAAGAAACTAAGTGGGTGTGCATCGAACTCGCTTGCTCACGAAGACCTAGGGCATTTTGAGGAAGCCCATCATTGGAATATACAAGCCAAGTTCTGTAATGAAAAATTCCCACTAGTATATGAAAGTGACAAAATGAGAGACTCTCTATCATGAAGATCATGGTGCTACTTTGAAGCACAAGTGTGGTAAAAGGATAGTAACATTGTCCCTTATCTCTTTTTCTCTCATTTTTTTTATTTGGGCCTTTTCTCTTTTTTATATGGCCTCTTTTTTTCGTCCGGAGTCTCATCCCGACTTGTGGGGGAATCATAGTCTCCATCATCCTTTCCTCACTTGGGACAATGCTCTAAAAATGAAGATCATCACACTTTTATTTTCATACAACTCAACAATTACAACTCGATACTTAGAACAAAATATGACTCTATATGAATGCCTCCGGCAGTGTACCGGGATATGCAATGAATCAAGAGTGACATGTATGAAAGAATTATGAACGGTGGCTTTGCCACAAATACGATGTCAACTACATGATCATGCAAAGCAATATGACAATGATGGAGCGTGTCATAATAAACGGAATGGTGGAAAGTTGCATGGCAATATATCTCGGAATGGCTATGGAAATGCCATAATAGGTAGGTATGGTGGCTGTTTTGAGGAAGGTATATGGTGGGTGTAAGATACCGGCGAAAAGTGCACGGTATTAGAGATGCTAGCAATGGTGGAAGGTAGAAGGGTGCGTATAGTCCATGGACTCAACATTAGTCATAAAGAACTCATATACTTATTGCAAAAATCTACAAGTTATCAAAGCAAAGTATTACGCGCATGCTCCTAGGGGGACAGATTGGTAGGAAAAGACCATCGCTCGTCCCCGACCGCCACTCATACGGAAGACAATCAATAAATAAATTATGCTCCGACTTCATCACATAACGGTTCACCATACGTGCATGCTACGGGAATCACAAACTTTAACATAATTGTTTCTCAAATTCACAACTACTCAACTAGCATGACTCTAATGTAACCATCTTTATATCTCAAAACAATTATCAAGCATCAAACTTTCTTAGCTTTCAACACACTCCTAAGAAAGTTTTTACTAAACTAGAATACCTAGCATATTAGGATTATTTAAGCAAATTACCATGCTATTTAAGACTCTCAAAATAATCTAAGTGAAGCATGAGAGAACAATAATTTCTATAAAACAGATCCACCACCGTGCTCTAAAAGATATAAGTGAAGCACTAGAGCAAAAACTATATAACTCCAAAGATATAAGTGAAGCACATAGAGTATTCTAATAAATTCCGAATCATGTGTGTCTCTCTCAAAAGGTGTGTACAGCAAGGATGATTGTGGTAAACTAAAAAGCAAGGACTCAAATCATACAAGACGCTCCAAGCAAAACACATATCATGTGGTGAATAAAAATATAGCTCCAAGTAAAGTTACCGATGGACGAAGACGAAAGAGGGGATGCCTTCCGGAGCATCCCCAAGATTTGGCTTTTTGGTGTCCTTAGATTACCTTGGGGTGCCATGGGCATCCCCAAGCTTAGGCTCTTGCCACTCCTTGTTCCATAATCCATCAAATCTTTCACCCAAAACTTGAAAACTTCACAACACAAAACTTAGCAGAAAATCTCGTGAGCTCCGTTAGCGAAAGAAAACAAAAGACCACTTCAAGGTACTGTAATGAACTCATTCTTTATTTATATTGGTGTTAAACCTACTGTATTCCAACTTCTCTATGGTTTATAAACTATTTTACTAGCCATAGATTCATCAAAATAAGCAGACAACACACGAAAAACAGAATCTGTCAAAAACAGAACAGTCTGTAGTAATCTGTAACTAATGCAAACTTCTGGAACTCCAAAACATCAGCCAAAATTGGAAGGCCTAGAAAATTTGTTTATTGATCAGCAGCAATTGGAATCAATATTTTATCATGTTCTGGTGATTTTTAACAATTATTTTCGTGAACAGAAAGTTTCTGGAAATTTCTGCAAGATCAAATAACTATCATCCAAGAAGATCCTATAGGTTTAACTTGGCACAAACACTAATTAAAACATAAAAACACATCTAACCAGAGGCTAGATCAAATACTTATTCCTAAACAGAAGCAAAAAGCAAAAACTAAAAATAAAATTGGGTTGCCTCCCAACAAGCGCTATCGTTTAACGCTCCTAGCTAGGCATAAAAGCAAGGATAGATCTAGGTATTGCCATCTTTGGTAGGCAATCCATAAGTGGCTCTCATGATAGATTCATATGGTAATTTTATTTTCTTCCTAGGGAAGGGTTCCATGCCTTTCTTTAATGGAAATTGGAATCTAATATTCCCTTCCTTCATATCAATAATTGCACCAATCGTTCTAAGGAAAGGTCTACCAAGAATAATAGGACATGAAGGATTGCAATCTATATCAAGAACGATAAAATCTATGGGCACATAGTTCCTATTTGCAACAATAAGAACATCATTAATTCTTCCCATAGGTTTCTTAATAGTGGAATCCGCGAGGTGCAAGTTTAGAGAGCAATCATCAAAATCACGGAAATCTAGCAAATCACACAAATCAACGAAGCTATTTAGGTGAGTAGCAGCATCTTCACTAGGAAGGCCAGCGAATTGATCTTTCATGACAAGATTCAACAAGGCAGCATTGATTTCACAAGATTCAGTATTGGTAAGAGGAGCAATCGGAGTGCTAAGGAAATCATTGTTGTTGGTATTGGTAAAGTCACATAATTTGGTATTATCTTGAGCCATCGTGACAAACAAGCAATCCAACACACGAGCAAACAAAAAGCAAGCGAAAAAAGGCAAACGGAAAAGAGAAGGCGAATAAAACGGCAAGGGTGAAGTGGGGGAGAGGAAAACGAGAGGCAAATGGCAAATAATGTAATGCGGGAGATAAGGGTTTGTGATGGGTACTTGGTATGTTGACTTTTGCGTAGACCTCCCCGGCAACGGCGCCAGAAATCCTTCTTGCTACCTCTTGAGCACTGCGTTGGTTTTCCCTTGAAGAGGAAAGGGTGATGCAGCAAAGTAGCGTAAGTATTTCCCTCAGTTTTTGAGAACCAAGGTATCAATCCAGTAGGAGGCTACGCGCGAGTCCCTCGCACCTACACAAAACAAATAAATCCTCGCAACCAACGCGATAAGGGGTTGTCAATCCCTTCATGGTCACTTACGAGAGTGAGATCTGATAGATATGATAGGATAATATTTTTGGTATTTTTATGATAAGATGCAAAGTAAAATAAAAGCAAATTAAAATGCAAAGGAAATAAATAAGTATTGGAAGATTAATATGATGAAGATAGACCCGGGGGCCATAGGTTTCACTAGTGGCTTCTCTCAAGAGCATAAGTATTTTATGGTGGGTGAACGAATTACTGTTGAGCAATTGACAGAATTGAGCATAGTTATGAGAATATCTAGGTATGATCATGTATATAGGCATCACGTCCGAGACAAGTAGACCGACTCCTGCCTGCATCTACTACTATTACTCCACTCCTCGACCGCTATCCAGCATGCATCTAGAGTATTAAGTTCATGAAAACAGAGTAACGCCATAAGCAAGATGACATGATGTAGAGGGATAAATTCATGCAATATGATAAAAACCCCATCTTGTTATCCTCGATGGCAACAATACAATACGTGCCTTGCTGCCCCTACTGTCACAGCGAAAGGACACCGCAAGATTGAACCCAAAGCTAAGCACTGCTCCCATTGCAAGAAAGATCAATCTAGTAGGCCAAACCAAACTGATAATTCGAAGAGACTTGCAAAGATAACCAATCATACATAAAAGAATTCAGAGAAGATTCAAATATTGTTCATAGATAATCTTGATCATAAACCCACAATTCATCGGTCTCAACAAACACACCGCAAAAAGAAGATTACATCGAATAGATCTCCATGAGAGAGGGGGAGAACATTGTATTGAGATCCAAAAACAGAGAAGAAGCCATCTAGCTACTAACTATGGACCCGAAGGTCTGAGGTAAACAACTCACACTTCATCCGAGAGGCTATGATGATGATGTAGAAGCCCTTCGTGATGGATGCCCCCTCCGGCGGAGCTCCGGAACAGGCCCCAAGATGGGATCTCGTGGGCACAGAAGGTTGCGGCGGTGGAATTAGGTTTTTGGCTCCGTATCTGATCGTTTTGGGGTACGTAGGTATATATAGGAGGAAGGAGTACGTCGGTGGAGCAACAGGGGGCCCACGAGGGTGGAGGGCGCGCACTGGGGGGTAGGCGCGCCCCCTACCTCGTGGCCTCCTCTTTTGTTTCTTGACGTAGGGTCCTAGTCTCCTGGGTCATAATCTTCCTAAAAATCACGTTCCCGAAGGTTTCATTCCGTTTGGACTCCGTTTGATATTCCTTTTCTGCGAAACTCTAAAATAGGCAAAAACAACAATTCTGGGCTGGGCCTCCGGTTAATAGGTTAGTCCCAAAATAATATAAAAGTGAATAATAAAGCCCAATAATGTCCAAGACAGTAGATAATATAGCATGGAGCAATCAAAAATTATAGATACGTTGGAGACGTATCAGTAAGCACAAGAGCCAGGCAACCCAGCTTGGCTAAAACTTAAGTCATATCGATGCATATAATGGCGAAGAAAAGACATGCGGGAAAGCGCGCATGGGTGATGAGCTTGATGCTCGGGAAATAATATTAACAAGCTTCTGTTAAAGAAGCCCCCAGGTATAATGGGCGTACATATGTAATGATGTGTACGTCAGCAGTGTGCGGTCAAACCGAATGAGTGCTTTAAAGCGAGAAAAATTGTGTAAAAGGGATAAAGAGTAATGGAAACTATAGGGGAGAAGGAGACTAACAAAGAGTCCGGCGCTAGGCATAGAACCTTCGGAGTCTGGCCGCGTTCCATGGGTTCGGCTCTAGGCGATTGTCTGATGCGTCACGAAGACGGTACGCTCCTCCGGTGAGAACTTCGTCGATTATGAAGGGACCCTCCCATTTGGGCTTGAGTTTGTCCTTTTTCTTCTCCGGTAAGCGTAGAACTAGTTCGCCAACATTGTATGTCTTGGCCCGTACCTCTCTGGTTTGATACCTTCGAGCCTGCTGTTGATAAAATGCTGAACGGGCTTTGGCGACGTCGCGCTCTTCCTCCAGGGCATCTAGGCTGTCCTGCCGATCCAACTCGGCCTCTTTCTCTTCGTACATACGCACTCGAGGTGAGTCGTGTATAATATCGCAGGGCAACACGGCCTCTGGACCATACACCATGAAAAATGTGTGTATCCAGTGGTACGGTTGGGCATGGTCTGCAGCCCCCAGAGTACGGAGTCGAGCTCCTCGACCCAGTGCTTGTCTGATTCTGTCAAAGAACGCACTAGTCTGGGTTTGATGCCACTCGTAATGAGACCATTGGCTCGTTCGACTTGACTGTTTGTTTGCGGGTGGTAGACAGAGCCGTAATCGAGCTTAATGCCCAGATTAGCGCACCAGGTTTTCACCCCGTCGGCTGTGAAATTCGAACCGTTATCGGTGATGATGCTGTGCGGTACGCGGTAATGGTGTACCACATCGGATATGAATGCAATCACCGGTCCGGACTCGGCCGTTTTAACCGGTCTAGCCTCTATCCACTTAGTGAATTTGTCCACCATGACCAACAGATATTTTTTCTTATGGCTTCCCCCTTTAAGGGGTCCGACCATGTCCAAGCCCCAGACCGCAAAGGGCCATGTAATGGGGATTGTTTGTAGGGCGGTTGGGAGCATATGGCTTTGGTTGGCGAAGAGTTGGCATCCAACACAGCGTTGGACGAGGTCCTGTGCGTCTGCCCGGGCCGTAGGCCAGTAAAATCCTGTACGGAAGGCCTTGCTGACAAGTGCCCGGTCTGTGGCGTGGTGTCCGCCGAGACCGGCATGAATTTCTGCCAAGAGCTGCCGCGCCTCCTCCTCGGAGATACACCTTTGAAGGACTCCGGTAGTGCTTTTCTTGTAGAGCTCTCCTTCGTGAACTTTATAGGTCTTCAAATGCCGGACTATGCGGCGAGCCTCGTTCTGATCTTCTGGGAGCTCCTTCCTATTAAAGTAGGCCAAGAATGGTTCGGTCCACGGGGCAATTACTGCCATGATGAGGTGGGCCGATGGTGTTACTTCGGTGGTTGAGCCTCCGATGATGTCGGCGTGTTCGTTATCTGAGTTTGTGTTCGGAATGGGACTGTCGTTGCTGTCTCCCCCTTGCCATACCACAGATGGCTTAAAGAGCCTTTCGAGGAAGATGTTAGGTGGGACGGGGTCACGCTTAGCGCCGATGCGAGCAAGAACGTCTGCCACCTGGTTACTTTCGCGGGCGATGTGATGAAATTCGAGTCCCTCGAACCGAGCTAACATCTTCAAAACGGCATTGCGATAAGCTGCCATCTTTGGATCTTTGGCGTCGAAGTCTGCATTTATTTGGGATATTGCAAGGTTTGAGTCTCCGCGCACCTCTAGGCGTTGTATGCCCATTGATACGGCCATCCGGAGGCCATGTAGCAAGGCCTCGTATTCGGCTGCATTGTTGGAGTCTGTGTATAATATTTGGAGTACGTACTGGACGATGTCTCCTGTGGGGGACGTTAATACAACGCCCGCCCCTAGCCCTGCCAACATCTTGGAGCCGTCAAAATGCATCACCCAGTTGGAATACATGCCGTACTCTTTAGGGAGTTCGGCTTCTGTCCATTCGACGACGAAGTCGGCCAGTACCCGGGATTTGATGGCTCTACGTGGTTTGTACGTGATGTCGAATGGCAGGAGCTCAATGGCCCATTTGTCAACCCGGCCTATTGCATCCCGGTTGTTAATTATATCATTGAGGGGCATTCAGAGGCCATCGTGATAGAGCGCTCCTAAAAGTAGTGTCGCAATTTTCGGGATGCCATGAAGACTGCATATGCTATTTTTTGATAATGAGGGTACCGGGATTTGCATGGTGTGAGGACGGTGGATACGTAGTATACCAGCTTCTGGAGCGAAAATTTGTGTCCGTCCTGTTCTCGTTCGACGACGAGTACGGCGCTCACCACCTGGTGTGTTGCTGATATGTATAAGAGCATTGGCTCGCCGGCGGTTGGCGCAGCCAGGATTGGGTTGCTTGCCAGAAGGGCTTTTATTTCTTCCAGTCCGGCCGTCGCCGCATCTGTCCACTCGAAGTTGTCAGTGCGCCGTAGAAGGTGGTAGAGCAGAAGCGCCTTTTCTCCCAACCTGGAGATGAAGCGGCTTAAAGCTGCCACGCACCCAGCAAGTTTTTGGACTTGCATGAGTTCGGTCGGCGTGGCCAGTTGTGATAGAGCTCGGATTTTGGCTGGATTTGCTTCAATTCCTCTATTGGAAACGATGAAGCCCAATAGTTTACCGGCGGGGACGCCGAAGACGCACTTTTCCGGGTTAAGCTTGATGTCGTATGTGCGGAGGTTGTCGAATGTGAGACGCAAGTCGTCTATTAGTGTTTCGACGTGTCTGGTTTTGATGACGACGTCGTCCACGTAGGCCTCCACTGTTTTGCCGATCTGTTTCTCGAGGCATGTTTGGATCATGCGCTGGTAGGTAGCGCCGGCGTTCTTGAGCCCGAAAGGGATGGTGTTGAAGCAAAACAGCCCGTATGGTGTAATGAATGCTGTTGCGGCTTGATCGGATTCCTTCATTTTGATTTGATGGTATCCAGAATATGCATCAAGCAAGCATAGCGAGTCGTGACCTGCGGTGGCGTCAATGATTTGATCAATGTGGGGAAGAGGGAAGGGATTGATACGTCTCCAACGTAGCTATAATTTTTGATTGCTCCATGCTATATTATCTTCTGTTTTGGACATTATTGGGATTTATTATTCACTTTTATATTATTTTTGGGACTAACCTATTAACCGGAGGCCCAGCCAAGAATTGCTGTTTTTTCCCTATTTTAGAGTTTCGCAGAAAAATAATATCAAACGGAGTCCAAACGGAATGAAACCTTCGGGAACATGATTTTCGGAACGAACATGATCCAGAGGACTTGGACCCTACGTTAAGAAAGCCACCAGGAAGCCACGAGGTAGGGGGGCGCGCCTACCCCCCCATGGGCGCGCCCTCCAACCTCGTGGGCCCCATGTTGCTCCACCGACGTACTCCTTCCTCCTATACATACCTACGTACCCCCAAACGATCAGATACGGAGCCAAAAACCTAATTCCACCGCCGCAACCTTCTGTGCCCACGAGATCCCATCTTGGGGCCTGTTCCGAAGCTCCGCCGGAGGGGGCATCCATCACGGAGGGCTTCTACATCATCATCATAGCCTCTCGGATGAAGTGTGAGTAGTTTACCTCAGACCTTCGGGTCCATAGTTAGTAGCTAGATGGCTTCTTCTCCGTTTTTGGATCTCAATACAATGTTCTCCCCCTCTCTCGTGGAGATCTATTCGATGTAATCTTCTTTTTGCGGTGTGTTTGTTGAGACCGATGAATTGTGGGTTTATGATCAAGATTATCTATGAACAATATTTGAATCTTCTGAATTCTTTTATGTATGACTGGTTATCTTTGCAAGTCTCTTCGAATTATCAGTTTGGTTTGGCCTACTAGATTGATCTTTCTTGCAATGGGAGAAGTGATTAGCTTTGGGTTCAATCTTGCGGTGTCCTTTCCCAGTGACAGTAGGGGCAGCAAGGCACGTATTGTATTGTTGCCATCGAGGGTAACAAGATGGGTTTTTTTATCATATTGCATGAATTTATCCCTCTACATCATGTCATCTTGCTTAAAGCGTTAATCTGTTCTTATGAACTTAATACTCTAGGTGCTTGCTGGATAGCGGTCGATGTGTGGAGTAATAGTAGTAGATGCAGGCAGGAGTCGGTCTACTTGTCTCGGCCGTGATGCCTATATACATGTTCATACCTAGATATTCTGATAAGTATGCTCAATTCTGTCAATTGCTCAACAGTAATTTGTTCACCCACCGTAAAATATTTATGCTCTTGAGAGAAGCCACTAGTGAAACCTATGGCCCCCGGGTCTATTTTCCATCATATTAATCTCCCGACAACAAGCTATTTCTGGCGCCGTTTTTATTTTGTTTACTTTACTTTGCATCTCCATCACAAAAATACCAAAAATATTATCCTATCATATCTATCAGATCTCACTCTCGTAAGTGACCGTGTAGGGATTGACAACCCCTTATCGCGTTGTTTCGAGGATTTATTTGTTTGTGTAGGTGCGAGGGCTTCCGTGTAGCCTCCTACTGGATTGATACCTTGGTTCTCAAAAACTGAGGGAAATACTTACGCTACTTTGCTGCATCACCCTTTCCTCTTCAAGGGAAAACCAACGCAGTGCTCAAGAGGTAGCAAGAAGGATTTCTGGCGCCATTGCCGGGGAGGTCTACGCAAAAGTCAACATACCAAGTACCCATCACAAACCCTTATCTCCCGCATTACATTATTTGCCATTTGCCTCTCGTTTTCCTCTCCCCCACTTCACCCTTGCCGTTTTATTCGCCTCCTCTTTTCCGGTTGCCTCTTTTCTTTCACTTTTCCCTTGCCATGTCGGAACCAAAAAGAGTTGGGGTTCCTCTCCCATGTTTTAGCACTTTAGACAATCCTACTATCTTATCTAAACTCATAAATAAAAATACTATGGAAAAACCTGCCGGAGTTATCAATGAAAACCTTAGCAATTTTGATGAAGAAGATTCTGGAATATTTCGTTATTTACTCGATGAATCTTTGAAAGATGCTTGGGATAGGCTATTAAGGATCCGGGCTAGCTATGTACCTCAATACCAAATTGAGGTTTACTTAAAGAGCTTTTATGTTGGGTTGCTCTCTTCGTTCAAACAAGTTTTAGATTCTATTTTTGAAGAGGGTTTTCTCGAAGGGGACCCCATAGATACCTATGAAAAGATGAAAACTATATTTGGGCACCCCATTAACGAGAAAGTTGAAATCACATCTCTTTTGCTTTCTTACCAAAACGAATCTATCAAAGAGATAAAAGCTAGCCTAGATGCCAATTTTCGCAACATACTTAATCTGTCTTCTACCATTAATGGCCATGTACTTTGTCAAAATAGAAAGATTAATTCCATAGATAACAAGTTTGCTCTCTTTTTCCCTAAAACCAAAGATGGCAATACCTAGATCTATCCTTGCCTTTATGCCTAGCTAGGGGCATTAAATGATAGCGCTTGTTGGGAGGCAACCCAATTTTATTTTTAGTCATTTTTGCCTTTTGCTTCTGTTTAGGAATAAATACTTGTTCTAGCCTCTGGTTAGATGTGTTTTTATGTTTTAATTAGTGTTTGTGCCAAGTTAAACCTATAGGATCTTCTTGGATGATAGTTATTTGATCTTGCTGAATATTGCAGAAACTTTCTGTTCACGAAAATAATTGTTAAAAATCACCAGAACGTGATAAAATATTGATTCCAATTGCTGCTGATCAATAAACAAATTTTCTAGGTCGTCCTATTGTGGATGATTTTTTGGAGTTCAGAAGTTTGCGTTAGTTCCAGATTAGTACAGACTGTTCTGTTTCTGACAGATTCTGTTTTTCGTGTGTTGTTTGCTTATTTTGATGAATCTATGGCTAGTAAAATAGTTTATAAACCATAGAGAAGTTGGAATACAGTAGGTTTAACACCAATATAAATAAAGAATGAGTTCATTACAGTACCTTGAAGTGGTCTTTTGTTTTCTTTCGCTAACGGAGCTCACGAGATTTTCTGCTAAGTTATGTGTTGTGAAGTTTTCAAGTTTTGGGTGAAAATTTGATGGATTATGGAACAAGGAGTGGCAAGAGCCTAAGCTTGGGGATGCCCATGGCACCCCCAAGATAATCTAAGGACACCAAAAAGCCAAAGCTTGGGGATGCCCCGGAAGGCATCCCCTCTTTCGCTTACTTCCATCGGTAACTTTACTTGGAGCTATATTTTTATTCACCACATGATATGTGTTTTGCTTGGAGCGACCTGTATGATTTGAGTCTTTGCTTTTTAATTTACCACAATCATCCTTGCTGTACACACCTTTGGAGAGAGACACACATGATTCGGAAATTATTAGAATACTCTATGTGCTTCACTTATATCTTTTGAGTTATATAGTTTTTGCTCTAGTGCTTCACTTATATCTTTTAGAGCACGGTGGTGATTTTGTTTTATAGAAACTATTGTTCTCTCATGCTTCACTTAGATTATTTTGAGAGTCCTACAAAACAGCATGGTAGTTTGCTTTAACAATAATACGCATACACGATTAGTAAAAGAAAAATTCTTATGAGTATGTTGAATACTATGAGAAGTTTGATGCTTGATAATTGTTTTGAGATATGAAGATGGTGATATTAGAGTCATGCTAGTTGAGTAGTTTTGAACTTGAGAAATTCTTGTGTTAAAGTTTGTGATTCCCGTAGCATGCACGTATGGTGAACCGTTATGTGATCAAGTCAGAGCATGATTTATTTATTGATTGTCTTCCTTATGAGTGGCGGTCGGGGACGAGCGATGGTCTTTCCTACCAATCTATCCCCCTAGGAGCATGCGCGTAATACTTTGCTTTGCTAACTTGTAGATTTTTGCAAGAAGTATATGAGTTCTTTATGACTAATGTTGAGTTCATGGATTATACGCACCCTTCTTCCTTCCACCATTGCTAGCCTCTCTAATACCGCGCACTTTTCGCCGGTATCATACACCCACCATATACCTTCCTCAAAACAGCCACCATACATACCTATCATGGCATTTCCATAGCCATTCCGAGATATATTGCCATGCAACATACCACCGTTTCGTTTAATATGACACGCTTCATCATTGTCATAATGGTTTGCATGATCATGTAGTTGACATTGTATTTGTGGCAAAGCCACCGTTCATAATTCTTTCATATATGTCACTCTTGATTCATTGCATATCCCGGTACACCGCCGGAGGCATTCATATAGATTCATATTTTGTTCTAAGTATCGAGTTGTAATTGTTGAGTTGTAAGAAAATAAAAGTGTGATGATCATCATTTTTAGAGCATTGTCCCAAGTGAGGAAAGGATGATGGAGACTATGATTCCCCCACAAGTCGGGATGAGACTCCGGACGAAAAAAAAGAAAAATAAAAGAAAAGAGGCCATAAAAAAGTGAAAAAGGGCCCAAACAAAAAATGAGAGAAAAAGAGAGAAGGGACAATGTTACTATCCTTTTACCACACTTGTGCTTCAAAGTAGCACCATGATCTTCATGATAGAGAGTCTCTTATGATATCACTTTCATATACTAGTGGGAATTTTTCATTATAGAACTTGGCTTGTATATTCCAATGATGGGCTTCCTCAAAATGCCCTAGGTCTTCGTGAGCAAGCGAGTTGGATGCTTAGTTTCTTTTGGTGAGCTTTCATATACTTATAGCTCTAGTGCATCCGTTGCATCGATATCTATTGATGGGCATCTCCATAGCCCGTTGATACGCCTAGTTGATGTGAGACTGTCTTCTCCTTTTTATCTTCTCCACAACCACCATTCTATTCCACATATAGTGCTATGTCCATGGCTCACGCTCACGTATTGCGTGAAGATTGAAAAAGTTTGAGAACGTCAAAAGTATGAAACAATTGCTTGGCTTGTCATCGGGGTTGTGCATGATTTAAATATTTTGTGTGGTGAAGATAGAGCATAGCCAGACTATATGATTTTGTAGGGATAACCTTCTTGGGCCATGTTTTTTTGAGAAGACATAATTGCTTAGTTAGTATGCTTGAAGTATTATTATTTTTATGTCAATATTGAACTTTTGTCTTGAATCTTTCGGATCTGAATATTCATACTACAATTAAGAAGAATTACATTGAAATTATGCCAAGTAGCATTCCGCCTCAAAAATTCTGTTTTTATCATTTACCTACTCGAGGACGAGCAGGAATTAAGCTTGGGGATGCTTGATACATCTCCAACGTATCTATAATTTTTGATTGCTCCATGCTATATTATCTTCTGTTTTGGAAATTATTGGGCTTTATTATTCACTTTTATATTATTTTTGGGACTAACCTATTAACCGGAGGCCCAGCCCAGAATTGCTATTTTTTTGCCTATTTCAGAGTTTCGCAGAAAAAGAATATCAAACGGAGTCCAAACGGAATGAAACCTTCGGGAACGTGATTTTCGGAACGAACATGATCCAGAGGAATTGGACCCTACGTCAAGAAAGCCACTAGGAAGCAACGAGGTAGGGGGGCGCGCCTACCCCCCCATGGGCGCGCCCTCCACCCTCGTGGGCCCCATGTTGCTCCACCGATGTACTCCTTCCTCCTATATATACCTACGTACCCCCAAACGATCAGATACGGAGCCAAAAACCTAATTCCACCGCCGCAACCTTCTGTACCCGTGAGATCCCATCTTGGGGCCTGTTTCGGAGCTCCGCCGGAGGGGGCATCGATCATGGAGGGCTTCTACATCAACACCATAGCCTCTCCAATGAAGTGTGAGTAGTTTACCTCAGACCTTCGGGTCCATAGTTATTAGCTAGATGGCTTCTTCTCTCTTTTTGGATCTCAATACAATGTTCGCCCCCTCTCTTGTGGACATCTGTTCGATGTAATCTTCTTTTGCGGTGTGTTTGTTGAGACCGATGAATTGTGGGTTTATGATCAAGTTTATCTATAAACAATATTTGAATCGTCTGAATTCTTTTATGTATGATTGGTTATCTTTGCAAGTCTCCTCGAATTATCAGTTTGGTTTGGCCTACTAGATTGATCTTTCTTGCAATGGGAGAAGCACTACTGGAATCAGCTAATTTGCCATCTGCCAGCTCTTTGCCATCTGCCAGCTCTTTGCCGTCTGCTAGCTGACGGCAAAGAAGGTCTTTGCCATCAGCTACCCAAAAGCAGACGGCAAAGAAATGGCAGACGACAAAACAGGTCTTTGCCATCTGCCGGCTCTTTGCCGTCAGCCAGCAGACGGCAAAGAATCTTTGCCGTCTGCTGGCTGACGGCAAAGAGAGAGGTGGTCCCCACCCCCTGCCCGTTTAGAAAAACTTAACGCCCCACCTCTTTGCCGTCTGCTAGCTAACGGACGGCAAAGAGGAGACTAACTAACGGCCCCTACCCCCCCGCCCGTTACTCTCTCTTCTCTCCCTCTCTCCTTCCCGATGCGCCCCGCCACCACATCCCACCCACCGCCGCCGCCGCCCGCCGCCGCCCGCCGCAGCCCCGTCGCCCCGCCACCCGCCGCCCCGTCGCCCCCTCCGCCCCGTCGTCCCCCACCCCTCCGCCCCCACCCCACCCGCCGACGCCCCGTCGCCCCGCCACCCGCCGCCCGGCGGCCCCCCGCCACCGCCCCTGCCGACCGTCCCATTGCTCCGGTGAGGGACTAGTGCTTTTTTTTCTTCTGTTTTTTCATTTTTTTTCTGTTTAATTGTTAGTGCTAGATTGTGTTAGTGTTAGTGTTAGAAAATAATGAGAAGAAGTAGAAGTAGTAGAAGAAGTAGAAGAAGAAGAAAAGAGAAGAAGTAGAAAAAAGATGAAAAAAGAAAAAGAAGAAAAGAAGTAGAAGAAGAAGAAAGGAAGAAAAGAAAAGAAGTACAAAAAAGATGTAAAAAGAAGAAGAAGAAAAGAAGTAGAAGAAGTAGAAGAAGAAGAAAGGAAGAAACGAAAAGAAGTAAAAAAGTAGAAAAAAGATGAAAGAAGAAGAAGAAGAAAGGAAAGAAGAAGAAGAAGAATTGAAAGAAAGAAGAAGACCCCTCCGCCCCCACCCCACCCGCCGACACCCCGACCCCGACACCACACCCCGACCCCGACACGACACCCCGACCCCCTGACCCCCTGACCCCGACACCCCGACTCCGACACGACACCCCGACACCCCGACCCCGACACGACACCCCAACACCCGACCCCCCGACCCCTTGACCCCCTGACACGACACCCCGGCACCCCGACCCCCTGACCCCCTGACCCCCCAACCCCGACACCACACCCCGACACCCGACCCCGACTCCACCCCGACACCCGACCCCCTAACCCCCTGACCCCGACACGACACCCCGACCCCCCGACCCCGAAACAGCACCCCGACCCCGACACGGCACCCCGACACCGACACGACACCCCGACCCCCGACACCTCCCGAAAAGGTGTTCTTTGGCCTTGCAGAGGGCGATGGGGTCATATATTTGTGAATTATTAGTTAGGTCATATATTTTTCGATTTTGTTATGAAAACATCATATATAATTGTGTTGATCGGGTAGATTTAAATGTGCAGCTGTTTCATCGCTGCGAGGTTTGGTGGTCGACGACCTCGCCGTGCGTTTGACGAGCTCTGCCCCTTCGTTCGTGGGTGAGCACAAATGACATGTCCTCCTCCCCCGTTAATTATTTGCTCTGTTCCGGTGTTCGTGCCGATGAAACTTGATAGCTAGCTATATATGTGTCTTGAATCATCAGTATGCGTAACCAATATGTGTCTCCCGTTCGAAAGCGTCATAGTTATAAATATGCATGCATTTGCATATTTATAACCTTGATTCTTTCGAATTTTCCAATTCTATCCATGGACAGCCCGAGTATGTTTAGATTGGGTTCGTTTTCCCATATGCTTTGCTCCGGATCTGACGCATAAGTTTCGTCAGTGCCTCCCCTGTTGTTCTCCGGGTACACATCCTCTCTGTTTATTGCAGAGACGTGTATCAGGAGAACAACGGGGAGGTGCTGCCGAAATTTTGCGTAGGATCCGGAGCATAGCATGGGAAAATGAACCCAATCTAAACATACTCGGGTGGGATTAGGACCTATCATTACCTATTAGAGTGTACGTTGCATGGACGTAATAAAATTGACAAAGTAGATCAACTGATGAATATATACATGGTGAATTATATATATATATATATATATATATATATTTGTTGTGTGTCTAGTAGCTCTGAAAGTCAAGATGAGTGATCGTGCGTGGATGTACACCGGTCACACTGGTCAGAACAAATGGAGCACTGAATGGTTCACAAAAACCAAGGGGTTTGTGCGAGCCGCATTTGCAAATGGCCAGAGGAAAACCTGGTGCCCCTGTTTACGGTGCGGCAATTGGGAAAAGAGGACAGAGGCTGAAATGGGCAAACACCTGCAGAAGAGTGGTTTTACGCCCGATTATACGGTGTGGACATTTCATGGTGAGTTTGCCCAACGTGACCGAGCTGAGGTGGATCGTCGTTGCACCGACGAGCATGGTACCGGGATGGAAAACATGGTGCAAGACTTCGATGATGCTCGGGATTCGGACGAGGAGACGGAGGAATCTGCAAAGGCCTTCAATGAAATGTTGGAGTCTTCAAAACATCCGCTCCATGAGCACACTGAGCTTTGTCAGTTGGATGCCATCTCACAAGTAATAGCTCTGAAGGCTCAGTTCAACTTGGGCAGAGAATGCTACGATGCAATGATGATAGTATTTGGACGCTTTCTACCCAAAGGCCATGTAATGCCTGCAAACCTGTACCAGTCGGACAAAATCCTCCGTGCACTGAAGATGCCCTATGAGAAGATACATGCCTGTGAGAAAGGATGTGTCTAGTTTAGGCTTGACTATGCGGACTTGAACTATTGTCCCATTTGCAAGTCTTCCAGGTATGTTGTGGTAGACAATGGTATGGGTGAGAAGACCCAGACCAAAATCCCCGTTAGTGTTCTTCGGTATATGCCAATCGTACCAAGACTTCAACGTCTTTTCATGGTTGAAGAGACGGCCAGACAGATGACATGGCACAAAACGGGCAAAAGAACCGAACTAGATGCAGATGGGAATCTGATGATTGTACACACATCGGATGGTGTTGCGTGGAAAAAGTTTGATGAATTACATGCTGACAAAGCGGCAGATCCGAGGCATCCTCGAGTCGGCATCAGCACGGATGGGTTCAGTGTGTTTGGTATGACGGTAGCCCAATACAGTTGTTGGCCCGTATTTGTCTTTCCACTCAATCTCCCCCCCGGACAGATTATGCAAAGAAAGAACATTTTCCTGACGTTGATAATTCCAGGGCCCAACTATCCGGGGAAAAATATGAATGTGTACATGCAGCCGCTTAAGGACGAATTGCAAGAAGCCTGGGATAATGGGTTCAAGACATTCGACGCCTATAGCAAACGGAACTTCATAATGCGTGTCTGGTACATGTACTCGACGCATGACTTGCCGGCGTATGCGCTATTCGTTGGCTGGTGTGTGCATGGAAGGTTCCCGTGCCCCACATGCAAGGGAGCTCTTGAGTTTCGTTGGCTTCAGGCCGGTCGCAAGTTTTCTTGCTTCGACATGCATAGACAGTTCCTGAATCCTCGCCATAAGTTCAGGAAAGACAAGAAGAACTTCATAAGAGGTAGAGTTGTCAAAAACTCTGCACCACCTGCATTGACAGGCCAACAGACCCTGGATCAGTTAAACGCTCTCGAGCCAGATCCAGAGCGTCCACGGTACTTCAAGGGGTATAATTCTAAGCACGCCTGGACTCACAAAACATGCTTATGGGATTTGCCTTACTTCAAAGACCTCCTTTGCCCACACAACATCGACGTGATGCACACTGAGAAGAATATCGCCGAGGCACTTTTTGGTACATTGTTCGGCATAGATGGGAAGTCAAAGGATAATACTAAGGCTAGAGTCGATCTGGAGGCGCTATGTGATAGGCCGTTACAAAACATGAAAGAACCGAAAGGAAAGCAGAACTGGACGAAGCCAAAGGCATGGTGCAATCTTGGAAGGCCAGCTATGAGGGAAATTATCTTGTGGGTGAAAATGCAGTTGATGTTCCCCGATGGGTATGCAGCGAATCTAAAGAGGGGAGCCAGTCTTGATAAATTGAAGATATTTGGTCTCAAGCGTCATGATTGGCACATATGGATTGAGCGGGTAATGTCGGTGATGTTGCGTGGCTTCATCCCTGAGGATGAATGGCTAGTACTGGCAGAACTCAGCTATTTCTTCCGTGTTCTTTGTGCGAAAGAACTATCGCCTGGCGTGCTAGAAGAAATGGAAGAGTTGGCGCCGGAGTTGATCTGCAAGTTAGAGAAGATCTTTCCACCGGGCTTCTTTAATCCAATGCAACATTTGATTTTGCATCTCCCGACCGAGGCAAGATTGGGGGGGGCCCGTGCAAAATCGTTGGTGCTACCCAACTGAGAGGATGCAGAAGACGCTTCGACAAAAATGTAAAAATAAACGTAGAATTGAGGCATTGATGGCTGAGGCATTCATCACTGAGGAGGCGGCAAACTTCGTGACAGCACACTACGAAGCCAAAAATCATCATTTGCATAATCCGAAGCCTCGGTACAATGCTGACGACCCTAAAAACGGTGGATCCAACCTCAGCCTATTCAAAGGGAATCTCGCACCAGCCAGTGTTTCAAATCCAGTATCTTTGGATAACGAACAATGGCGGACCATTTCGTTGTATATCTTCAACAACCTGATAGAAGTGCGGCCGTACATCGAGTAAGTTCTCGGTACATTGTTTCGCAACTTCTATTTCCTTTGAACTGCTCTTATTCCTGGATATTTCATACAGTCGATACGTCGCCTTATTCTCGTATGGAGCGGTGATCCAAAAGGATTCTGTCGAAGAGTATGAGCTTCTCGCAAAGCAAGGAGGCGGCTATCCCGGTTTCATCTCTTGGTTCAAACAAACGGTAATTTCTATTAGACAATTTCATTTCATTCGCTAATTTGTGTGTAATGCAACAATCCTTTCATATTAAACTTGTAGGCTAATTCAGAGTCTATGGACGCCGAATTGAGACAAGTCGCTAATGGTTTTGACTATAAGGTTCGTTCATTTGACAAATACGACATCAACGGGTATCGCTTTCGTACCTATGGCAAAGAGCTATCTATGGCCGACCGAAAGTCTACAAATTGTTGTGTATCTGCTATCGGCGAAGGAGGTACCGAGTATTATGGGAGTGTTGAAGCAATTTGTGAACTTCTATTCTATGGTGAAAACCCACCGAATGTCATAGTCTTCAACTGTTATTGGTTTCAGCCGAAGGAGACTAGAAGGACTCATGAACATATAGGGCTAGTTGAAATCAACCAAAGCACCCATTTAGATGTTCCTGATGTGTATATTACGGCTCAACAGGCGACCCAAGTATTCTATCTACCGTGGGCCTGCCAAACTAATCCAAATCTGAAAGGTTGGGATGTCGTTTATGAAGTGCCGCCACGTGCTAGACTATCTCCCCCAAAGGAAGAGGATTATGAACCTCACATTAACCCAGACACATATGAAGGAGAATTCTTCCAAGAGACACGTCTTTCCAAAAAGCATTTCAAGAAACGCTATACTTCACCCAAAACATTGAAGTAGACAGCGACAGTGAATCCGACATAACCCCAGAGGAGGAACAAGAAGAGCCGGAACAAGAAGAGGTTACTGCTGCGGATGACCTGTCATTGCTTGACCGATTACGTCAAGGTGGCCTTCCACATGTTGATGCCACTGAACCCTATGAGCCCGTCATTGATTATAGTGATGATGATGATTATGCATTTATTGATGATACTGATCGAGATTATTAGTAGTGTCAGGTATTAATTTTTTTTATGTTGTACTTGATGATGATACACTTAAGTGATACACATATTATTATTCATGTCTATCTTTTTTTATGTTGTACTAATTTCGTTTACTGTTTGTCATGGCAGGTGTTGAAAGATGGTGGGCGCTGGTCGGGAGCGCGCCAAGGCCCCTTCTTCGTCGGCGCGTGGTGTGAGGTCTTCCATTCCACACGCACCTCTCCGCCGAGCGTTGCTGGACAGTATGGCGATACCGCCGGGCCGTTCTTCGTCGACCGCGGTGCCCAGCAGGGGACGAGGTAGGAAGAGGGGAGGTGGGGCACGTGGTCGCCGGAGAGGAGGTAGGGTGACTGCTACGGCGCCTTCCTCGCCGCCACCCCCAGCTGTTTCACCCGAGCACGTGACTGCTAGGGTGGACTCGTCCGAGGAGGAGGCTACACGGACTCCGGTCCACGAGCCTCCGGTCCACAGGTCTTGGGCCCACGAGCCTCGGGTCGACTGGCCTTCGGCCCACGAGACCCCGGAGGAGCATGTTGGGAATCGTAGCATAATTTAAAATTTTCCTACGCTCACCAAGATGCATCTATGGAGTATACTAGCAACAAGGGGAAAGGAGTGCATCTACATACCCTTGTAGATCGCGAGCGGAAGCGTTCCAATGAACGTGGATGACGGAGTCGTACTCGCCGTGATCCAAATCACCGATGACCGAGTGCCGAACGGACGGCACCTCCGCGTTCAACACACGTACGGTGCAGCGACGTCTCCTCCTTCTTGATCCAGCAAGGGGGAAGGAGAGGTTGATGGAGATCCAACAGCACGACGGCGTGGTGGTGGATGTAGCGGTTCTCCGGCAGGGCTTCGCCGAGCTTCTGCGAGAGAGAGAGAGGTGTTGCAGGGGAGGAGGGAGGCGCCCAAGGCTGTAGTATGCTGCCCTCCCTCCCCCCTTTATATAGGCCCCCTGGGGGGGCGCCGGCCCTGGAGATGAGATCCAAAGGGGGGGGCGGCGGCCAAGTGGGGGGGAAGGGGTGCCTTGCCCCCCAAGGCAAGGGGGAAGCTCCCCCCCTTAGGGTTCCCAACCCTAGGCGCAGGGGGGAGGCCCAAGGGGGGCGCCCCAGCCCACTAAGGGCTGGTTCCCTTCCACTTTCAGCCCACGGGGCCCTCCGGGATAGGTTACCCCACCCGGTGGACCCCCGGGACCCTTCCGGTGGTCCCGGTACAATACCGGTAACCCCCGAAACTTTCCCGGTGGCCGAAACTTGACTTCCTATATATAATTCTTCACCTCCGGACCATTCCGGAACCTCTCGTGACGTCCGGGATCTCATCCGGGACTCCGAACAACTTTCGGGTTTCCGCATACATATATCTCTACAACCCTAGCGTCACCGGACCTTAAGTGTGTAGACCCTACGGGTTCGGGAGACATGCAGACATGACCGAGACGCCTCTCCAGTCAATAACCAACAGCGGGATCTGGATACCCATGTTGGCTCCCGCATGCTCCACGATGATCTCATCGGATGAACCACGGTGTCGAGGATTCAATCAATCCGTATGCAATTCCCTTTGTCAATCGGTATGTTACTTGCCCGAGATTCGATCGTCGGTATCCCAATACCTTGTTCAATCTCGTTACCGGCAAGTCTCTTTACTCGTACCGCAATGCATGATCCCGTGACTAACGCCTTAGTCACATTGAGCTCAGTATGATGATGCATTACCGAGTGGGCCCAGAGATACCTCTCCGTCACACGGAGTGACAAATCCCAGTCTCGATCCGTGCCAACCCAACAGACACTTTCGGAGATACCCGTAATGCACCTTTATAGTCACCCAGTTACGTTGTGACGTTTGGCACACCCAAAGCACTCCTACGGTATCCGGGAGTTGCACGATCTCATGGTCTAAGGAAAAGATACTTGACATTGGAAAAGCTCTAGCAAACGAAACTACACGATCTTTTATGCTATGCTTAAGTTGGGTCTTGTCCATCACATCATTCTCCTAATGATGTGATCCCGTTATCAATGACATCCAATGTCCATAGTCAGGAAACCATGACTATCTGTTGATCAACGAGCTAGTCAACTAGAGGCTTACTAGGGACAGGTTGTGGTCTATGTATTCACACATGTATTACGATTTCCGGACAATACAATTATAGCATGAATAATAGACAATTACCATGAACAAAGAAATATAATAATAACCATTTATTATTGCCTCTAGGGCATATTTCCAACAGTCTCCCAATTGCACTAGAGTCAATAATCTAGTTACATTGTGATGAATCGAACACCCATTGCGTCCTGGTGTTGATCATTTTTTGCCCTAGGGAGAGGTTTAGTCAACGGATCTGCTACATTCAGGTCCGTGTGTACTTTACAAATTTCTATGTCTCCATTTTGAACACTTTCACGAATGGAGTTGAAGCGACGCTTGATATGCCTGGTCTTCCTGTGAAACCTGGGCTCCTTCGCAAGGGCAATAGCTCCAGTGTTGTCACAGAAGAGAGTCATTGGGCCCGACGCATTGGGAATCACCCCTAGAATGCTTCCTGTGCTGCCTCCGAGGCTGCCATGTACTCCGCTTCACATGTAGATCCCGCCACGACGCTTTGCTTGCAACTGCACCAGCTTACTGCTCCTCCATTCAAAATATACATGTATCCGGTCTGTGACTTCGAGTCATCCAGATCTGTGTCGAAGCTAGCGTCGACGTAACCGTTTACGACGAGCTCTTCGTCACCTCCATAAACGAGAAACATATCCTTAGTCCTCTTCAGGTACTTCAGGATATTCTTGACCGCTGTCCAGTGTTCCTTGCCGGGATTACTTTGGTACCTTCCTACCAAACTTATGGCAAGGTTTACATCAGGTCTGGTACACAGCATGGCATACATAATAGACCCTATGGCCGAGGCATAGGGGATGACACTCATCTCTTCTATATCTTCTGCCGTGGTCGGGCATTGAGCCGTGCTCAATTGCACACCTTGCAATACAGGCAAGAACCCCTTCTTGGACTGATCCATACTGAACTTCTTCAATATCTTGTCAAGGTATGTACTCTGTGAAAGACCAATGAGGCGTCTTGATCTATCTCTATAGATTTTGATGCCTAATATATAAGCAGCTTCTCCAAGGTCCTTCATTGAAAAACACTTATTCGAATAGGCCTTTATACTTTCCAAGAATTCTATATCATTTCCCATCAATAGTATGTCATCCACATATAATATGAGAAACGCTACAGAGCTCCCACTCACTTTCTTGTAAACACAGGCTTCTCCATAAGTCTGTGTAAACCCAAACACTTTGATCATCTCATCAAAGCGAATGTTCCAACTCCGAGATGCTTGCACCAGCCCATAGATTGAGCGCTGGAGCTTGCATACTTTGTTAGCATTCTTAGGATCGACAAAACCTTCCGGCTGCATCATATACAACTCTTCCTTAAGGAAGCCATTAAGGAATGCCGTTTTGACGTCCATCTGCAATATCTCATAATCATAGTATGCGGCAATTGCTAACATGATTCGGACGGACTTCAGCTTCGCTACGGGTGAGAAAGTCTCATCATAGTCAACCCCTTGAACTTGTCGATAACCCTTAGTGACAAGTCGAGCTTTGTAGATGGTCACATTACCATCCGCGTCCGTCTTCTTCTTAAAGATCCATTTGTTTTCTATGGCTCGCCGATCATCGGGCAAGTCAATCAAAGTCCATACTTCGTTTTCATACATGGATCCTATCTCGGATTTCATGGCTTCTAGCCATTTGTCGGAATCCGGGCCCGCCATCGCTTCTTCATAGTTCGAAGGTTCACCGTTGTCTAACAACATGATTTCCAGGACAGGGTTGCCGTACCACTCTGGTGCGGAACGTGTCCTTGGGGACCTACGAAGTTCAGTAACTTGATCTGAAGCTTCATGATCATCATCATTAACTTCCTCCCCGGTCGGTGTAGGCACCACAGGAACATTTTCCCGCGCTGCGCTACTTTCCGGTTCGGAAGGGGTGACTATCACCTCATCAAGTTCCACTTTCCTCCCACTCAATTCTTTCGAGAGAAACTCCTTCTCCAGAAAGGACCCGTTCTTGGCAACGAAGATCTTGCCTTCGGATCTGAGGTAGAAGGTATACCCAATAGTTTCCTTAGGGTATCCTATGAAGACGCATTTTTCCGATTTGGGTTCGAGCTTTTCAGGTTGAAGTTTCTTGACATAAGCATCGCATCCCCAAACTTTTAGAAACAACAGCTTAGGTTTCTTCCCAAACCATAATTCATACGGTGTCGTCTCAACGGATTTCGACGGAGCCCTATTTAAAGTGAATGCGGCAGTCTCTAAAGCATAGCCCCAAAATGAGAGCGGTAAATCGGTAAGAGACATCATAGATCGCACCATATCCAATAGAGTGCGATTACGACGTTCGGACACACCGTTTCTCTGAGGTGTTCCAGGCGGCGTGAGTTGTGAAACTATTCCACATTTTCTTAAGTGTGCACCAAACTCGTGACTTAAATATTCTCCACCACGATCTGATCGTAGGAATTTTATTCTCCTGTCACGTTGATTCTCAACCTCACTCTGAAATTCTTTGAACTTTTCAAAGGTTTCAGACTTGTGTTTCATTAGGTAGACATATCCATATCTACTTAAATCATCAGTGAGAGTGAGAACATAACGATATCCTCCGCGAGCCTCAACACTCATTGGACCACACACATCGGTATGTATGATTTCCAATAAGTTGGTTGCTCGCTCCATTGTTCCGGAGAACGGAGTCTTGGTCATCTTACCCATGAGGCATGGTTCGCACGTGTCAAATGATTCGTAATCAAGAGACTCCCAAAGTCCATCTACATGGAGCTTCTTCATGCGTTTGACACCAATGTGACCAAGGCGGCAGTGCCACAAGTATGTGGGACTATCGTTATCAACTTTACATCTTTTGGTATTTACACTATGAACATGTGTAACATCACGTTCGAGATTCATCAAAACTAAACCATTGACCAGCGGGGCATGACCATAAAACATCTCTCTCAAATAAATAGAACAACCATTATTCTCGGATTTAAATGAGTAGCCATCTCGAATTAAACGAGATCCAGACACAATGTTCATGCTCAAAGCTGGCACTAAATAACAATTATTGAGGTTTAAAACTAATCCCGTGGGTAGATGCAGAGGTAGCGTGCCGACGGCGATCACATCGACCTTGGAACCATTCCCGACGCGCATCGTCACCTCGTCCTTTGCCAGTCTCTGTTTATTCCGTAGTTCCTACTTTGAGTTACAAATATGAGCAACCGCACCGGTATCAAATACCCAGGAGCTACTACGAGTACTGGTAAGGTACACATCAATTACTTGTATATCACATATACCTTGGGTGTTGCCGGCCTTCTTCTTGTCCGCTAAATATTTGGGGCAGTTCCGCTTCCAGTGACCACTTCCCTTGCAATAAAAGCACTCAGTCCCGGGCTTGGGTCCATTCTTTGACTTCTTCCCAGTAACTGGTTTACTGGGCGCGGCAACTCCCTTGCCGTCCTTCTTGAAGTTCTTCTTACCCTTGCCCTTCTTGAACTTGGTGGTTTTATTCACCATCAGCACTTGATGTTCTTTTCTGATCTCCCCTTCCGCTGATTTCAGCATTGAATATACCTCGGGAATGGTCTTTTCCATCCCCTGCATATTGTAGTTCATCACAAAGCTCTTGTAGCTTGGTGGAAACGACTGGAGGATTCTGTCAATGACCGCGTCATCCGGGAGATTAACTCCCAGCTGAGACAAGCGGTTGTGCAACCCAGACATTCTGAGTATGTGCTCACTGACAGAACTGTTCTCCTCCATTTTACAGCTGAAGAACTTGTCGGAGACATCATATCTCTCGACCCGGGCATGAGCTTGAAAAACTAATTTCAGCTCCTCGAACATCTCATATGCTCCATGTTTCTCAAAACGCTTTTGGAGACCCGCTTCTAAGCTGTAAAGCATGCCGCACTGAACGAGAGAGTAATCATCAGCACGCTGCTGCCAAGCGTTCATAACGTCTTGGTTCTCTGGGATTGGTGCTTCACCTAGCGGTGCTTCTAAGACATAATCTTTCTTGGCTGCTATGAGGATGATCCTCAGGTTCCGGACCCAGTCCGTATAGTTGCTGCCATCATCTTTCAGCTTGGTTTTCTCTAGGAACGCGTTGAAATTGAGGACAACGTTGGCCATTTGATCTACAATACATAGTGTAAAGATTTTAGACTAAGTTCATGATAATTAAGTTCATATAATCAAATTATTTAATGAACTCCCACTCAGATAGACATCCCTCTAGTCATCTAAGTGAAACATGATCCGAGTTCAACTAGGCCGTGTCCGATCATCACGTGAGACGGACTAGTCAAGATCGGTGAACATCTCCATGTTGATCGTATCTTCTATACGACTCATGCTCGACCTTTCGGTCCTCCGTGTTCCGAGGCCATGTCTGTACATGCTAGGCTCGTCAAGTCAACCTAAGTGTATTGCGTGTGTTCCGAGGCCATGTCTGTACATGCTAGGCTCGTCAACACCCGTTGTATTCGAACGTAAGAATCTATCACACCCGATCATCACGTGGTGCTTCGAAACGACGAACCTTCGCAACGGTGCACAGTTAGGGTGAACACTTTCTTGAAATTATTATAAGGGATCATCCTACTTGCTACCGTCGTTCTAAGCAAATAAGATGCAAAAACATGATAAACATCACATGCAATCAAATAGTGACATGATATGGCCAATATCATCATGCTCCTTTGATCTCCATCTTCGGGGCACCATGATCATCTTTGTCACCGGCATGACACCATGATCTCCATCATTGTGTCTTCATGAAGTCGTCACGCCAACGATTACTTCTACTTCTATGGCTAACGCGTTTAGCAACAAAGTAAAGTAAATTACATGGCGTTATTCAATGACACGCAGGTCATGCAAAATAATAAAGACAACTCCTATGGCTCCTGCCGGTTGTCATACTCATCGACATGCAAGTCGTGATTCCTATTACAAGAATATGATCAATCTCATACATCACATATATCATTCATCACATCTTCTGGCCATATCACATCACATAGCATTTGCTGCAAAAACAAGTTAGACGTCCTCTAATTGTTGTTGCAAGTTTTTACGTGGTTTGTAGGTTTCTAGCAAGAACATTTTCTTACCTACGTATGACCACAACGTGATTTGCCAATTTCTATTTACCCTTCATAAGGACCCTTTTCATCGAATCCGTTCCGACTAAAGTAGGAGAGACAGACACCCGCTAGCCACCTTATGCAACTTGTGCATGTCAGTCGGTGGAACCTGTCTCACGTAAGTGTACGTGTAAGGTCGGTCCGGGCCGCTTCATCCTACAATGCCGCCGAAACAAGAAAAGACTAGTAGCGGAAAGAATAATTGGCAAACTCAACGCCCACAACTGCTTTGTGTTCTACTCGTGCATAGTAACTACGCATAGACCTGGCTCATGATGCCACTCTTGGGAATCGTAGCATAATTTAAAATTTTCCTACGATCACCAAGATGCATCTATGGAGTATACTAGCAACGAGGGGAAAGGAGTGCATCTACATACCCTTGTAGATCGCGAGCGGAAGCGTTCCAATGAACGTGGATGACGGAGTCGTACTCGCCGTGATCCAAATCACCGATGACCGAGTGCCGAACGGACGGCACCTCCGCGTTCAACACACGTACGGTGCAGCGACGTCTCCTCCTTCTTGATCCAGCAAGGGGGAAGGAGAGGTTGATGGAGATCCAACAGCACGACGGCGTGGTGGTGGATGTAGCGGTTCTCCGGCAGGGCTTCGCCGAGCTTCTGCGAGAGAGAGAGAGAGAGGTGTTGCAGGGGAGGAGGGAGGCGCCCAAGGCTGTAGTATGCTTCCCTCCCTCCCCCCTTTATATAGGCCCCCTGGGGGGGCGCCGGCCCTGGAGATGAGATCCAAAGGGGGGGCGGCGGCCAAGTGGGGGGGAAGGGGTGCCTTGCCCCCCAAGGCAAGGGGGAAGCTCCCCCCTTAGGGTTCCCAACCCTAGGCGCAGGGGGGAGGCCCAAGGAGGGCGCCCCAGCCCACTAAGGGCTGGTTACCTTCCACTTTCAGCCCACGGGGCCCTCCGGGATAGGTGGCACCACCCGGTGGACCCCCGGGACCCTTCCGGTGGTCCCGGTACAATACCGGTAACCCCCGAAACTTTCCCGGTGGCCGAAACTTGACTTCCTATATATAATTCTTCACCTCCGGACCATTCCGGAACCTCTCGTGATGTCCGGGATCTCATCCGGGACTCCGAACAACTTTCGGGTTTCCGCATACATATATCTCTACAACCCTAGCGTCACCGGACCTTAAGTGTGTAGACCCTATGGGTTCGGGAGACATGCAGACATGACCGAGACGCCTCTCCGGTCAATAACCAACAGCGGGATATGGATACCCATGTTGGCTCCCGCATGCTCCACGATGATCTCATCGGATGAACCACGGTGTCGAGGATTCAATAAATCCGTATGCAATTCCCTTTGTCAATCGGTATGTTACTTGCCCGAGATTCGATCGTCGGTATCCCAATACCTTGTTCAATCTCGTTACCGGCAAGTCTCTTTACTCGTACCGCAATGCATGATCCCGTGACTAACGCCTTAGTCACATTGAGCTCATTATGATGATGCATTACCGAGTGGGCCCAGAGATACCTCTCCGTCACACGGAGTGACAAATCCCAGTCTCGATCCGTGACAACCCAACAGACACTTTCGGAGATACCCGTAATGCACCTTTATAGTCACCCAGTTACGTTGTGACGTTTGGCACACCCAAAGCACTCCTACGGTATCCGGGAGTTGCACGATCTCATGGTCTAAGGAAAAGATACTTCACATTGGAAAAGCTCTAGCAAATGAAACTACACGATCTTTTATGCTATGCTTAAGTTGGGTCTTGTCCATCACATCATTCTCCAAATGATGTGATCCCGTTATCAATGACATCCAATGTCCATAGTCAGGAAACCATGACTATCTGTTGATCAACGAGCTAGTCAACTAGAGGCTTACTAGGGACAGGTTGTGGTCTATGTATTCACACATGTATTACGATTTCCGGACAATACAATTATAGCATGAATAATAGACAATTACCATGAACAAAGAAATATAATAATAACCATTTATCACTGCCTCTAGGGCATATTTCCAACAGAGCACACGTCTGGATGGGGTACCTGGCCGGATCAGCCCAAGGAGCCGAGTGGCCATGCTGATGATGGCGGGGAGCCGACTGATATTGAGGAGGAGGGGGCACCGTCTACCAGCGTGGTGCTACACGGCTCCCGTCCGTGCCGGCGACCCGCGAGCAGAGGTGGTTGATTTTCCCTGATGGGGAGAGGTAAGTGCATTTAATATTTTTGTACCTTTTGCATTCACGTTTCTTCAAATAACTAATGCGTTGGCCTTGTCATGCTGCAGGGGTTGGGACCACCATCATAGTGTCCGTCGGCCCAACTCCGTCCTTGGAGTTCTTTGCCGGCAAAACTTCCCGGGGTTTGTCACGTTGCCTGGTGAGGGTCGGCTTCCAGAGCTTGGATTGAGCTGGGAGCACTACTTGGCTGCCCCGGCCCCGCCGGATGAGATTATCGACGGTGTCTTGTGCGGCACGAGGGCAGACGTGGTGATCAGAAAGTTCTGGGTAATTTCTCCTTTACACATTTAAAAATCTTCAACTAGCTAGTTATTAATTGTACTAATCAATATTGTCTCATTTGATTGCAGACATTCTACAGGTGTGAGGAGGGATACGAGGAGGACGCGGCACATGTTATCGAGAACGTCTGCAAGCGCCTACTACAGAACTTACGGCACGAGGCTCAGGTGCAGGCTGTTCGAGACTACTACGCCTTGCGTGGTATCAAGAAGACCAAGCCGGCGTTCCGCGATAAGTTCCTGAGTAAGGAGCAGTAAATGAAGGTAATTCTTAAGGCCTTCTACTTAAGTTCCTTCATTTAGTAATTCTTAGCCGTAGCGCTCAAGTTTCTATTTGCTAACTTAGGCGCCTCCGAGATGGTGTGCGGATCGGATGGATTGTTGGGAGGTGTTGGTCAATGAGTGGTGCTCAAAAGAATGGCTAGCCCTCCACAACGAGGCCAAGGACAAACATGCCCAAATGGAAGGTGTGCCACACCATCAAGGCAGCTCCAACTTATATCAGTTCGGGCGGAACTGGGTATGTGGTTTGCTTCATGATTCATGCAATTCATTCATCATGCTAGCTTGAGCCCTTTAATTACTAATTTACATTGTTTCTCTCTTTCAGGCACGCCACAATAAGGTGGATAAGGTGCCAGGGGTGTACGACCTGTATGCCATGGCCCACACTGCCTCTTTCAAGAAAGTCAAGGCTTTCTTTCAGTCTGACCTCGATGATGCAAACAACTTCACCAACATCTCCTCCCACAACAAGCTCGTGAGATATAGAGATGAGGGGAAGGTGAGGAAAGGGGAGGACTTTAACCCGAGCCAGGGTCCCATTGATCCAGAGTTGGTGATGATATCTGGTGGCGGGAGGTCCCATGGCTCCATAGCCATTGGAGATGGACTTATCCGTTGTCCTAGCACTCTCCCGGAGATCAAGGCGCGCCAGTCGAGCTCTGCTCCTGAGATAAGGCCTCGTGAACGGCCAGTGCAACTCGCCATCAAGGTTAGTGATACGTACTCAGCTATCTTTCTCCATTACATTGTGTGCGCTTCCATCAATGATTACAAATGGTCATGTGAGTGGTGTTGCGGGCTGCTATACAGAGTGAGAGAGATAGAACGGAGAAACTTCTGGCGGAGGCGGCGGAGAGGCAGCGGGAGTTGGAGGAGAGGACGACAAAGATGTTGGAGGAGGAGAGGGCACGGAATGACATGCAGGCAAGGGCCATGTACGAGCTCCTTGTGCTAAGTTTCTTCTGCAGATTAGCCAAAACATTCATGTAGTGTTTGTCTCATTACTAACTAGTATGACTGAGTCGTCAAAACCAAATGTGTAGTCTGTGTGCGAGAAGACCGGTCAGACCGCTCCGCCGATGCCAGTGATTGCTCCTGGGACCACGGTGAGTTTAATTTGAATGGACATTACTTGCTAGTCTTAACATTTGAGTGTCATCATGCTAACAAGACATTGGAAATGATCTTTGGTGCAGCGTAACTCCAGACAAGCATCGCACGATCCTTCTCCAGCTACCGACACGAGCCAGCCCGCTCCTACACCTCCTGGATCATGGTAAGTTTATCTAGTGTTTTGCTTAACACATGCATAAAGACCTAGACTTAGCTTTATTTCCTCCAATGCTTACCATAATGACCTAGACTTAGCTTCTTCTCCTCCAAAATGACTTAATAAGCTTACTGACCTCCAAAACCATCCATTTTACCTAAATTAGCTCTAAAACGATCTGTACTTAGCTTACTTATGTCAAAAATTGCATAACTAGCTTAGTTAGCTCATAAACGATCCATTTTACCTAAGTTAGCTCTAAAATGACCCATTTTACCTTGGTTAGCTTATAAATGATCCAGTTCATCCAAGTTAGCTCAAAAATGACCCATTTTACCTAGATTAGCTCCTAAATGATCCATTTTACCTACATTAGCTTTAAAATGATCCATTTCACCTAGGTTAGCTCCAAAATGACCCATCTTACCTAGGTTATCTCATAAACGATCCATTTCAACTAATTTAGCTCATAAATGATCCATTTCACCAAGTTAGCTCAAAAACGATCCATTTCACCTAAATTAGCTCTTAAATGATCCATTTCACCTAAGTTAGCTCAAAAAGATCCATTTCAACTAAATTAGCTCATAAATGATCCATTTCACCTAAGTTAGCTAAAAAACGATCCATTTCAACTAAGTTAGCTCATAAATGATCCATTTCACCTAAGTTAGCTAAAAACGATCCATTTCACCTTAGTTACCTCAAAAACGATCCATTTGACCTTAGTTAGCTCATAAACGACCCATTTCAACTAAGTTAGCTCATAAATGATCCATTTCACCTTAGCTAGCTCATAAACGACCCATTTCCACTTAGTTAGCTCATATATGATCCATTTCACGTAAGTTAGCTCATAAATGACATACTCTTCTTGTTCTAGTCTTCTTCTTGTTCTACTCTTCTTGTTCTAGTCTTCTTCTTGTTCTACTCTTCTTGTTCTAGTCTTCTTCTTGTTCTACTCTTCTTGTTCTAGTCTTTTTATTCTAGTCACCTATTTCTAACTTTCTTATTTTTCCATTTTGCAGATTTCATTCACTTCATGGAAGCTAGCTTGCTATGGAGTGCTTGTTTATGTATGGATGGAACTTGCTTATGTATGAATGGATGGATGGAACTTGCTTATGTAATATGTATGGATGGAACTTCCTTATGTATGAATGGATGGAACTTGCTTATGTATGAATGTATGGAACTTATGTGCTGGATATATGTGATATGTTTGCTGTTAAATAGGCCTGTGAAATATATCTATATATGTCATATATATTTGCTGTGAAAATTGTTGGATTCAATAAAAACAGAAAAAGAGCCAATATGCAGGCTCTTTGCCGTCTGCCACCGACGGCAATGGGCTCTTTGCCGTCAGCCGCAGACGGCAAAGAAACCACGTGGCAGCCAACTGTGCTTCCTGGGAGTTGACCCATTTGGTCAGTTTTCCTACAGTGGCAGACGGCAAAGACACTAGAAAGTTTGCCTACAGTGGCAGACGGCAAAGACACTAGAAAGTTTGCCTACAGTGGCAGACGGCAAAGACACTAGAAAGTTTGCCGTCAGCGGCGGACGGCAAAGGCCTGCCGTTAGCCACTGAACGGACTGACAGCGCAATTATTGCCGTCTGCTCTCTTTGCCGTCCGCTGCAGACGGCAAAGGCCCTTTGCCGTCAGCCGCCAGGAAGCAGACGGCAAAGTAGCTCTTTACCGTAGCCTACTTTGCCGGAGCCTTTTGCCGTCCGCGGCTGACGGCAAAGGCCTTTGCCGTCCGCCGTTCATGCCTTTGCCGTTCGCCGTGGCAGACGGCAAAATAGCTGATTCCTGTAGTGAAGTGCTTAGCTTTGGGTTCAATCTTGCGGTGTCCTTTCCCAGTGACAGTAGGGGTAGCAAGGCACGTATTGTATTGTTGCCATCGTGGATAACAAGATGGGTTTTTTTTAATCATATTGCATGAATTTATCCCTCTACATCATGTCATCTTGCTTAAAGCGTTACTCTGTTCTTATGAACTTAATACTCTAGATGCATGCTAGATAGCGGTCGATGTGTGGAGTAATAGTAGTAGATGCAGGCAGGAGTCGGTCTACTTGTCTCGGACGTGATGCCTATATACATGATCATACCTAGATATTCTCATAACTATGCTCAATTCTGTCAATTGCTCAACAGTAATTTGTTCACCCACCATAAAATACTTATGCTCTTGAGAGAAGTCAGTAGTGAAACCTATGGCCCCCGGGTCTATTTTCCATCATATTAATCTCCCGACAAAAAGCTATTTCTGGCGCCGTTTTTATTTTGTTTACTTTACTTTGCATCTGTATCACAAAAATACCAAAAATATTATCCTATCATATCTATCAGATCTCACTCTCGTAAGTGACCGTGTAGGGATTGACAACCCCTTATGGCGTAGGTTGCGAGGATTTATTTGTTTGTGTAGGTGCGAGGGACTTGCGTGTTGCCTCCTATTGGATTGATACCTTGGTTCTCAAAAACTGAGGGAAATACTTACGCTACTTTGCTGCATCACCCTTTCCTCTTCAAGGGAAAACCAACGCAGTGCTCAAGAGGTAGCAGGGATCCTTAGGGCAGGCCTTGTTGAGGTCTTTGAAATCGACGCATAGGCGCCAGGATTTATCCTTCTTTGGTACCATTACCAAGTTTACCAGCCAATCCGGATGTTTAATGTCTTTGATGAATCCGGCCTTGATGAGTTTGGCTAGCTCCTCCCCCATAGCTTGTCGTTTGGGTTCGGAAAAGCGCCGCAGAGCTTGCTTGACCGGCTTATATCCCTTTAGTATGTTGAGGCTATGTTCGGCCAACTCGCGCGGGATTCCTGGCATATCGGAAGGATGCCCGGCGAATATATCCCAGTTTTCGCGCAGGAAGTCCCGTAGTGCGGCGTCGACTGCAGGGCTGAGCTGTGCTCCAATAGACGCTGTCTTCTTCGGGTCTGTTGGATGGACCTGAAATTTGACTATTTCTTCTGCTAGTTTGAAGGAAGTGGATTTGGGTCGTTTGTCCAGGATCACATCGTCCTTATCCACGGTGGAGCGTAGTGCTCTTAGTTCTTTGGCCGCAAGGGCCTCAGCCACTATTAGAAAACGAAGCTTTATCACCGGTTCGTAAGGGGCTTTAGTGCCGGTTCTGCAACCGGCACTAAAGAGTGGAGACTAAAGGCCCCCCCTTTAGTACCGGTTCGGCACGAACCGCCACTAAAGGCCCACCACGTGGCGTGAGCTCGCGCTGTGGTATGGGGGACCTTTAGTACCGGTTGGTGTTACCAACCGGTACTAAAGGTTTTTTTTTTTGAAGTTTTTTTCTGAAAATTTTGGAAAAAAAATTTGAATTTTTTTTTATTTTCAATTTTCTGAATTATTTGATGATTTAGTCTCTAATCACCCCTCTTAACTACTCAAGTGTGGATCACTCATTCCAAATCGTCTAACTTCCCGGCCGGTCACCCATCCTCTCACTCCCCCAGCCTGAGCGCGCTTAACTTCGGAGTTCTATTCCCTCTACTTTCCAAGTCTGCACTTGTTGTTTTCCTGACAAATGTAAGCTGACAATCCTATTAACCCTCAGCAGTTTAGCTTGAGCATTAGGTCACACGTTTCACCGTTTGAGTTTGAAACTATTATTCTACAAAACAGTAATTATTTAGTAACACTAATATTTTTTGAATAAGTCTGACCACAGTTTGACCATAGTTTGACCATAGTTTGACCATTGTTTGACCATATTTGACCAAAATTCAAAAAATTGAAATAATTATTTAGTAACACTAATATTCTTGAATAATTATGTAGTAACATTAATACTTCTTGAATAAGTAGTTTGACCATAGTTTGACCAGATTTAACCAAAAAAACTGAAATTTGAGCATATCTTTTTTTCCTTTTGGAATTTGAGGATTCTAAAAAATTGCAAACAGGCTGTAGGCCGTCAAAATCGTATGCGGATTTTCGTGCTGAATTTTTTGATATATTATACCTTTTTTCTGACATCGTATGCAAAAGTTATAGCCGTTTTATATTTTCCCTACACTTTTTTGCAAAACATGTCCAAATTGAAGTTTTCAAATTTTCCTAACTAGTAGATGCAGTAATATAACTACCTCTCGAAGGATTTTATTTTTTGAAGTTTTTATCATTTTCTTTTGATTTTTTCAAAACTATAATGGCGATACAAGGGGGGGGGGTAGAGTTTGAAAATTGCCCTATAGTCCCGGTTTGTGTCTCCAACCGGGACTATAGGTCAGACCCCTTTAGTCCCGGTTCATGGCACGAACCGGTACTAAAGGTGATCGTGGAGCCCCGGCCTGACGCCAGCATGCCACCACCCCTTTAGTACCGGTTCGTGGCACAAACCGGTACTAAAGGTTCAACACGAACCGGCATTAATGCATATCCGTTCGAACCGGCACTAATGGTACCATTAGTACCGGGCCAAAATCAAACTGGGACTAATGTGTCTCACATTAGGTCCTTTTTCTACTAGTGAGCCAGTGCCTCAAGGGCCAAGGATGCGGTTTTATTCTCGGCGCGGAGGGCTATGTCAGGGTCGCTGACGAGGGTGATTATTCCATTAGGCCCAGACATTTTTAGCTTCATATACCCATAATGAGGTATGGCTTGAAAGCGCATGAAGGCCTCTCGCCCTAACAGGGCGTGGTACCCGTTGTTGAAAGGGGCCACCTGGAAAGTTATTTCTTCAGACCGATAATTCTCCGGCGTGCCGAACACCACATCAAGTGTAATTTTTCCTGCACACCGAGCTTCCCGGCTGGGAATGATACCTCAGAAGGTTGTGCTGCTTTTCTCGATACGGCTCCTGTCTATTTCCATCTTGTGGAGCGTGTCCTCATAAATGAGGTTTAGCCCGCTGCCGCCGTCCATGAGGACTTTTGTAAGTCGAAAGCCATCCACGATGGGACTGAGGACTAGGGCGGCTCGCGCTCGGACTGTTCTATATGTAGGTTCGTCACTGGCGCTGAAGGTTATGGTTGTGTCGTTCCAGGGGTCGATTGCAACGGCCTGGCAAACTTCGGCGAGATCGCGCAGGGCCCTTTTACGCTTGTTGTTTGAAGCGAATGTCTCAAAGACTGCCAATACTCTATTTTCATTGTTTGCAGGAGGGTGTTGTTCTGGATTGTCCTTGATAAGGATGTCCTCGCCGCTCTTGGCTACCTGCCGAAGTATCCAACATGCTCTAAGGCTGTGGGTCACCACGGTATCCGGCGTCGTGTGTATTTTGCATGGGCCATTGAGCTATCCTTCCAGAACGGTGCCGTGCAACGGAATAGGTTTATGTTTTTTGATTGTTCTGCTGGGCGTGCCACGGGGGCGCGTCCTTTTTGCCTGTAAGGGGAGCCGGGATGGTTCCCAGCCAGCTGCCTGAGTTTTCCAGGCGCTTTCCATCGCGTAGTACTTTTGTACGATGGGTGCTAGTTCGACGAACTTTTGTATCCGGCAGCGGTTGATGGCATTAAGGATGCCTTCGTCCACGCAGTTGTTGCAGAATGCTGCTATCGCGTCTTCGTTGCGGCAGCCTTTTACCTTGTTTTTGACAAGGAGGAATCTGCCCAAGAAGTGGTGGACTGTTTCCTGAGGCTGTTGTTTGATGCTTCTGAGAGCATCTATGTCCGGGTGGGTGGGTGGAATTGAATCCGAACCCTGACTTGGTTTTGGATCCGGAGTTTGGAGGTCTACCGGGGCGGATAGTTCGGGCTCCGAGATATCGACTCATTTTTTTGGCTCGTCATCCGACTTTATGTTTGGAGGAAGAGATATGACTTTCTGCCGGAAAGTATCCGGCTCTTCAAGATCGGCGATCCGAACATAGTTCGTCTTCAATATAGTGGAAGAGTTGTTCTGCTCCTCAACTACCGCTATCTGTTGGGTGATCGGTGGAGTTTTAATTTCTCTTTGGTCGGGTTTAAGCCCGACCCGATCGTAGTCTGTAGCGACCCCCAAGGCGGCCATGTGATCCAGGAGTTCATTCAACGACGACAACTCCACCGGATCCATGCGGGCAGAGTATTCGGGATCAACGTGAAGGTGATTTTTGATGACTTGAGAGGTCATCGTCGGCATAAGGGCCGAGCCGGCGGTCATGAAGAAACCGCCAAGACGGAGGGTTTGACCTGGGGCCAGGGCTCCTCCGGAGATGATATTATCCTTGAAAACAAGGCGAGCCATCGACCCTCTTAGTGATGGCACAGAGGAACTCTCAATGAAAGCACCAATGTCGGTGTCAAAACCGGCGGATCTCGCGTAGGGGGTCCCGAACTGTGCGTGTAGAATCGATGGTAACAGGAGACGGGGGACATGATGTTTACCCAGGTTCGGGCCCTCTCTATGGAGGTAATACCCTACTTCCTGCTTAATTGATCTTGATGAATATGAGTGTTACAAGAGTTGATCTACCACGAGATCGTAATGGCTAAACCCTAGAAGCCTAGCCTATGAGTATATGGTAATGAATCTGTCCTATCCGGACTATGCTCTCCGATTTATATAGACAACAGAGAGATCTAGGGTTACATGAGGTCAGTTACATAAGAGGGAATCTTCATAGTCGGTAGCTTAGCTTGCCTCCCACGCCAAGGAGAGCCTAATCCGGACACGGGTATAGTCTTCGGTCTTCGTGTCTTCATAGCCCATCAGTCCGTCCCATGGATAACAGGCCGGACGCCCGAGGACCCCTTAGTCCAGGACTCCCTCGTCCTCGAGGAAAAACGTTTGAAGACTTCCTGCACTTCGTGTTTGTAAGTGACAATATATACCCTTGTGTAACGAGAGTAATCATCAACATAACAAAGCCATATAAAGATGCATCATTTGTAACTGCAGAATAATGGTTAGGACCGAAGAGATCCATATGAAGCAATTCAAATGGTCGAGTGGTAGTCATGATTGTCTTCGCTGGATGTTTGGCCTTGGTCATCTTTCCAGCTTCACAGGCTCCGCATATGTGATCCTTGAGGAATTTGACATTCTCAATGCCAATGACATGCTTCTTCTTCTCAAGCATGTGCAAATTCCTCATGCCTGCATGACCAAGTCGTCGATGCCATAGCCAGCCTTCTGAAGCTTTTGCAAGTAGGCACACGGCTGGTTGTGGTCCTGTAGAGAAATCAACAATATACAAGTCTCCTCTCCTAAAGCCTTCGAAGACTTTGGAATTGTCAGCTTCCATGATCACAACACAACGATACTTGACAAAGACAACAACCATATCAAGATCGCAAAGCATTGAGACAGACATGAGGTTGTATCCTAAGGACTCGACAAGCATGACTTTGTCCATGTGTCGATCCTTTGAGATAGCAACCTTACCTAGACCCAATACCTGACTTTTGCCTTTGTCAGCGACGATGATATGCTTCAGATGCGATGGAGTTAAGGGAGCATCCATCAATAGATTCTTGTCACCAGTCATGTGATTTGTACATCCACTATCGAGGACCCACTCATGGGCTTTGGGTTGATCATCCTGCAGATGAATTAGTGCAGCTTACGAACTCATATACTTCATCAGTGAAGAATATGACATCAATTCATCAGATCAATTTCATCAAGCAATTGAACAGATAAAGTGGTGTGAGGACGTGAGAAATGAGGGTTCATTTCTTCATGATTAGCCTGCGTCCTTTCAGGCAATTTCAGGTCTCCAGCAAATTCTTCAGACATTTTAGCACGTCTGGAGACCTGACCCTGTAGAAGAAATTAGTTCTTTTTCTTCACCACCCACATCTGAAGGGGTGGTAAAGATTTCATCACTCTGCGAGCTCCATATGAGAAAGGTGGCATAGAAGCCAATCCATTTCGTTTCACATAGGAGGAGTTAGGATAAGCATATGAATAAGCAGAGAAATTCTTCGAGGACTTATGAACATAATGGTTAGAAGAGTAATGCTCATATTCATAGGCTTTAGCTCTTCCCTGCGAAATAGAGGTGTTAGCACGATGATAATCATATGAGGACTTTGATCCTTTTGAGGAATTTGATCCACGTGAGGAATTTGGTCCGTATGAGGACTTGGATCCATATGAAGAATTTGGTCCATATGAAGAATTTCATCTGGGGGTTCCTATTCTTCACAGGTGGTGTCATGAGGACATTCACCTGAAGACTTTCAAGGCATCTTTTGGGAACCCAGATTTTCTTCATAGGGGAACCGTTCCTGTAGTTAGTGCCAACATATCTAGCAAATACTTCACCATTCTGTTTTTGAACAGTTTATAGTTGGAGTCAAATGACTCATCAGAAGAATGAGGAGATTCACATGTAAAGCCAGATAGATTAGATGGATCTATTGGAGGTCCCTTTGCAGCAACCCATGAGGTTTTGGGGTACTTCTCAGGCTTCCAATAAGTACCATCAGCATTGAGTTTCCTCTCAAAGGCAATACCCTCTTTCCTAGGGTTCCTGTTGAGGATCTGCTTTTTAAGCACATCACAAAGAGTCTGATGCCCTTTGAGGCTTTTGTACATGCCTGTCATGTACAATTCCTTCAGCCCTGCATCATCAGTGATACTAGCAATGTCCTCAGATGAGGAATTAGTGATAGCAGAGACAGGTGAAGAGTTTGTAGCATTTGAAGCATTTGAACATTCAGGTGAAGAATTAGCAGATTCACGTTCAATGCACTTCAAACATGGAGGAACAAATTCTTCCTAAGCAGCGCTGATTTGTTGAGCAAGTAATGAATCGCGCTCCTTCTGAAGATCTTCATAACTCACTCTTAGCTTTTCAAGATCTTGCTTTCTTTGAAGAAATTCATAAGAAAGCTTCTCATGATCAGATAAGAGAGTGTTATGATGACCTTGAAGGGTGTCAAACTTAGACTAAAGTCTCTGAATACTCTCAGCCAAAGCTTTTGACTGATCCATTTCTTCACCCAACATATCATCACTCTTATTTAGCATGTATTGAACTTTTTCCAAAGCTCTATGTTGTTTAGTGGCAAGGGAAGCAAGTTTGACATAGCTGGGTCCAAACTCATCACCAGATTCATCATCACCAGATTCATCATCACTGGATTCAGATAGATAGCACTCAGTTACCTTTGCATCTTTTGCCATAAGGCATGGTGTAGAAGATGATGATTCTGGTTCAAATGTCATCACTTTGAGAGATTCCTTGAAGTCCTCAAACCAAGGATCATGACGGGTTCGATGACCTTCATAGACCTCAGAGAGACGGTCCCAGATAAGCTTCGCATGATCGAGATGCATGATGTTCCTGAACTGATTTTGAGACAGACAGGAGCAGATGACGTCCTTTGCCGTGAGGTTGAGAAGAGTGTACTTGCGAATGTCATCAGCTTCCGCCATCTTGCACAAATCGCTCAAACCAATCTCAGTGACGGTCCACAGCTTGTTGTTCATCACCATGAGGCGCTTCTTCATCATGGCCTTCCACTTGGGATACTCGTGACCGTCAAAGATGGGGCATGACATAGTCTTCATTCCTGTGGTCAACATAACTAAAACTCCAGGCGGTTAAACCAAAATCACACAGAACAAGGGAGTACCTTGCTCTGATACCAATTGAAAGTACGTTATATCGACTAGAGGGGGGTGAATAGGCAATTTTTATGAATTCTTCACTAAGGAATTTGCGGATGAGGAAATTCCTTAGCGAAGAACTACTTGCAGTGGAATAAGTACTCAAAAGTAAACATAGCAGAATACAAGCATGGTCATCATGATGAAATGAAGAAGAGCACAGATTACAGAACGTGTAAACACAGGATAGCACAGGATGAAGACAAACAGACTGAAGAAATTGAACTGAGGAAATTGAGAAAGTCTTCAGTCAAAGTCTCCAAACACATATATGAGGAAATAAAAGAGTTGAGGAAATAGAACCAGTAAGCTTGGTGAAGACAATGATTTGGTAGACCAGTTCCAACTGCTGTCTCAGTTGTACGTCTGGTTGGAGCGGCTAGGTATTTAAACCTGAGGACACACAGTCCCGGACACACAGTCCTCACCGTATTCTCCTTGAGCTAAGGTCACACAGACCTCGCCCAATCACTCGTGGTAAGTCTTCAGGTGACTTCCAAACCTTCACAAACTCGGTCACTCGGCAATCCACAATTCCTCTTGGATGCTCTAGACCATGACGCCTAACCGTCTGGAAGAAGCACAGTCTTCAAAGGTAACAAGTGTTGGATCCACGTAGGATCAATCTCTTCAGTGATGCTCAATCACTTTGGGTTTGTAGGTGTTTGGGTTTGGGTTTTCCTCACTTGATGATTTTCGCTCAAAGTCCTCGGAGGATGGGATGCTCTGAAATGACAAGTGTTAGTTTCTCTCGGAGTAGCCAACCAGCTAGTGGTTGTAGGGGGCGGCTATTTATAGCCTAGGGAGCAGCCCGACATGATAGGACATAAATGCCCTTCAATAATATGACTGTTCGGTGGGTAGATATGTTGGTACAGCTGGCGCATAGCACAACAACGGTCGGATATTTGAGGCTCGAATTCCTCAGGACTATCATGTTCCTCACTGTGTAGGCAATCCGCACTGGCGAATTCCTAACTTCTCAGTCAGAACAAATTCCTCAGAGACCAGAAGAACTTCGTCTCTGTCACTGAAGAATATGAGTGAACTGTATGAGATTTCCAATGGCTTCACTCGAAGTGATTGGTAGGTGTAGGATTTTGAGTTGAGCATCACATGGAAATTTTTCCTTAGTATTTCCTCGACCCGCTTTAACAGTACGGTGTTTCCTATGACTCGAGAAAGAGAGATTGAAACTACAAAAACAAAAGTCTTCACGCTTCATGTTCCTCGAATGAATACCAAGTCTTCAAGGTCACACCAATTTCTTCACTTTCAAAGTCTTCAGAAAGTCTTCAGAAATCCAAAGTCTTCAGTTGAAGAACTTCATTTTTAGGGGTCGACTTTCTCTGTAAATATCAAACTCCTCATAGACTTATAGACATGTGTACACTCATAAACACATTAGTCCCTTAACCTATAAGTCTTCAATACACCAAAATCACTAAGGGGCACTAGATGCACTTACAAGGACTTTACATTTTCTATTTTAGTGGTCCAAGATCACATTGAGTCCATAGGAAAGCCAATACTATTAAGAGGGAATGAGGTGTTGCTTAATGGCTTGCTTGATCAAAGTGCTTAGTGATATGCTCCAAAGCCCTTCAACCAGTTTCTCACATCCACATATGTCCCAAACCAAAAGTCAAACTCGGCCCCACCGAAACTTTCTATCCGGCGCCACCGAGTTCAGTTGACATAGCCACTGCCAGAAACCCTAATTGGTTCAGTCTCACCGAGATGGGCTTGCAAACTCTTTATTGCCTATTGCAATAATTTCGGTCCCACCGAGATATGCAGTCGGTCCGGCCGAGTTTGCTTGGCCAACTCTCTGTTTCGCTTATTACCCAAATCGGTCCCACCGAGTTTGTGTAATCGGTCAAACCGAGTTCAGGCTTTACCCTAACCCTAGCACATCGGTCCTACCGAGTTGATCATATCGGTCCCACCGAAATGCCTAACGGTCACATTATGAACTAAATCGGTCTGACCGAGTTTCATGATTCGGTCCCACCGAGTTTGGTAAATTGTGTGTAACAGTTAGATTTTGTGTGGAGGCTATATATACCCCTCCACCCACTCTTCATTTGTGGAGAGAGCCATCAGAACATGCCTACACTTCCAACATACATTTTTTGAGAGAGAACCACCTACACTTGTTGTTAAGGCATATCTCTAGATGTAGTTTTGGTGATTGATGACAACATGTTTGCGGACTAATCGTGTGCTTTGAGAATTTCAGATATTCATCCTTTGGCACGAGAAGATTTCTTTCCCCTCGGAGTGTTATTCAAGACGGTGTAGCTCTTTCGTTTCTATTTTGGTGAACTAGTTCCGTAGGAGTCACCGTACTATCAAGAGGGGGTCCGCTTTGGTAAGGCTAGGGTGGAATCGACACGTACACATCCTTTTCACACCTTCTGAGCCTTTCCGCTTCAATGGAGAGCTCATTCCCCATCCTATGTGCATCGTTTGGTCCCAGCGGTAGTACCGCTCAAGAGCCACATGCGGCAGTACCGCTCTACATCGGTAGTACCGCCTGTGGGTCCTCAGCCGTAGTACCGCTGCGGTACCGGGCTCCTACCGCCTCGACTCGAGGGGGTCGCCTCTCGTGTCGGATTGTGCGGCACTAAGCAGCGACAGTAGTTGTGGTAGTACCGGTCATGAGCGGTAGTACCACCCTACCACCACGGCAGTACCGCACTGGGTCTGATCTCTACACATGTTCTTGCCTTCCCAGACTGCAGGACAGTACCACGTGGGGGAGCGGTAGTACCGCTGGGCCCAGTGGTAGTACCGTTACCTCCTGTGGTAGTACCGCCCTCTGCGGGGCTGCTTTGGGGGGTAACGGTTGGATTGTTCCCCCCACTATATAAGGGGGTCTTCTTGCCCAAAGTTGACTTACCTCTTCCCCCAAAAGCTCCATTGTTGCTCCAAGCTCCATTTCCGCCAGATCTCTCTCCCTAGCCAATCAAACTTGTTGATTTGCTCGGGATTGGTTGAGAAGGCCCCGATCTACACTTCCACCAAGAGAAATTTGATTCCCCCCACTAATCCCTAGCAGATCTTGTTACTCTTGGGTGTTTGAGCACCCTAGACGGTTGAGGTCACCGCGGAGCCATAGTCCATTGTGGTGAAGCTTCGTGGTGTCGTTGGGAGCCTCCAATTAAGTTGTGGAGATTGCCCCAACCTTGTTTGTAAAGGTTCGGTCGCCGCCTCCAAGGGCACCAATAGTGGAATCACGGCATCTCGCATTGTGTGAGGGCGTGAGGAGAATACGGTGGCCCTAGTGGCCTCCTGGGGAGCATTGTGCCTCCACACCGCTCTAACGGAGACGTACTTCCCCTCAAAAGGAAGGAACTTCGGTAAAGCATCCTCGTCTCCACCGGCTCCACTCTTGGTTATCTCATCCCTTTACTTGTGCAAGTTTGTTTGTGTTGCATCCTTTGCTTGCTTGTGTGCTTGTGGTTGATGCATCATATAGGTTGCTCACCTAGTTGCATATCTAGACAACCTACTTTGATGCAAAGTTTAATTTGGTAAAGAAAAGCTAAAAATTGTTAGTTGCCTATTCACCCCCCTCTAGTCAACTATATCAATCCTTTCAATTGGTATCAGAGCCTCGTCTCTTTATTAAGGACTTTGTCGTCCGAAGAGTATGGTTGGTACCGTAGACGGTGGGGAGGAGCACTCCGGTGTCTCGTCTACGGGCGATGGGGGAACCTCGGTCTCTCGTGAGGAATTCAATGTGGCCTTGGAGACATTGAAAACCTCCATGACGACCGAGGTTGAAAGCATGTTTAATAAATTCATTGAAGGGCTTAGACTATCCACCGCACCGTTGAAAGTGGGTGATCCCACTAACAAGGTGACGGATGCTAACTCCGACAAGGAGGAAGCTACTAGTGAAAAGGCTCCTTCTTCTAGTGGTAAGAATGGCACCGTCATCTTTGCCCATGTGGAACCTCCACCTGTTTATGGTGGACCGATTCCTTCTACTCATTTGAATCATGCCGGTCCTCCCCCTAAGATTGTGAAAAATGAGGACTTTGATTCTTGGGTCTATCGTTTTAAGCGTCATTTAAATCATGTGAACACTAATCTTTGGAGAATCATTGAAGAAGGTTTCTATCCGCATGACCGAAGCAACTTCACTCCTAGAGAAGCCGCGGATAATCAATTCAATGAGAATGCTCTCTTCATCATTCAAGATGCAATTCCACCCGAAGATCTTCCTCACCTCCGGCCCTACGCCATGGCCAAAGATGCATGGCACCAATTTGTTTCCCTCTACCGGGGAAGCGCAAGCATTCAACGCTCCAACTATGAAGTGCTGCAAGATGAAGCTGACGAGTTTGCAATGAAAGAGGATGAAGAACCTCGTGAGCTTTATCGGAGAGTAACCAAACTCACGGTTTCACTCCGAGATCATGGAAGCAAGGACACTGATAACAATTGGATCAAGCACAAATTCCTCAAGGCAATGATGCCTTACCACAAGGCCATGTCCTCCGTCATTCGTCAAAGGCCCGACTTCCATACTTTGTCCTCAAGTGAAGTGTTGGATGAGTTTGTGGCTATGAGCATCTTGGACAAGACCGCCGACAATGCGGTGCTACGCTCTCAAAGGGCAAAGAAGCCCAACCTTGCATTGAAGGCCAAGGTTTGTGTTGAAGAATAGGAAGAAGAGGATGAAGAGGAGAACAACCCCGAAGATACAAAGTATGACTATCATGAACACATGGCTCTTGCTTCTAGGCAATTCTTCAAGGCCCAACTTCAACAAGAGCAACTCAATTGGCGCCAAAGTCAAGCAACGAGTGAGAACTTGCTATAATTGTGGCAATGTGAGTCACTTTGTTGCGGAATGTCCATACGAGAAGAGGGAAGACAATGGTGGCAAGCTCATCCGAAAAGACAAGGCCAAGTCTTTCCCCAACAAGAGCAACTTCACCAAGAAGACTCATTCCAAGGGGTTGGTGGCCCAAGAAGAGTATCATGAGGATGATGATGATGAAGATGGAGAGTCGGTCGCCATGGCCTCCGTTGCCATTGCGACAACCCCACGGGTGTCTCTCTTCGACTCACCTAATGAGAACATCACTGCCAAGTGCCTCATGGCTAAAGCCACCAACAAGGTAACCCCCAACATCAAAACTACCATCATTAATAATCCCTCTTTGACGGATTGCATTGATGAACATGAGGGGTCTAATGTGGAGAAGAATGAGTTTGAGTCTTTTATGAGTAATCTTAAGGGTAAATCCAAGAAGCACTTCGTTGCTCTCTTGGAACAACTTGGTGAAGCCAATGTCATGATCGAGGCTCATGAAGAGACCATCTCTGGGATGGAGGGACATAGTCGTGACTATGCCGATGAGATATCGGATATCTCCAACGCTCTTGAGGAAGAGCGTGGTCATCGTTTGGCTCTTGAGGATTCATACAATGATGATCATGCTAAGTTGAAGAAAGTTCTTGATCATGCTCTCATTGTTTCTCGTGTGCTAAATTCCGAGAAGGCCAAACTTGGGGTTGATCTTGCTAGACTCAAGGAGGAGTTTGATATACTTGACAAGGCTCAGAAGGCCTTGAAAACGTATTCATGCTAGCCTCAAGGAGTCTCATGATCAACTCCAAGTGAAGCTAACTAAGCAGAAAGCCACTTTTCATCATATGGTTTTAATTGATAATGCAAATGCTACTAACCCGTGTTGTGAGCATGTGCATCTTGTTGAGGAAAATGCTAAGTTGAAGGAGCAACTTGAGAAAGGCCTTGTGTCATGCATACAAGGTGAGAAGAACTCATCGACCTTTTGAGCAATCAAAAGGAAGTTGTGGCCAAGGAGGGGATTGGGTTCGCACCCAAGCCCAAGAACAAGAGGAAGAATGACAAGACCAAACGACCTCCTCCTCTCAAGCAAACTTTTGTGAAGGAGGGAGAGGGTGCTTCCAAGGAGAAGAAGAACAATGCGAAGGGTGGCGGTGTCAAGAAGGGCAATGCCACCCCTCCCAACAAAGCCGACGACTTTAACCCTTCTTATGTGTTATGCCGTGCTAGTGATGGGCATGTCTATGCCAAATTTTTTAGTTCTCCTTATGAGTACATAGAATGGTCTATTTAGGTTCCTAAGACCCTTGTCACTAACATCAAAGGACCCATTACAAAATGGGTACCTAAAACCAAGCATTGATCTCGTGTAGGTGTTTGCTTCCGGTGGGGGATCATGGTTGCTCAACAGTGGAGCTACAAATCATATGACCGGAAGCAAGGACTTGGTGGTGGACGTGCACAAGATTCCATCTATGCCCACCAATGTCGAGTGGGGTGATGCCTCGTCTTCTAAGGTATTGGGACTCGACAAGGTTGTGCTTGTTCAGTCCGTTGCATACAATTTACTTTCCGTTCGTCAACTTGCAATCATGGGTTTTGCCACATTCTTTGATATTGATACCGTGGCCCTCTTGTGGAGAAAGACTCTTAAAGTAGCCTTTGTTGGGCATGTCGAGAATGGTCTCTATGTGATTAACTTTTCGGAGCGACCCACTAAGACCGCGACATGCCTAATGGCTAAAGTTGACGTGGGATGGCTTTGGCATCGCCGCCTAGCCCATGTCAATATGAGATCATTGCAAAGCCTTCTCAAGGGGGACCATGTCCATGGACTAACAAATGTTAGCTTTGCTAAAGATCGTGCTTGCAGTGCTTGTATCGAAGGGAAACTACATGAGAAGGCTCACCCTCCCACGACTATCATTTACTTGAAGAGGCCTTTGGAGCTCCTTCACATGGATCTCTTTGGGCCTCCATCTTTTGATAGTCTTGGGGGTAGAAAGTATTGCTTGGTGATTGTGGATGATTATTCAAGATACACTTGGGTATATTTCTTCAAGAGGAAGAGCGAGACCCAACAAACTGTCATTGACTTTGCAAATGAAGCCCAACGTCAACACAATGCAAAGATCTTGACTATAAGAAGTGACAATGGCACCGAGTTCAAGAACTACACCTTGGATGAGTTTCTTAGTGATGAGGGGATAAAGCATCAATATTCCACACCATACACCCCTCAACAAAATGGTGTAGCGGAGAGGAAGAACCAGACATTGATGGATGCGGCAAGGACCATGATGGCGGAGTTCAAGTCTCCCTACAACTTTTGGACCGAAGCCATCAACACCGCGTGTCATGCATCTAATCGGCTCTACCTCCGCAAAGGCTTGAACAAGACTCCATATGAGATACTCACCGGCAACAAGCCCAACCTCAAGTACTTCCGGGTGTTCGGGTGTAAGTGTTTCATTCTCAAGAAAGGTGTCCGTTTGTCTAAATTTGGGGCTAGAGCTTATGAGGGAATATTTGTTGGTTATGCTAGAAACTCTCATGCTTACCGTGTTCTCAATAAGTCCACGGGACTTGTTGAGGAAACGTGTAACGTGGAGTTTGATGAGAATAACGGCTCCCAAGTGGAGCAAAGTGGTACTTGTGATGTAGGTGATGAAATTCCTCCCCAAGCCATAATAAGAATGGGTGTTGGTCATATCCTACCCATTGAGGAACCCCTTGTGGCCGAAGAAGAAGGACAATGTTCCACTCAAGTGGAACCATCACCAACCCAAGACCCACACGCTTCCGAAGAACATAGTGAAGGCCCTCAACCAAATGAACAAGATCAAGGGCAAGATCACCCTCAAGATGGTGGTGAACCACCACATGATGTCCAAGGTCAAGTTCTCACCACCGAGAAAGTTCAAGATCAAGAGCAAGCTCAAGATCAAGAACAAGCTCAAGACGGCGCTCAATATGATCAAGTTTCCTCTCCTCATCTCACTTCCGAGGAGGAATTGGAGTGTCGTGCCGCCAAGATTGCTTCCAAGCTCACCACCAAAGGGCACATCATGGAGAATGTGCTTGGAAGCTTAACTAAGGGGGTAAGCACTCGTAGACAATTAGCAAACTATTGTGAACATGATGCGTTTGTCTCTTGTGTGGAACCCCAAAAGGTTTATGAAGCGCTCGAGGATCCGGATTGGCTCAATGCAATGCATGAAGAACTCAACAACTTCGAGCACAACAAGGTGTGGAGATTGGTGCCAAGGCCAACGGGGAACCATAATGTCATTGGGACCAAGTGGATATTCAAGAACAAGCAAGATGCTCATGGAACTATCATTCGCAACAAGGCTTGTTTGGTGGCACAAGGCTACTCCCAAGTCGAGGGTATCGACTACGGTGAAACCTTTGCTCCCGTTGCTCGCCTTGAGTCCATTCGCATGTTAATTGCCTATGCTTCTCATCATAACTTTAAGTTGCAACAAATGGATGTGAAGAGTGCTTTTCTTAATGGTCCCATTAATGAGTTGGTCTATGTCAAACAACCCCCCGCGTTCGAGGATCCCTACTTTCCCGATCATGTGTATCAACTCGATAAGCCACTCTATGGCCTTAAACAAGCCCCACGTGCGTGGTATGACCACCTTACCGAGTTGTTACAAGATTGTGGATTTGAAGTTGGGCTAATCGACCCCACTCTTTTTACTAAGAAGGTCAAAGGGGAGTTGTTTGTGTGCCAACTATATGTTGATGATAGGTTCCCCTAACAAAGCTTTCAATGAGGAATTTGCCGCTCTCATAACCTCAAAGTTCAAGATGTCTTCCATGAGAGAGTTGAAGTTCTTCCTCGGGTTCAAAGTGAAGCAAAGAAGAGAAGGAACCTTCATCAACCAAGCCAAATACACTCAAGACATGCTTAAGAGATTCAAGCTAAGTGATGTCAAGCCGGCTTCCACTCCAATGCCCACCAAGTGCCAACTTGACATTGATCCCAACGGTAAAGCGGTGGATCAAAGGGTATATCGCTCCATGATTGGCTCTTTGCTTTACCTTTGTGCATCTAGACCGAATATCATGTTGAGTGTGGGGATTTGTGCACGGTTTCAAGCCGCACCTAAGGAAAGCCACTTTCTGGCGGTCAAGCGAATCTTTTGATATTTGGCTCATACCCCAAACTTTGGCTTATGGTACCCAAGAGGAGCAAACTTCAAGCTTGTAGGATATTCGGACTCCGATTGGGCGGGAGACAAGTGGATAGGAAGTCCACTTCCGGAGGGTGCCAATTTCTTGGTTGCTCTTCGGTGAGTTGGTCTTCCAAGAAGCAAAGTTGTGTGTCTCTGTCGTCCACCGAAGCGGAGTATGTGGCGGCCGGTAGTTGTTATGCACAACTCTTATGGATGAGCCAAACTTTAAAGGATTACGACGTCATTTGTGACAAAGTGCCTCTTTGGTGTGACAATGAAAGTGCCATCAACATTTCTCTCAACCCGGTGCAACACTTCAAGACGAAGCATATTGAGATTCGGTATCACTTCATCCGGGATCATATTAGGCGAGGGGAGATCGAGCTCAACTATGTCAACACTCATGATAACCTTGCAGATATTTTCACGAAGCCTTTGGATGAAGCAAGATTTCGCGAGTTAAGGCATGAGCTAAATATCATTGATTCGAGCAATGTTGCTTGAACCCTTGCACACCCCACCATACTCAACTTGTTGTCTTGTTTAGGTGTAGGCATGGACATAGGGGGAGTGTTGTTCTCTCAATGAACTCTCCCTCCCCCCATTATGCATAAATTGATCAAGTCTTTCACATTAGCCATTTTTTATGGTACTTGTGCGTCAAAGACGTGTTTTGGTCATGGGCCCATGGTTAAAATCTTCGCGGCACCATACCTCTTGACTCAAACATAGGTGGACTCGGCCACCGCCCTCTCTTGAAGAGGTGTGTGTTTCCTGTCCTTGCTGGTGTTCTCGTTGCTAAGTCTTAGTTTCTCTTCTTGCCGTTTGTTTTTCCGTTCTTTTGAGCCGAGCCTTTTGGTGTCTAGTCATTGAGTCTCTCTGGGCGGTACTACCGCTGGTGGTGCGCGGTACTACCGCTTATGTTGACAAGCGGTACTACCGCCCACCCGAGCGGTACTACCGTTGGGGGGCGGGACCAAGGGGTTATGTCGGTGCAGGGGGAGGTTTCGTCTCCCCCATATCCATTCGCATGGCCCCCTAGTTCCTCTTCGTCTCTCCAGCATTGTCTCGCCGCGGGAGGGCTCCGGTGGGCCGCCGTCTCCGGGCCGTCCCTCTCCATTTCCTTTGGTGGAGTCGATCCCCACCCCATCCTCTTGCCATGGATGCCAGTATTGCCCCCGTTCCTCCTCTCTTTTTGTCTAGCTTTCAGATCTAGTGCCTTGGGGCAATAGTGGTTTCATCTCTCGATTTTTGGCTAAATCTAGGCTTGAGTAGATTGGAGAAGGCGACTAGACTGTTTGGATTGAGTTTTGGTAGGAGTATTTTTGAATTTGGCAGTCTGTTAGTGCCGGATTTGACCACGGCAGTAGGGAACCGCCGTTTCCCCGTCTTGAGCGGTACTACCGCTTGTGCGGTACTGCCGCTTATGGATCGCGGTACTACCGCTTTTTGCCCCATTCCATCCTATTCCTGCCATTTTTGATCTCTTTTGCTGTGTTTGGTGGCTTATGCTCGTTTTTTCTGGTTGTTTCTTCTGCTCGTGTGTTTGGTTCCAGGTGAGGAACATCCTGAGCAGCAAGTCCTCTGTGTCAACCCCGGACGTGCAACATCAAAGCACTAGTGCACCTCTGAGTCAGCGGGTGCTTCCTCAAGTGCGCCACCTCCGCCTCAACTCCAGAAGAAATTTGCCAACAGGCCGAAGCCAAGGGGCAAGACTGTGACTGAGTTGACTGCCAAGGAGTTCTGGGAAAGGCGTCGCCGCAACCCCTATGCGGAAGACCAAGAACCCAATTTGGTCAACTGCCCGTTCTGGAACCGCTTTCAGTTTGCCATCTACTTTGATGTGATCAAGGCTAAGAAGAATCTCTATGTTGATGTACGCTCCGTCGACACGAATGCTATGGAGAAGGACCCTGAGTCCTTTGGCGAAGCCCTTCAGATGTGTTCTCAGCTGAACATTCTCAAAATCATGCAGTTCAACAAGGATTTTGATGAAGATTTGGTGGCTCAATTCTATGCTACTGTCCATCTTGGAACTGATGCAGAAAGGACTCTGACTTGGATGACAAATGGCAAGTTGCTTTCTGTCAAGTGGAAGGCCTTCATGGAGTTACTTGGGGTGGAAGATCACGGGCTTGAGACTCCAGTCGGCTTCCGCCCTCACCACAATGCTTCCTCCACTCACAAGCAAGCCCTCTGGCCCTACTGTTCCGTGAAGGTTCACCCAGTGACTAAGAAGGAAACCTATGAGCTGTCTACCTTTCTGGACATCCTTCATCGTGTCTTCCGAGAGACTCTCTTCCCTTGCATCGGGAATCTGGATATGGTCCACTCCTATCTCGTGGACATGCTTCTCTTCTGCCAGCATGAGAAGGAAGCAAACACTGGCGAGTCCCTGGTCATTTCTCATGTTATGTGGTCTGAACTTCTTTCTGCCGTTTCTGAGCGCAAGTGCCCGATCTATGGTCCGTTCATCATGTTGCTCATTGAGAAGGCCTGGGCACGTGTCTATCCCAAGGTTATGCTGGAAACTGGAGAATTGGTTTCTCATGAGATCAAGCGTCTGAGGAAGAAGGACAATTAGGGCACCCCGGCTCCTAAATCTGGGGCTCCATCTACTACTGCTGACATGGAGACCGAGGGAGAGGCTGAGGCCGATGATGACGATGAGGACTATGAGCCTTCTGGAGCATAGCTCTCTTGGGCAAAGAAGCTCAAGCGCAAGATGAAGAAGCTCTTCTGCATGGAGTCTCATGGTCAGTACATGACTCATGTGGCTGAGAAGCAGGCCAGGGGGCGTCACAAGAAGCTCATGCGTCAGTTGGGTGCGACGGTTGCCAGCGGTTCTGAGGGCCAGATCACTGAGGAGGAGGAGTGGATTCAGCAGCACTGTCTATGGACCGATTCAGACAGCGAGCAGTTTCCGACTGAGGATGGCAGTGCGGATGACCCCGCCAGGATGTGATGAGAGAGCTCCTCAGTTTTCTACCACCTGGAGCCGTAGCAACGCTCTTTGCCCTTTTGGTGTCTCGATGCCAAAGGGGGAGAAAGTTTCGGGATTTGTGCTTTGTGGTGTCGTCGTTTCTTTGTGGTGTCGTTGTGTTTTCTCGCCATTTGCTTTGTTTGGTTTTGTGCCAGTGAGACCTAAGTTCCAGACATATGGTGTGAGACATATTCTACCTTATCTTTATCTATGTCTATCTAGTACTTTGGTATCTTATGAGTTGCTTGCTTATCCTGTTATATTCCCTGCTCTCATGTATCCTATGCTTAGGTTGTTGGAATATAAAATATAGGAGGAGTGTTGATCCTAATGTGTGTGTCTTGCATTCCAAAGGCACTAATAACTAGGTGCACACATTCAGGGGGAGCCTGTCTATATTTTCTAGTTCTAAGTTTCTTTACTTTCATGTCGTATCCTTGTGCAAATCCCTGGTTGTCATCAATCCACCAAAAAGGGGGGAGATTGTTAAGGCATATCTCTCTAGATGTAGTTTTGGTGATTGATGACAACATGTTTGCAGACTAATCGTGTGCTTTGAGCATTTCAGAGATTCATCCTTTAGCACAAGACGATTTCTTTCCCCTCAGAGTGTTATTCAAGACGGTGTAGCTCTTTTGTTTCTATTTTGGTGAACTAGTTCCGTAGGAGTCACCGTACTATCAAGAGGGGGTCCACTTTGGTAAGGCTAGGGTGGAATCAACACGTACACATCCTTTTCACACCCTCTGAGCCTTTCCGCTTCAATGGAGAGCTCATTCCCCTTCCTATGTGCATCGTTTGGTCCCAGCGGTAGTACCGCGGTGCCCAGCGGTAGTACCGCTCAAGAGCCACATGCGGCAGTACCGCTCTACAGCGGTAGTACCGCCTGTGGGTCCTCAGCCGTAGTACCGCTACGGTACCGGGCTCCTACCGCCTCGACTCGAGGGGGTCGCCTCTCGTGTCGGATTGTGCAGCACTAAGCAGCGGCAGTAGTTGCGGTAGTACCGCTCATGAGCGGTAGTACCGCCCTACCACCACGGCAGTACCGCACTGGGTCCGATCTCTGCACATGTTCTTGCCTTCCCAGACTGCACGTCAGTACCGCGTGGGGGAGCGGTAGTACCGCTGGGCCCAGCGGTAGTACCGTTGCCTCCTGCGGTAGTATCGCCCTCTTCGGGGTTGCTTTGGGGGGTAACGGTTGGATTGTTCCCCCCACTATATAAGGGGGTCTTCTTCCCCAAAGTTGACTTACCTCTTCCCCCAAAAGCTCCATTGTTGCTCCAAGCTCCATTTCCGCCAGATCTCTCTCCCTAGCCAATCAAACTTGTTGATTTGCTCGGGATTGGTTGAGAAGGCCCCGATCTACACTTCCACCAAGAGAAATTTGATTCCCCCCACTAATCCCTAGCGGATCTTGTTACTCTTGGGTGTTTGAGCACCCTAGACGGTTGAGGTCACCGCGGAGCCATAGTCCATTGTGGTGAAGCTTCGTGGTGTCGTTGGGAGCCTCCAATTAAGTTGTGGAGATTTCCCCAACCTTGTTTGTAAAGGTTCGGTCACCGCCTCCAAGGGCACCAATATTGGAATCACGGCATCTCGTATTGTGTGAGGGCGTGAGGAGAATACGGTGGCCCTAGTGGCTTCTTGGGGAGCATTGTGCCTCCACACCGCTCTAACGGAGACATACTTCCCCTCAAAAGGAAGGAACTTCGGTAACACATCCTCGTCTCCACCGGCTCCACTCTTGGTTATCTCATCCCTTTACTTGTGCAAGTTTGTTTGTGTTGCATCCTTTGCTTGCTTGTGTGCTTGTGGTTGTTGCATCATATAGGTTGCTCACCTAGTTGCATATCTAGACAACCTACTTTGATGCAAAGTTTAATTTGGTAAAGAAAAGCTAAAAATTGTTAGTTGCCTATTCGCCCCCCCCCTCTAGTCAACTATATCGATCCTTTCACTTGTGTTGAGGTGAAGATATTCCATTCCAACCACATAAATCTTGATCCGAATCATCTTTCCACCAAATCCAATCCTATGAGAGAGAGTTGAGCATTGGGGAGACTATCATTTCAAGCACAAGAGCAAGGAGTTAATCATCAACACACCATTTGTTACCTCTTGGAGAGTGGTGTCTCCTAGATTTGCTAGGTGTCACTTGGGAGCCTCCGTCAAGATTGTGGAGTTGAACCCAGGAGTTTGTAAGGGCAAGGAGATCGCCTACTTCGTGAAGATCTACCCGAGTGAGGCAAGTCCTTCATGGGCGACGACCATGGTGGGATAGACAAGGTTGCTTCTTCGTGGATCCTTCCTGGGTGGAACCCTCCGTGGACTCGCGCAACCGTTACCCTTCGTGGGTTGAAGTCTCCATCAACGTGGATGTACGATAGCACCACCTATCGGAACCACGGATAAAAAATCTCCGTGTCTCCAAATTGCGTTTGCACACTCCAATCCCATCCCTTTACATTCTTGCAACTTCCATGCTTTACTTTCCGCTGCTCATATACTATTGTCATGCTTGCTTGCTATGTATTGTGAATGGTTAAACTTGTGCCAAAACTCCACATCAACTTAAGGAAATTAAAAACTGCTACTTTTCTTCTTAGAATCTATTCACCCCCCCCCCTCTAGACACCTCTTCTCGATCCTTTCATCGTGGCAGCGGGGTCCTATTGGAAACTAAGGGATATTAAGGCCTCCTTTTAATAGAGTACCAGACCAAAGCATTAACACTTAGTGAATACATGAACTCCTCAAACTACGGTCATCACCGGTAAGTATCCGATTATTGTCACTTCAGGGTTAACGGATCATAACACATAATAGGTGACTATAGACTTGCAAGATAGGATCAAGAACTCACATATATTCATGAAAACATAATAGGTTCAGATCTGAAATCATGGCACTCGGGCCCTAGTGACAAGCATTAAGCATAGCAAAGTCATAGCAACATCAATCTCAGAACATAGTGGATACTAGGGATCAAACCCTAACAAAGCTAACTCGATTACATGGTAAATCTCATCCAACCCATCACCGTCCAGCAAGCCTACGATGGAATTACTCACGCGCGGCGGTGAGCATCATGAAGTTGGTGATCGAGGAAGGTTGATGATGACGGCGATGGATTCCCCTCTCCGGAGCCCCGAACGGACTCCAGATCAGCCTTCCCGAGAGAGATTAGGGCTTGGCGGCGGCTCCGTATCGTAAAACGCGATGAATACTTCTCTCTGATTTTTTCTCCCCGAACATGAATATATAGAGTTGGAGTTGAGGTCGGTGGAGTTCCAGGGGGCCCACGAGGCAGGGGGCGCGCCCAGGGGGTAGGCGCACCCCCACCCTCGTGGACAGGGTGTGGGCCCCTTGGCCTTGATTCTTTTGCCAGTATTTTTTATTAATTCCAAAAATATTCCCCGTGAAGTTTCAGGTCATTCCGAGAACTTTTATTTCTGCACAAAAATAACACCATGATAATTCTACTGAAAACAGCGTCAGTCCGGGTTAGTTCCATTCAAATCAGGCAAGTTAGGGTCCAAAACAAGGGCAAAAGTGTTTGGAAAAGTAGATACAATGGAGACGTATCAGCGCCGCGGACATCTTCCGGCACTCACCTTTAGGCGATGTGCTAAACTCATTAAAAACCCTTTCCTTAGAAGGGGACTCACAGCCGAATTATATCCGGTTTGAACTGGGGGTTGATGATGGGGAATTTCGCTTCCCACTCACCTCCCACTTCATAGCCACTGTCGAGGACTTAACAGATATGCTCGATTACGGCTCCGAAGACATCGACGGTATGGACGATGATGCCGGAGACGAACAGGCCCAAAACCCGCCGTTTACCGGACGCTGGCCGGCCACCTCTTCGTATGACGTGTATATGGTGGATACACCCAAAGAGAATAACGGCGATGACAAAGAAGACCCAGTTGAGGATAAACCTCCTGAGATACCACCAAAGCATTGGCGTCAGCGGTGCCGCTCTAAATCATGCCGTAGAAAAGACAACAATACCGGCACAGGAGACAATAACTCTCCGGACGGTGCCGAAGACAGAGAAGACCCCGATGAGCCAACTGCCGAACAGGACGATCGGGAAGATGGGCAAGTCAGCCCTGAGGAACAGGCCGCAAACGAAGACTCGGAGGACAGTAATTATCTCCCACTCTCCGAGGATGAGGTGAGCCTCGGTGACGAAGACTTTATCGTGCCTGAGGAACCTCTCGAGCAGGAGCGCTTTAAGCGCTGGCTAATTGCCACTGCAAGGAGCCTGAAAAAGAAAAAACAGCAGCTTCAAGCTGATCAAGATCTGCTCAATGATAGATGGACCAACGTCCTGGTAGCCGAGGAATACGGCCTCGAGCGCCCGACCAAAAGTTATCCGAAGAGCAAATTGTTACCTCAATTTGATGACGACGCGCTGGAGCCTGTACCGTCAGCACGTAATGCGGCTGATCGACCACCACGTGGCCGCGACAAAGCGGCAACTCACGCCGAACACTGGCCCATACTACCCCGCCGTAAAGGCACAGACATAACTGCTCAGGGTTATACATATGACATGCGGCAGGACCTGGATAGTAGAGCAGGTCAGAACAGATCGATCTATGGATCGCAGGGGCGTGCCCCGACACGCGACGTCGGCTATCTAGCCCCACACCCTCTTTGCTTCACTGACAAAGTAATGGAGCACGAATTCCCAGAATGGTTTAAACCCGTAAACATTGAATCATATGATGGGACAACAGACCCCACGGTATGGATCAAGGATTTTCTTCTCCATATTCATATGGCCCGCGGTGATGATCTCCATGCCATCAAATACCTCCCACTAAAACTCAATGGACCGGCTCGGCACTGGTTAAACAGTCTGCCCGAAAACTCCATTGGCAGCTGGGAAGACTTGGAAGAAGCCTTCCTCGAAAACTTCCAAGGTACATATGTCCGACCTCCGGATGCCGATGACTTAAGTCACATAATTCAACAGCCCGAAGAGTCAGCGAGGAAATTCTGGACTAGGTTCCTAACCAAAAAGAACCAGCTCGTTGACTGTACGGATGCCGAAGCACTAGCGGCCTTTAGACATAGCATCTGGGACGAATGGCTCGCCTGACACCTCGGCCAAGAAAAGTCGAAGTCCATGGCAGCCATCACAGCGCTTATGACCCGATTTTGTGCGGGCGAAGATAGCTGGCTAGCCCGTAGCAATAACAATGCAAGCGAACCTGGCACTTCGGAAGCCAGAAATAGCAACAACAAGCCCCGACGCAACAGACACAAGCTTCGAAGCAACGGTGATAATACCGACGACACGGGCTTCAACGCCGGATTTAGTGGCTCCAAGTCCGGCCAGCAGAAGAAGCCGGTCAAAAGGAACAATTCGGGCTCATCCAGCCTAGACCGCATTCTCGATCGTCCATGTCAGATACATGGCACCCCCGATAAGCTAGCCAATCATACCAAAAGAAGTTGTTGGGTCTTTAAGCAGGCCGGGAAGATAAACGCCAAAAACAAGGAGAAGGGGTCGCAAAGTGAGGACGATGACGAGGAGCCCCGTGCACCAAACACAGGGGGACAGAAGAAGTTTCCCCCTCAGGTCAAAACGGTGAACATGATATACGCCACCCATATCCCCAAGAGGGAGCGCAAGCGCGCGCTCAGGGACGTCTATGCGATAGAGCCAGTCACCCCAAAATTCAACCCATGGTCGTCCTGCCCGATCACCTTCGATCGCAGGCACCATCCAACTAGTATCCACCACGGCGGTTCAGCCGCACTGGTCCTTGACCCAATAATCGATGGATTCCACCTCACGCGAGTCTTGATGGACGGGGGAAGCAGCCTTAACCTGCTCTATCAGGATACAGTGCGCAAAATGGGCATCGATCCATCAAGGATCAAGCCCACCAAAACTACCTTTAAAGGAGTCATACTAGGTGTAGAGGCCCGTTGTACGGGCTCAATCACACTGGAAGTTGTCTTCGGATCCCCGGACAACTTCAGAAGCGAAGAGTTGATCTTCGACATCGTCCCCTTCCGCAGTGGCTATCACGCACTGCTCGGACGAACCGCATTCGCTCAATTTAATGCGGTGCCACACTATGCTTATCTCAAGCACAAGATGCCCGGACCACGCGGGGTCATAACAGTCAATGGAAACACGGAGCCCTCCCTCCGTACTGAAGAACACACCGCAGCCCTGGCAGCGGAAGTACAGAGCGGCCTTTTAAGGCAGAATTTTCATTCAGCGGCCAAGCTCCCGAACACTGTCAAACGAGTCCGGACTACTCCGCAGCTTGACAGTCCGGCTCGTCAGGAGTTAGACTAGCAATTCGGCCTCCATCTCAGTCATGACCAAATGGCGGCATACGTACCGTGCGTACATAACTACGCACTCAAAATACCATGGGCAGAGACGGAGGCATAACCAGACTGTGGTCCACAATACGGCTCGACCATCCCCGGACACACATACTTTCACTTTTCTTTTTATCCTTTTAGGTTTCTTTTCCGCAGGCCCCTAGTGGTGGCCTGATTATCGGTCCTTTGAAGGACGGATACACCAAGGTGGCAGGCAGCACAGCCGTGTGGGGGAATCTCTAGACGTTCTCTTCGACGATCGTCCTACCTGTTTTCAGGACCCGCACGCAGCTCCCCCTTGGTCTTGGCATGTTAAATAGCCAGGTTTCTTATCGCACTATTTGTACAAATACATTTTGACGTATCAATCAAATTATAATTGGAACGGATTGCGGCCCAACTTATGTGGCACTAGCTTACAATTTCATTTTATTTCGTTATTCTTATCGATTGCACACGTACACTTTGGTACGCTTTATTGGTCAAGGGCTTCACTACGCTCCATACTATGGCAACAAAGTCCGAACACTTTTACAGTACAGTTCGGCGCCTCGAATTTTAGCATTATATGCATTGGCTCCGGATCATGTCTTTGGTCAATAGTTGGGTTGCCCGGCTCCTTTGCTTACTACCTTACGTTCCGCTCCATCGGCTAGGGTAGTAAAGGGAGAACTACTGCGATTATATCCTGGTTTATCCAGATGAGCACCTCAGTAGAGAAAGCCGAAAACTGACTGTCATGATGCGGCGTGAGCCGATCAGCTGTTCGGAGGTTACAAATCTTTTGCGATTTTTTCCGCATTATGCGACGGATCGGCCTCAGTCTGATCTGGTGTTTACAGCACCCTAGTCCAGATTAAATGCTAACCAGGGGCTGCGCCTACATTTTTATTGTCAAAACTCCTATGGCTAAGTGAGGGTGATAAAGCCACATAGTCCGATTGCCTGGTTCGTTGCGCTAAACACCTCCTTCAAGGACCAAATTTTTTGGATCAAGAGTGTTTAGATTCCATCCCGAACACCCCCGTACTATCTACGTGGGGGCTGAAGCCGACGACTGGCCAACTCTCAGATTTAATAAAAAACGGCCGCACAGGAGGTTAAATTTTAAAAATAACAAGCATTATATTACATAACGACTTCGTTTCATCATACAAGGCAAAGATAACACGAATGCATTCAATCGAAGATAATATCTTTTACACAATGCGCCGCCACAATGCGGGACCCCTCCAGGATATCTTCAAAATACCGCTCGGGCGTGCGGTGCTCCTTGCCAGCGGGCGGTCCCTTGGGCGCGAGCTTGACGGCGTTCATCTTTGCCCACTGCACCTTGGCGCGGGCGAAGGCCATGCGCACACCCTCGATGCAGACCGACCGCTTGACGACGTCAAGCCGGGGGCAGGCATTGACCAGCCGCTTCACGAGCCCGAAGTAGCTGCTGGGTATAGCTTCGGCAGGCCACAGCTGGATTATTAAATACTTCATGGCTAGTTCGGCCACCCTATGCAGTTCGACCAGCTGTTTTAGCTGGTCGCCAAAGGGCACCGGATGTTCTGGCGCAAGGTATTGCAACCAGAACAACTTCTCCGTCGAGCTCCCCTCTTCGGCTCGGAAGAACTCCGCAGCGTCGGCAACACTGCGCGGAAAATCCGCAAACGCTCCTGGAGAACTCCAAATCCAGGTTAGTAAGAGATACCTCTTCTTCACATATTTGCTCTGCATAATGAAGGCCTTACCCGTCGCGATCTTCTTGGCCTCTTGAATCTCCTGGAGAGCGCCCTGGGCTTCAACCCGGGCATCTTGTGCGCTTTGGCAAGCCTTGGCGAGTTCGGTCTCTTGATCCGCAGTATTGCGCTCCAAGGACTCACATTTCTTCATGGCGTCCTGGAGCTCCTGTTGGACCTCATCAACCCTGGCCTTGTGTTTTTCACGGGCGGCTTCCTCCTTTGCCGCTTTCTTTTCGGCCTCGGTCAGCGCCTTCTTGAGGGTCTCCACCTCGGTCGCCGCTCCTACGAATTATCATGTGATCAACACAAGCAATTCATATCTTTTTATATCTGAATAGGTCATTACATACCTTGCTTGTCCTCCAGTTGCTTCTTCACTTGGCCGAGCTCTACCGCGGCCCACTCCAGACTCTGCTTCAGTCCGGAGACTTCGGCAGCATGAGAGGTCGCAGCCAGTAGCGACGCCTGTTTATTCGCATAGACATGTATGGGTTAGTCCCCTGCAAAAATTATTTGATCCTCTGTCCGGCTTTTCTTTCCAAACACCGGACAGAGTCTCAAGGGCTACTGTCTACACTGTGACATTCTTCTTACACAATTACGCCGCTTACCTCAAAGCCTCTCAGCAGGCTGGTGCAGGCTTCGGTCAGTCCGCTCTTAATGGACAGAACCTTCCCAACCACCGTACCCATAAGGATACAGTGTTCCTCAACAATGGAAGCACCTTGCAGTGCTTCCAGAAGAGTATCCGGTGCCTCTGGTTGGACAGAGGTCACCGGCGGAACAGGCTCACCTCCTTCTTTCAAAGGAGGCTGCTTGCCTGAATCCGGAGCCGCACTGGCTTCCGGAATGGTATTCGGCTGGGGGCCGCACTGGATACGGCCCCCATCGCCAGTTTCCAGGGGGATTTGCTCCCCCAGGTGTCCGGCAGCCGAGGTTTCGCCCTCCGGCGCCATCCTAACGGCCCTCTGCGTCTCTCCCTGGCCCGTGAGGGTCCTTCGGGACACCGCCTCGGCGTCATCCGTGGCCTTGGGAGAGGTGGCTGTCGGCAGCGAATCGCTGTCCATAGCCTTTGGATCTAGCGAACCCCCCGATGAGGATCGCTGGGAGCTGTCGTGGGCCGGAGTGCAGCACGTAATTCAATGCATTAGAATTACGAGATAAAGGAGTCGGACATATAAGTGCGTTAGAGCCCTCGAATACTTACGATCTGGCCGGGGGCTTGTCCCTGGGGCGCCACTCCGAGCTGTTGTCGGTATCCGGCACAGTGTCGTCCGCATGGGAGGCTCTCCCCCTCTTGGACGCTTCGCCCTCCAGACGGTTGGAGGCCGCCCTTTTCTTCCTTTTCCCCTCAGGGGGGAGTTGCTTTCTTCCTCCTCCTCCTCCTCCTCGTAGGTGGCGGGTGAGGACTGGGTCTCGGTGTCTTCGGACGTCACGTCCGAAGTGCCCTTGTGGTGGATTCCACCTCGGGTCCCCTTGGCCTTTTTCTTGGCCTTCTTCTCCAGCGCCTGGTAAGGCGCCGGAACCAGCATCTTCGTCATAAGTGGAATTGCTGGATCCTCGGGTAGCGGAGCCAGACTCTTCACCAGCTCTGCCTTCTTTATCCAGCCCTGAAAAAAGTAAGATGGAGAGGCTCAGACATTTTCCTTGAGTATGTAAGCAAAGGATACACCTTGAAAACACTAAAAAACTTACCGGACTGGCGGGTGGGTCAGGTTGTACCCACGGTCTTCGGTCTCCTTCGGCCACGTCTCGTTGGCCTTGAAGAGCACCTTCCAAATACCTTCGTGCGTAACGCCAAAGAAGTGTTGCAGGGTCTGGTGCTTGGCCGGACTGAACTCCCACAAATTGCAGGTCCGGCTTTGGCATGGAAGGATCCGGCGAAAGAGCATCACCTAGATCACATTGACAAGCTTGATGTTCTTATCGACCATGCTCTTGATGCACGTCTGCAGCACTGTCAGCTCGTCCGACGAGGCCCAGTCTAGGCCCTTCTCTAGTCAGGAGGTGAGCCGCATCGGGGCCCCGGACCTGAACTCGGGAGCCTCGGCCCAGGCGGTGTCGCGGGGCTCTGTGACATAGAACCACTGCTTTTGCCACCCTTTGACAGTCTCCACGAAAGTACCTTTGGGCCATATGACGTTGGGCATCTTGCTCACCATGGCGCCTCTGCACTCTGTGTGTTGGCCGTACACCACCTTCGGCTTCACATTGAAGATCTTCAGCCACAATCCGAAGTGGGGAGAGATGCGGAGGAAGACCTCGCACACGACAATAAATGTCGAGATGTTGAGGAAGGAGTTGGGGGCAGATCGTGGAAATCCACCCCATAGTAGAACATTAGTTCGCGGACGAATGGGTGGAGTGGAAATCCCAGCCCGCGGACGAAGTGGGGGATGAACACTACCCTCTCATGGGGCTCCGAGGTAGGGACGATCTGTCCCTCAGTCGGAAGCCGGTGGGCGACCTCCTTGGCCAAATATCCGGCCTCCCGGAGCTTGGTGATGTCCTTCTCCTTGACGGAGGAGACCATCCACTTGCCCTGCACTCCGGATCCGGACATGATCGGAGTGCTTTCTTGAGGTGGAAGAGATGAGGACTTGGGCGCTGGAGCTCGAGAATGGGTGGGCAGAGAGAGAGAAGGCATGGGTGAAAGGGGGTGGATCCTTATCTCCTTATAAAGGCAGTGAATATCAAGCGCCTCCCCACTCGCCTTAAAACTCGCCTGTTTCCCAAGGGCCGTGCAGACGGCACGGTTGGATTACCCACGCCCGTATTGATGAGAATCCCGTAATAAGGGGACACGATCTCTGCTTTGACAAGACGTGCCAATGAATCCGCATCTCAAAACACAGAGCGGCAGGCCAAAAAACGGTTCGAAATAATGACCGGGTAGTGACGTGGCGTCACGCTACAAAAAGTTGTTAGTAGATTGGACTCGTGAAATATTATACTCTCTGCGGTTGTGTGTGGTGCTTGTTTTGCAGAACCGGAAACGTTCTTTGTGTTCGAATGCTGTTTTGGAGTATTCGGAGGAGGAACCCGCCTTGCAATGCCGAAGACAATCTGTGCGCCGGACACCTCGTCATTGAAGCCTGGTTCAGGGGCTACTGAGGGAGTCCTAGATTAAGGGGTCCTCGGACGTCCAGCCTATTGGACATGAGCCAGACTGATGGGCCGTGAAGATACAAGACAGAAGACTCTCTCCCGTGTCCGGATGGGACTCTCTTTGGCGTGGATGGCAATCTTGGTGTTCGGATATGAAGATTCCTTTCTCTGTAACCGACGTTGTACAACTCTAGTCCCCTCCGGTATCTATATAAGCCGGAGGGTTTAGCCCAGAGGGACAATCATAATCATACAGGCTAGACTTCTAGGGTTTTAGCCATTACGATCTTGTGGTAGATCAACTCTTGTAATACTCATATTCATCAAGATCAATCAAGCAGGAAGAAGGGTATTACCTCCATAGAAAGGGCCCGAACCTGGGTAAACATCGTGTCCCCTGTCTCCTGTTACCATCGACCTTAGACACACAGTTCGGGACCCCCTACCCAAGATCCACCGGTTTTGACACCGACACATATGCTTGATGGATAATGCCAAATGGGGAACTTGTATCTGCTCCTAATTCCTACAAGCATTTTCATGTCGTGTTTTTTTTCTTGTGTGGAGACCAACTAAACTTGTGGCTGTGGGGCGTGTAATAGGAAATATAGAGATTTTACCATGTAATCAGAACTTCTTCGTGTCAATAATGTTTGGATATTGGAAATGTTTCGTAGGGTTCTTTTCCTTGCATTGCTTGGCAATGCTGGCTCTACTTAGCACACTCATTTTACTCCGAGGGACAGACGGAAATGAAAACCGGATTTTCTCCATGAATTTTGCAATGATGAAGGTGCTGGCTAGGTGCATCTTGATCATGGTACATAGTTCATCACAATAACTTAGATCTTTCCAAAGATGCTCAAATGGAATACAGCATTTATTTAAAGTACTATTCACATGACTAAACTTGGCACTGAATCTAGGGCCCCAGCCTTTTTTTTGCCTCAAGTCTCATAATTTGTTCAAAGGCGTGGCAAACCTTCCATAGCTTCCGACCCACCAGAGGACAAACCACCTAATAAGAGATTATTTTCTCTTTATAGACCTACCAGGGACAAACGACTTAACTTTAGTGCTACCGTCCAAGGCCTTTATGAGGAGCAAAGGCTCCTCAACAAGCGGTGAATAGCTTATTTCTCATTTCACCTTTCTATCTTTGAATTGTCCAATCATATTTCATGCATGGTTTGTCATGCCTATGAACATTAGGGACATTAATCCGATAGACATAGGGTTATGAGGCACTAGGAAGCACCGACATATCATCATAACTACACCATGCATTGTCCACGTCAGTGTCTCATCGCGCCTTGCCATGCTACTCCACCACAACGCCCTCCTATCCATCGTCTCAACCCCGCTCCCACGACCTCGTTCCTCAGCACACCATTGTACCCTTTTGCTCCACCAACCCCGTACGCCACGCTCTCAGATCATCTCAGTGATCCGACAATACTACGTACATGATCGTAAGGCCTAGCTCTAAATCTTACTAGTTGCACATGCCAAGCTTCCTTTAGCTAGGTAGGCGTAGAAAAAAACATCGACGGTCCTACATCAGTCCTCCCAAGGATAGAGCTGCATTACTCGCTTACATAGGGATCACATGGCAAATGTAGCTCACCAAAGGTGAAATGGAAAAGAAAAAGAATGAAATAGAAGCAAATTATTTCCACGCAGCTGCAGGAAACTAGATTGTTAGGGTTCATGCTATAGCCACACTTAACCTTCCCCTCTGGACTCAATTCTTCCTCCATTGCCTCATGGCAGGCACCACCCCCACTACTCACGGAAAAGATTCGGTCTTTGTCCCCATTTTCTCGCCGCGGTCACTCCCTCTCGGCGCCCCCAATGATCCCGCACTCCATGTGACCCACGTCTCCTCTGCCAGGTGATTCTGCTAACTCCCCATGCTCCCCTCTGAGCTGAAATCTGGAGGGTTGTTCGTCCTTTCTCGATTGCAGCATGCTGGGAGGGAAATCTATGTTTTATCCCCGACTTCCTCCTTGCAAATTCCTCAGTTTTGCTCGGTGTACGAGAAAGGGGTGCGCGTCCCACCTTGCCGCTTGCGATTCTTTTGCTCACCATGAATTTAGAGCCTCTGGAATTTGTTGCCTTGATCGAATGCTCCAAGTTTTCTAGATCTGCCATACCTGGTTTTCGTGAAAGTGATAGTTAATTTGTGGCTCCACAAATTAATCGTGTGGTGCATGCTCCAAAGAAAAATATAAAGAGACATCTCGCACGTGCGTTTTGGGTTTTGTTTGTTCGTTGATGGAGCTAGGGGTGGTTGTGACATCGCGCCCAAATTGGGACATTCATTCATGTGACGACACGGAAACGTACACGGCCGTTTCCAGGTGTTGCATGAAACATGGCCTCACTCCTATGGCCCACGAGCCACGATGGGCCCTAGACCGTATCACTATTAACCTCTTTTCCTTTCATTCATTCACCCATCGATCACTAATTAATATCCACTTGATTCTAAAAAAACACTAATTAATCTCCCCTCAATTCAGTCCACCCACTCCTTTATCTACCCTAACCCATAATATTGTTGCGATTTTCACCTCGTATCTGCTCCTAGTTCGACAAGGGGTTTTGTGTCGTGTTTTTTCATCAAGCGGAGACCAACTAAAATGGTACGAGCATGCAATAGAAAAAGATAGGGATTTTACCACATAATCTAAATTTCTCCTTGTATAATGGAAAGGTGTCATCGGGTTATTTTCCTTGCATTACTCGACAATGATGGCTCTACTAAGCACACTCCTTTCTCTCTAAGTGACAGGGAGAATGACAACTATTGGATCTAGTTTCCCCATGAACTTTGTAATGATGAAGATGTTGGCTAGGTGCATCTTGATCTTGATATGTAGTTCATTACAATAATTTAGCTCTTTCTAAAGATGCCTGAAGGAAATACATCATCTATTTAAAGGAATGTACAAGTGCTCATACCGTCTGAGCAAACAAAGGAGTTCCAAGAACATAACAAGGGGTTTTCTCATGAGAATAATGGTGATAGATGCGGGCATAGGAGGCGCCAGGAACTATTGATGTCGTTAGTTCACCAATACTTGGACCTGGTAGGTATAAAAAAATTAGAAAAAAATGAGCACATGTCTATATGCCAATTTCCCTTATAGAGTAAGTTTTACATGCTCCCTTACCCCCCCCCCCACCTTTTCACATGGAAGGTAAGAAGGTAATAGTTAATCAGACCACTGCTTAATCAAATCAACGGTTCAGATCTATTATATTCTCTTACCTCTCATGTGAAATGGGGAGGTAAGAGGGGGTGATACGTCTCCAACGTATCTTTAATTTATGAAGTATTCATGCCATGTTTACAATAGTTTTATATGGTTTTGGTATGATTTGATTAGAACTAACCCGGACTGACGCTGTTTTCAACAGAACTACCGTGGTGTTGTTTTTGTGTAGAAATAAAAGTTCTCGGAATGCGATGAAAATCAACGGAGAATTTTTCTGGAAAATATAAAAATACTGGAACGAAGAGTTACCGGAGGGGAGGCCCGTGGGCCCCATGAGGGTGGAGGGCACGCCCACCCCCTAGGGCGTGCCCTGTGCCTCGTGGACATCCCGTGGGGCCCCCTGACTTGTTCTCAACGCCAACCTCTCCTATAAATACCCAAACCTCCAGAAAATAACCTAGATCGGAAGTTCCGCCGCCGCAAGCCTCTGTAGCCACGAGAAATCAATCTAGGCCCTCTCTGGCACCCTGCCGGAGGGGGCCATCATCACCAGAGGCCATGGAGGAGGATCCCGGAGGGGCCATCATCTCCATGAAGGCCAAGATCCAGAGAGAGAATCTCTCCCCATCCAGGGGGAGGCCATGGAGGAGGAAGCACAAGGGGGAGAACCTCTCCACCTCTCTCTCGGTGGCGCCGGAGTGCCATCGGGAGGGGAATCATCGCCGCGGTGATCGTCTTCATCAACATCACCATCATCATCACCATCCTCATTTCTTTTACGATGTACACTCTCCCGCACCCCATTGTAATCCCTACTTGAACATGGTGCTTTATGCCACATATTATGATCCAATGATCTGTTGCCATCCTATGATGTTTTGAGTAGATATCCTTTGTCTTTGGGTTGATTGATGATCTAGATTGGTATGAGTTGTATGTTTTATTTTGGTGTTGTCCTATTGTGCCCTCCGGGTTGCGCAAGCGTGAGGGATTCCTGCTATAGGGTGTTGCAATACGTTCATGATTCACTTATAGTTGGTTGCTTGAGTGACAGAAGCAAACCCGAGTAAGGGGGTTGTTGCGTATGGGATAAAGGGGACTTGATATGTTAATGCTATGGTTGGGTTTTACCTTAATGATCTTTAGTAGTCGTGGATGCTGCTAGAGTTCCAATCATAAGTGCATATGATCCAAGAAGAGAAAGTATGTTAGCTTATGCCTCTCCCTCATATGAAATTGCAATGACGACTACCGGTCTTGTTAACGATTGCCTAGGATAATTCCACACACCGACCCATCATTATTCCACACTCACTATTTATAATATTTAGTAATATATTCTAACTTTATGATAACAGCACCTACTTTTATGTTCTAGCTCTCCGATATCATGCAAAGTTATCCTCTTCATACCCACAACGTAGTTTTATTTCTTGTTTCTAGTCTGAGCAAACATTCGGTGTACGTAGAGTCGTATTAGTGGCAGATAGGACTTCAGAGAATATTGATCTTACCTTTAGCTCCTTGTGGGTTCGACACTCCATATTTATCACTTCCTCCATTGGGAATTGCTACGATAATTCCCTGCACTTGGGATTATCAAGCTCTTTTCTGGCGCCGTTGCCGAGGAGCAATAGCGCAGGGTTGATATTCTTGTGTGTGTGTTTTTGCTTTCTTCACTAAGTAGATTTTGTTTTTCCTTTTTGTTTCTGTTTAGTTGTGGGTGAAACATACAAAAAAAATTAAAGAATGAAAATACAAAGAAGTTTACTTACCTCTCATGCCTAAAAAGTTTTTCAATAAGTGAAGTGATTGGAAGGTTATGCATTGGAGAAGTGAGGGTCGACCTTGGAAACTTGTGTTCATGCTCATGTAAACAATGTATAATTTTTCATGGAAGTTTCTCTGAAAATAATTATCCCCTTGTATATATCCATTGTATTATAAAAATAATGTGCCAAGCTTTGGTTTTAGGATTATTAGATTGCTTCTTTACTACGTGCAGTACAAAAACAGAAACTTTGGTTGTAGCGCATCTGAAACTTTTTGCACATTACTTCTGTACAATTTTTTTAAATTGTCATATTTTTTTAGAATTTTTGGAGTTACAGAAGTATACTAAACTTCCAGATTACTACAGACTATCATGTTTTTGACAGATTCTGTTTTCGATGTGTTGTTCGCTTATTTTGATGAATCTATGAGTAGTATCGGCGGGTATGAACCATGGTGAAGTTGGAATACAGTAGATATAGTTCTAATATGAAATTGGAATAAGTTTGCAACGGTACCTAAAGGTAGTGATTTGCTTTATTATACTAACGGATCTTACAAAGTTTTTGTTAAAGTTTTCTATGGATGAAGTGTTCGAAGATCGAGGAGCTATCAATATGAGAAGAATAAAGAGAGGCAAGAGTTCAAGCTTGGGGATTCCCAAGGCACCCCAAGTAAATATTTCAAGGATACTCAAGCATCTAAGCTTGGGGATGCCCCAGTTGGCATCCCATCTTTCTTCTTCAACAATTATCGGTATACCTCGGTTTTTGTTTTGTTCACATGGTTTGTGTCCTTTGTGTTTTCGTTTTTCCTTTAAGAACCATGCTAGTATGAGATAGCCCTTCATTGATTTATAGAATACTTCATGTGCTTCACTTACATCTTTTGACTATGACCTTATATAATGCTCTTTGCGCTTCACTTAAATCTTTTGAGTATGGTTTTATAGAATGCTTCATGTGCTTCACTTATATATTTTGAGCTTGGATATTGGTTAGTCTATATTAATTGTAGAATGCTCCATGAACTTCACTTATATATTTTGGATTATGAATAATACTATCATCTAAAGCAGATTTGGAAGAGTGTCGACTTTAGTTAGTAATGATTCCACTATTTCAGAAGAGGTTCCAATTGATTATGAGAACAAAGTTGCTATCTATGATGATTATTGTGATGACATGTATGTTATAAAGAATACTGTTAACCATGAAACTTTTCATCATGATTTTAATTTTCAATTGGATTATGCCTCACATGACAGTTATTTTGTTGAGTTTGCTCCCACTATTCCGAATGAGAAGAATTTTGCTTATGTGGAGAGTAGTAAAATTTCTATGCTTGTAGATCATGAAAATAATGCTTTATGTGATGGTTATATTGTTGAACTCATTCATGATGCTACTGAAAATTATTATGAGGGAGGAATACATGCTTGTAGGAGTTGCAATAATATCAAGTTTCCTCTCTATGTGCTTAAAGTTTTGAAGTTATACTTGTTTTTCCTTCCTATGCTAGTTGATTCTTGTTCCTATAAATAATGTGCTCACAAAATCCCTAGGCATAGGAAGTGGGTTAGATTTAAATGTGCTAGTCATATTCTTCATGATGCTCTCTTTATGTTTCAATTCTTATCTCTTAAGTGAGCATCATTGAAATCATCATGCCTAGCTAAAAGGCATTAAAGAAAACCGCTTGTTGGGAGACAACCCAATATTTACCCTTACTGTTTTTGTGTGTTTACATGATTAAGCAACTGTAGTAATCATGTTTTATATCTTTTGTTTCAATAAAGTGCCATGTAAGACCTTTGGGAAGACTTGGGTGAAAGTTAATGTAATCTTGCTGTAAAAAACAGAAACTTTGCGCTCAAGAGATTAGCTGTCATTTTTTACAGAAGAGTGATTTTGAGTTGATTATTTTTGCAGAAGATTAATAAACAAATTCCTCACGTCCACAATTTATTTCTTAATTTTTGGAGTAGCAGAAGTATGGTTTCTGTTCAGATCATTACAGACTGTTCTGTTTCTGACAGATTATGTTTTCATTGCATAGTTTGCTTGTTTTCTAGTTTCTATGGCTTATATTTCTCAATATAAATTGTAGAAATGATAAGGTACAGTAGGCATTGTGTGATAACAATTATGAACCTTGACTTTGAAAGTACCAAAGTGAATGGTTTACTCTTTATCATACTAACCTATCTCGCGAAGTTCTGTTAAGTTTTGTGTGATTGAAGTTTTCAAGCTTTGGGTGAGATGTCGATATGAGGAGAATAAGGAGTGGAAAGACCCTAAGCTTGGGGATGCCCAAGGCACCCCAAGGTAATATTCAAGGAAGACTCAAGCGCCTAAGCTTGGGGATGCCCCGGAAGGCATCCCCTCTTTCGTCTTCAAAACTATCGGTATACCTTACTCGGAGCTATATTTTTATTCGTCACATGATATGTGTTTTGCTTGGAGCGTATTTTCAATTTTACTTGCTGTTTGAATAAAATCATTGGATCTGAAATCTTGAATGAAAAATAATCCTCCCATGGCTAGTTAATTATTTGACTATACTCAGTGTTCTTCACTTATATCTTTTGGAGTAGTTTTTCATTTACTCACGCGCTTCACGTATATCTTATGAGTAAATGGTTGAATGAATTGAATATCATAAATCTGAATTTATATACATTTCATATGCTTATAACATGGGGAGTAATGACTTCACACATAATAAGTATAGGTAGTAAACTTATTGAAAGTTAGCAAATGCAGAATTGGTCACTTGAACAATTCATGAAAGAATATTGAAGGAAGAGAGATTTCACATATAAATATACTATCTTGGACATCTTTTGTAATTGTGAGCACTCATTAAAATATGACATGCTAAAAAGTTGATGTTGGACAAGGAAGACAACTTAATGGGTTATGTTTTCCTATATCCGAAACGTTATATTGTCTTGGATCATCCAACATGTTGAGCTTGCCTTTCCCTCTCATGCTAGCCAAATTCTTTGCACCAAGTAGAGAAACTACTTGTGCTTCCAAACATCCCTTAAACCAGTTTTGCCATGAGAGTCCACCATACCTACCTATGGATTGAGTAAGATCCTTCAAGTAAGTTGTCATCGGTGCATGCTATAAAAATTGCTCTCTAAATATGTATGATCTATTAGTGTGAAGAAAATAAGCTTTATACGAACTTGTGATAGGGAAGAAATAAAAGCGACGGACTGCATAATAAAGGTCTTTATCACAAGCGGCAATATAAAGTGACGTTCTTTTGCGTTAAGATTTTGTGCATCCAACCATAAAAGCGCATGCAACCTCTGCTTCCCTCTGCGAAGGGCCTATATTTTAATTTTATCTTCTACCCTTATACAAGAGTCATGGTGATCATCACCTTTCCTTTTTACACTTTTTCCTTTGGCAAGCACTTTGTGTTGGAGCGATCCGGATATATATATATATATATATATATATATATATATATATATATATATATATATATATATATATATATATATCCACTTGGATGTAGGTTTTCATAATTTATTATTTTTGACATTACCCTTGAGGTAAAAGGTTGGGAGGCGAAACTATAAGCCCCTATCTTTCTCTGTGTCCGATTAAAACTTTGAACCCATAAATATCACATGAGTGTTAGCAATTGTGAAATATTAAATGATAGTTGAGTATGTGGAGTTTGCGGAATCAAAACTCTTACATAGACCCTTGCTACCTCTTGAGCTTGCGTTGGTTTCTCCCTTGAAGAGGAAAGGGTGATGCAGCAAACTAGCGTAAGTATTTCCCTCAGTTTTTGAGAACCAAGGTATCAATCCAGTAGGAGGTTACACGCAAGTCGCCTTGTACATGCACAAACAAATAAGAACCTTGTAACCAACGCGATAAAGGGGTTATCAATCCCTTCACGGCCACTTGCAAAAGTGAGATCTGATAGAGATAATAAGATAAATATTTTTGGTATTTTTATGGTATAGATTGAAAGTAAAGATTGCAAAGTAAAAATAGATTGGAAACTTATATGATGGAAAATAGACCCGGGGGCCATAGGTTTCACTAGTGGCTTCTCTCAAGATAGCATAAGTTCCACGGTGGGTGAACAAATTACTGTCGAGCAATTGATAGAAAAGTGCATAATTATGAGAATATCTAGGCATGATCATGTATATAGGCATCACGTCCGTGACAAGTAGACCGAAACGATTCTGCATCTACTACTATTACTCCACACATCGACCGCTATCCAGCATGCATCTAGAGTATTAAGTTCATAAGAACAGAGTAACGCATTAGGCAAGATGACATGATGTAGAGGGATAAACTCAAGCAATATGATATAAACCCCATGTTTTTATCCTTGATGGCAACAATACAATGCGTGCCTTGCTGCCCCTGCTGTCGACACCACAAGATTGAACCCAAAGCTAACCACATCTCCCATTGCAAGAAAGATCAATCTAGTAGGCCAAACCAAACTAATAATTCGAAGATACTTGCAAAGATAACAAATCATACATAAAAGAATTCAGAGGAGATTCAAATATTGTTCATAGATAATCTTGATCATAAACCCACAATTCATCGGATCTCGACAAACACACCGCAAATAGAATTACATCGAATAGATCTCCAAGAAGATCGAGGAGAACTTTGTATTGAGATACAAAGAGAGAGAAGAAGCCATCTAGCTAATAACTATGGACCCGAAGGTCTATGGTAAACTACTCACACATCATCGGAGAGGCTATGGTGTTGATGTAGAAGCCCTCCGTGATCGATTCCCCCTCCGGCGGAGCGCCGGAAAAGGCCCCAAGATGGGATATCACGGGTACAGAAGGTTGCGGCGGTAGAAATAGGGTTTTGTGGTGCTCCTCTATGTTTTGGGGGTATATGGGTATATATAGGAGGAAGAAGTAGGTCGGTGGAGCTGCGAGGGGCCCACGAGGGTGGGGGGCACGCCCAGGGGGCAGGCGCGCCTCCCTGCCTCGTGGCCTCCTCGCTTCTTTCTTGATGTCCACTCCAAGTCCTCTGGATCACGTTTGTTCCAAAAATAACTCCCCCGGAGGTTTCATTCCGTTTGGACTCCGTTTGATATTCCGTTTCTGCGAAACACTCAAAGAGGCAAGAAAACAGCAATTTGCACTGGGCCTTCGGTTAATAGGTTTGTCCCAAAAATAATATAAAAGTGCTTAGTAAAGCCCATTAAACATCCAAAACAGATAATATAATAGCATGGAACAATCAAAAATTATAGATACGTTGGAGACGTATGAAGCATCCCCAAGCATAATTCCTGCTTGTCCTCGAGTAGGTAAATGATAAAAACAGAATTTTTGATGTGGAACCAACGTGATAAGGGGTTGTCAATCCCTACACGGCCACTTACGAGACTGAGATCTTATAGATATGATAAGATAATATTTTTGGTATTTTTGTGATAAAGATGCAAAGTAAAATAAAAGCAAAGTAAAAAAGCAAAGGAAATAACTAAGTGTTGGAAGATTAATATGATGAAGATAGACCCGGGGGGCATAGGTTTCACTAGTGGCTTCTCTCGAGAGCATAAGTATTCTACGGTGGGTGAACAAATTACTGTTGAGCAATTGACAGAATTGAGCATAGGTATGAGAATATCTAGGTATGATCATGTATGTAGGCATCACGTCCGAGACAAGTAGACCGACTCCTGCCTGCATCTACTACTATTACTCCACTCATCGACCGCTATCCAGCATGCATCTAGAGTATTAAGTTCATAAAAACAGAGTAACACCTTAAGCAAGATGACATGATGTAGAGGGATAAATTCATGCAATATGATAATAAAAAAACCCATCTTGTTATCCTCGATGGCAACAATACAATACGTGCCTTGCTTCCCCTACTGTCACTGGGAAAGGACACCGCAAGATTGAACCCAAAGCTAAGCACTTCTCCCATTGCAAGAAAGATCAATCTAGTAGGCCAAACCAAACTGATAATTCGAAGAGACTTGCAAAGATAACCAATCATACATAAAAGAATTAAGAGAAGATTCAAATATAGTTCATAGATAAACTTGATCATAAACCCACAATTCATCGGTCTCAACAAACACACCCCAAAAGAAGATTACATCGAATAGATCTCCACGAGAGAGGGGAAGAACATTGTATTGAGATCCAAAAAGAGAGAAGAAGCCATCTAGCTAATAACTATGGACCCGAAGGTCTGAGGTAAACTACTCACACTTCATCGGAGGGGCTATGGTGATGATGTAGAAGCCCTCCGTGATCGATGCCCCCTCCGGCGGAGCTCCAGAACAGGCCCCAAGATGGGATCTCGTGGGTACAGAAGGTTGCGGCGGTGGAATTAGGTTTTTGGCTCCGTATCTTATCGTTTGGGGGTACGTAGGTATATATAGGAGGAAGGAGTACGTCGGTGGAGCAACAGGGGGCCCACGAGGGTGGAGGGCGCGCCCCCCTACCTCGTGGCCTCCTCCTTTATTTCTTGACATAGGGTCCAAGTCTCCTGGATCTTATTCGTTCTGAAAATCACGTCCCCGAAGGTTTCATTCCGTTTGGACTCCGTTTGATATTCCTTTTCTGCGAAACTCTAAAATAGGCAAAAAAACAGCAATTCTGGGCTGGGCCTCCGGTTAATAGGTTAGTCCCAAAAATAATATAAAAGTGAATAATAAACTCCAATAATGTCCAAAACAGTAGATAAAATAGCATGGAGCAATCAAAAATTATAGATACGTTAGAGACGTATCAAGCATCCCCAAGCTTAATTCCCGCTCGTCCTCGAGTAGGTAAATGATAAAAATAGAATTTTTGATGCGGAGTGCTACTTGGCATAATTTCAATGTAATTCTTCTTAATTGTGGTATGAATATTCAGATCCGAAAGATTCAAGACAAAAGTTTAATGTTGACATAAAAATAATAATACTTTAAGCATACTAACAAAGCAATTATGTCTTCTCAAAATAACATGGCCAAAGAAAGTTATCCCTACAAATCATATAGTCTGGCTATGCTCTATCTTCACCACACAAAATATTTAAATCATGCACAACCCCGATGACAAGCCAAGCAATTGTTTCATACTTTTGACGTTCTCAAAGTTTTTGAATCTTCACGCAATACATGAGCGTGAGCCATGGACATAGCACTATATGTGGAATAGAATGGTGGTTGTGGAGAAGACAAAAAGGGAGAAGATAGTTTCACACAAACTAGGCGTATCAACGGGCTATGGAGATGCCCATCAATAGATAGCAATGTGAGTGAGTAGGGATTGCCATGCAACAGATGCACTAGAGCTATAAGTATATGAAAGCTCAACAAAAGAAACTAAGTGGGTGTGCATCCAACTCGCTTGCTCACGAAGACCTAGGGCATTTTGAGGAAGCCCATCATTGGAATATACAAGCCAAGTTCTATAATGAAAAATTCCCACTAGTATATGAACGTAACAAAATGAGAGACTCTCTATCATGAAGATCATGGTGCTACTTTGAAGCACAAGTGTGGTAAAAGGATAGTAACATTGTCCCTTCTCTCTTTTTCTCCCATTTTTTTATTCGAGCCTTTTCCCTTTTTTAAGGCCTCTTTTTTTCGTCCGGAGTCTCATCCCGACTTGTGGGGGAATCATAGTCTCCATCATCCTTTTCCTCACTTGGGACAATGCTCTAAAAATGAAGATCATCACACTTTTATTTTCTTACAACTCAACAATTACAACTCGGTACTTAGAACAAAATATGACTCTATATGAATGCCTCCGGCGGTGTACCGGGATATGCAATGAATCAAGAGTGACATGTATGAAAGAATTATGAACGGTGGCTTTGCCACAAAAACGATGTCAACTACATGATCATGCAAAGCAATATGACAATGATGGAGCGTGTCATAATAAACGGAACGGTGGAAAGTTGCATGGCAATATATCTCGGAATGGCTATGGAAATGCCATGATAGGTAGGTATGGTGGCTGTTTTGAGGAAGGTTTATGGTGGGTGTATGATACCGGCGAAAAGTGTGCGGTATTAGAGGGGCTAGCAATGGTGGAAGGAAGAAGAGTGCGTATAATCCATGGACTCAACATTAGTCATAAAGAACTCATATACTTATTGCAAAAATCTACCAAGTTATCAAAGCAAAGTATTACGCGCATGCTCCTAGGGGGATAGATTGGTAGGAAAAGACCATCGCTCGTCCCCGGCCACCACTCATAAGGAAGACAATCAATAAATAAATTATGCTCCGACTTCATCACATAACGGTTCACCATACGTGCATGCTACGGGAATCACAAACTTTAACAAAAGTATCTCTCAAATTCACAACTACTCAACTAGCATGACTCTAATATCACCATCTTTATATCTCAAAACAATTATCAAGCATCAAACTTTTCTTAGTATTCAACACACTCATAAGAAAGTTTTTACTAATCTTGAATACCAAGCATATTAGGATCATTTAAGCAAATTACCATGCTATAAAAGACTCTCAAAATAATCTAAGTGAAGCATGAGAGATCAATAGTTTCTATAAAACAAATCCACCACCGTGCTCTAAAAGATATAAGTGAAGCACTAGAGCAAAACTATATAACTCAAAAGATATAAGCAAAGCACATATAGTATTCTAACAAATTCCAAATCATGTATGGCTCTCTCAAAAGGTGTGTAAAGCAAGGATGATTGTGGTAAACTAAAAAGCAAAGACTCAAATCATACAAGACGCTCCAAGCAAAACACATATCATGTGGTGAATAAAAATATAGCTCCAAGTAAAGTTACCGATGGAAGTAGACGAAAGAGGGGATGCCTTCCGGGGCATCCCCAAGCTTTGGCTTTTTGGTGTCCTTAGATTATCTTGGGGGTGCCATGGGCATCCCCAAGCTTAGGCTCTTGCCACTCCTTATTCCATAATCCATCAAATCTTTCACCCAAAACATGAAAACTTCACAACACAAAACTCAACAGAAAATCTCGTGAGCTCCGTTAGCGAAAGAAAACAAAAGACCACTTCAAGGTACTGTAATGAACTCATTCTTTATTTATATTGGTGTTAAACCTACTGTATTACAACTTCTCTATGGTTTATAAACTATTTTACTAGCCATAGATTCATCAAAATAAGCAAACAACACACGAAAAACAGAATCTGTCAAAAACAGAACAGTCTGTAGTAATCTGTTACTACCGCAAACTTCTGGAACTCCAAAAAATCAGCAAAAATAGGACGACCTAGACAATTTGTTTATTGATCAGAAGCAATTTGAATCAAGATTTTATAACGTTCTGGTGAGTTTTAACAATTGTTTTCGTGAACAGAAAGTTTCTGCAAATTACAGCAAGATCAAATAACTATCATCCAAGAAGATCCCATAGGTTTAACTTGGCACAAACACTAATTAAAACATAAAAACACATATAACCAGAGGCTAGAACAAATATTTATTCCTAAATAGAAGCAAAAATCGAAAAACTAAAAATAAAATTGGGTTGCCTCCCAACAAGCGCTATCGTTTAACGCCCCTAGCTAGGCATTGAAGCAAGGATAGATCTAGGTAGTGCCATCTTTGGTAGGAAATTCATAAGTGGCTCTCATGATAGATTCATATGGTAATTTTATTTTCTTCCTAGGGAAGTATTCCATGCCTTTCTTTAATGCAAATTGGAATCTAATGTTCCCTTCCTTCATATCAATAATTGCACCAATCGTTCTAAAGAAAGGTCTACCAAGAATAATAGGACATGAAGGATTGCAATCTATATCGAGAACAATAAAATCTACGGGCACATAGTTCCTATTTGCAACAATAAGAACATCATTAATTCTTCCCATAGGTTTCTTAATAGTGGAATCCGCAAGGTGCAAGTTTAGAGAGCAATCATCATAATCACGGAAATCTAGCAAATCGCACAAAGTTTTGGGAATAGTGGAAACACTAGCACCCAAATCACATAAAGCATAAAACTCATGATCCTTAATCTTAATTTTAATAGTAGGTTCCCACTCATCATAAAGTTTTCTAGGGATAGAAACTTCCAACTCAAGTTTTTCTTCATAAGATTGCATCAAGGCATCAACGATATGTTTGGTAAAAGCTTTATTTTGACTATAAGCATGAGGAGAATTTAGCACGGATTGCAACAAGGAAATACAATCTATCAAAGAGCAATTATCATAATTAAATTCCTTGAAATCCAAAATAGTGAGTTTATTAACATCTAATGTTTTGATTTCTTCAATCCCACTTTTATCAATTTTAGCATCAAGTTCTAAAAACTCCGAATTTTTGGAACGCCTTCTAGGTAAAGGTGGATCATATTCAGTCTCATCATTATCAAGATTCATATTGCAAAACAAGGATTTAATAGGAGACACATCAATAACTTTTAGATCTTCATCTTTATTTTCATAGAGATTAGAAGAACACGCTTTTATAAAGCAATCTTTCTTAGCACGCATCCTAGCGGTTCTTTCTTTGCACTCATCAATGGAAATTATCGTGGCTTTGAGAGACTCATTGATATCATGCTTAGGAGGAATAGATCTCAGTTTCAAAGAATCAACATCAAGAGAAATTCTATCAACGTTCCTAGCCAATTCATCAACTTTAAGCAATATTTCTTCAAGCAAGGCATTGAAATTCTTTTGTGAATTCATAAATTCCTTAACACTAGTCTCAAATTCAGAGGGCATATTATTAAAATTTCCATAAGAGTTGTTGTAGGAATTACCATAATTATTACAGGAATTGCTAGGATAAGGCCTAGGATTAAAGTTTCCTCTATACGCGTTGTTACCAAAATTATTCCTACCAACAAAATTCACATCCATAGATTCATTATTATTCTCAATCAAAGTAGACAATGGCATATCATTAGGATCAGAAGAAACACTCTTAGTAGCAAATAATTTCATAAGTTCATCCATCTTTCCACTCAAAACATTAATTTCTTCTATCGCATGCACTTTTTTATTAGTAGATCTTTCAGTGTGCCATTGAGAATAATTAACCATAATATTATCTAGGAGTTTAGTAGCTTCTCCTAAAGCGATTTCCATAAAAGTGCCTCCCACGGCCGAGTCTAAAAGATTTCTAGAAGCAAAATTCAATCCGGCATAAAAAATTTGTATAATCATCCACAAATTCAAACCATGAGTACGGCAATTACGTATCATTAATTTCATCCTCTCCCAAGCTTGTGCAACATGTTCATGATCAAGTTGCTTAAAATTCATAATATCGTTTCTAAGAGAGATGATCTTAATGGGAGGAAAATACTTAGAGATAAAAAGCATCTTTGCACTTATTCCAAGAATCAATACTATTTTTAGGCAAAGACGAAAACCAAGCTTTAGCACGATCTCTAAGCGAAAAAGGAAATAGCATCAATTTAACAACATATTTCTTCTTTTGCATATCACACAAATCAACAAAGCTATTTAGATGAGTAGCGGCATCTTCACTAGGAAGGCCAGCGAATTGATCTTTCATGACAAGATTCAACAAAGCAGCATTGATTTCACAAGGTTCAGTATTGGTAAGAGGAGCAATCGGAGTGCTAAGGAAATCATTATTGTTGGTATTGGTAAAGTCACATAATTTGGTATTATCTTGAGCCATCGTGACAAACAAGCAATCCAACACACGAGCAAACAAAAAGCAAGCGAAAAAAAGGCAAACGGAAAAGAGAAGGCGAATAAAATGGCAAGGGTGAAGTGGGGGAGAGGAAAATGAGAGGCAAATCGCAAATAATGTAATGCAGGAGATAAGGGTTTGTGATGGGTACTTGGTATGTTGACTTTTGTGTAGACCTCCCCGGCAACGGCGCCAGAAATCCTTCTTGCTACCTCTTGAGCACTGCGTTGGTTTTCCCTTGAAGAGGAAAGGGTGATGCAGCAAAGTAGCGTAAGTATTTCCCTCAGTTTTTGAGAACCAAGGTATCAATACAGTAGGAGGCTACGCGCGAGTCCCTCGCACCTACACAAAACAAATAAATCCTCGCAACCAACGTGATAAGGGGTTGTCAATCCCTACACGGCCACTTACGAGAGTGAGATCTGATAGATATGATAAGATAATATTTTTGGTATTTTTGTGATAAAGATGCAAAGTAAAATAAAAGCAAAGTAAAAAAGCAAAGGAAATAACTAAGTATTGGAAGATTAATATGATGAAGATAGACCCGCGGGGCATAGGTTTCACTAGTGGCTTCTCTCGAGAGCATAAGTATTCTACGGTGGGTGAACAAATTACTATTGAGCAATTGACAGAATTGAGCATAGTTATGAGAATATCTAGGTATGATCATGTATGTAGGCATCACGTCCGATACAAGTAGACCGACTCCTGCCTGCATCTACTACTATTACTCCACTCATCGACCGCTATCCAGCATGCATCTAGAGTATTAAGTTCATAAAAACAGAGTAACACCTTAAGCAAGATGACATGATGTAGAGGGATAAATTCATGCAATATGATAAAAAAACCATCTTGTTATCCTCGATGGCAACAATACAATACGTGCCTTGCTGCCCCTACTGTCACTGGGAAAGGACACCGCAAGATTGAACCCAAAGCTAAGCACTTCTCCCATTGCAAGAAAGATCAATCTAGTAGGCCAAACCAAACTGATAATTCAAAGAGACTTGCAAAGATAACCAATCATACATAAAAGAATTCAGAGAAGATTCAAATATAGTTCATAGATAAACTTGATCATAAACCCACAATTCATCGGTCTCAACAAACACACCCCAAAAGAAGATTACATCGAATAGATCTCCACGAGAGAGGGGAAGAACATTGTATTGAGATCCAAAAAGAGAGAAGAAGCCATCTAGCTAATAACTATGGACCCGAAGGTCTGAGGTAAACTACTCACACTTCATCGGAGGGGCTATGGTGATGATGTAGAAGCCCTCCGTGATCGATGCCCCCTCCGGCGGAGCTCCGGAACAGGCCCCAAGATGGGATCTTGTGGGTACAGAAGGTTGCGGTGGTGGAATTAGGTTTTTGGCTCCGTATCTGATCGTTTGGGGGTATGTAGGTATATATAGGAGGAAGGAGTACGTCGGTGGAGCAACAGGGGGCCCACGAGGGTGGAGGGCGCGCCCTGGGGGGTAGGCGCGCCCCCTACCTCGTGGACTCCTCCTTTATTTCTTGACGTAGGGTCCAAGTCTCCTGGATCTTGTTCGTTCTGAAAATCACGTTCCCGAAGGTTTCATTCCGTTTGGACTCCGTTTGATATTCCTTTTCTGCGAAACTCTGAAATAGGCAAAAAACAGCAATTCTGGGCTGGGCCTCCGATTAATAGGTTAGTCCCAAAAATAATATAAAAGTGAATAATAAAGCCCAATAATGTCCAAAACAGTAGATAATATAGCATGGAGCAATAAAAAATTATAGATACGTTGGAGACGTATCAGTGGCTTTGCCACAAATACGATGTCAACTGCATGATCATGCAAAGCAATATGACAATAATGAAGTGTGTCATAATAAATGGAAGGGTGGTAAGTTGCATTTGCCATAATAGGTAGGTATGGTGGCTGTTTTGAGGAAGGTATATGGTGGGTGTATGATACCGGCGAAAGGTGCGCGGTATTAGAGAGGCCAGCAATGGTGGAAGGGTGAGAGTGCGTATAATCCATGGACTCAACATTAGTCATAAAGAACTCACATACTTATTGCAAAAATCTATTAGTTATCGAAACGAAGTACTACGCGCATGCTCCTAGGGGGATAGATTGGTAGGAAAAGACGATCGCTCATCCCTAACCGCCACTCATAAGGAAGACAATCAATAAATAAATCATGCTCCGACTTCATCACATAACGGTTCACCATACGTGCATGCTACGGGAATCACAAACTTTAGAACAAGTATTTCTCAAATTCACAACTACTCAACTAGCATGACTCTAATATCACCATCTTCATATCTCAAAACAATTATCAAGTATCAAACTTCTCATAGTGTTCAATGCACTTTATATGATAGTTTTTATTATACCCATCTTGGATGTCATCATATTAGGACTAATTTTATATCCAAAGCAAACTACCATGCTGTTCTAAAAGACTCTCAAAATAATATATGTGAAGCATGATAGATCAATAATTTCTATAAAATAAAACCACCACTGTGCTCTAAAAGAAATAAGTGAAGCACTAGAGCAAAATTATCTAGCTCAAAAGATATAAGTGAAGCACATAGAGTATACTAATAAATTCTGATTCATGTGTGTCTCTCCCAAAAGGTGTGTACAGCAAGGATGATTGTGGTAAACTAAAAAGAAAAGACTCAAATCATACAAAACGCTCCAAGCAAAACACATATCATGTGGTGAATCAAAATATAGCATCAAGTAAAGTTACCGATAGACGAAGACGAAAGAGGGGATGCCTTCCGGGGCATCCCCAAGCTTAGGCTTTTGGTTGTCCTTGAATTTTACCTTTGGGTGCCTTGGGCATCCCCAAGATTAGGCTCTTGCCACTCCTTATTCCATAATCCATCAAATCTTTACCCAAAACTCGAAAACTTCACAACACAAAACTCAACAGAAAAATCTCATGAGCTCCGTTAGCGAAAGAAAACAAACCACCACTTCAAGGTACTGTAATGAACTCATTCTTTATTTATATTGGTGTTAAACCTACTTTATTCCAACTTCTCTATGGTTCATACCCTCCGATACTAGCCATAGATTCATCAAAGTAAGCAAACAACACACGAAAATTAGAATCTGTCAAAAACAGAACAGTCTATAGTAATCTGGATCAAACGTATACTTCTGGAACTCCAAAAATTCTGAAATAAATTGCTGGACGTGAGGAATTTGTCTATTAATCATCTGCAAAAAGAATCAACCTAAAAGCACTTCCAGTAAAAAATGGCAGCTAATCTCGTGAGCGCTAAAGTTTCTGTTTTTTACAGCAAGATCATAAAGACTTCACCCAAGTCTTCCCAAAGGTTCTACTTGGCACAAACACTAATTAAAACATAAAACCACATCTAAACAGATGCTAGATGAATTATTTATTACTAAACAGAACCAAAAATCAAGAAACAAAAATAAAATTGGGTTTCCTCCCAACAAGCGCTATAGTTTAACACCCCTAGCTAGGCATAAAGGCAAGGATAGATCTAGGTATTACCATCTTTGGTATGCAATCCATAAGTGGCTCTCATAATAGATTCATAAGGTAATTTTATTTTCTTTCTACGAAAGTGTTCCATGCCTTTCCTTAACGGAAATTGGAATCTAATATTTCCTTCTTTCATATCAATAATTGCACCAATCGTTCTAAGGAAAGGTCTACCAAGAATAATAGGACATGTAGGATTGCAATCTATATCAAGCATGATGAAATCTACGGGCACATAATTCCTATTTGCAACAATAAGAACAACATTAATCCTTCCCATAGGTTTCTTACTGGTGGAATCCGCAAGGTGCAAGTTTAAAGAACAATCATCGAATTCACGGAAACCTAATACATCACACAAAGTTTTTGGAATTGTGGAAACACTAGCACCCAAATCACATAAAGCATAGCATTCATGATCTTTAATCTTAATTTTAATAGTAGTTTACCACTCATCATAAAGTTTTCTAGGGATAGAAACTTCTAATTCAATCTTTTCTTCATAAGATTGCATTAAAGCATCAACGATATGTTTGGTAAAAGCATTATTTTGGCTATAAGCATGAGGAGAATTAACACGGATTGCAACAAGGAAATACAATCTATTAAAAAACAATTATCATAATTAAATTCCTTGAAATCCAAAATAGTGGGTTCATTGCTATGTAAAATTTTGACCTCTTCAATCCCACTTTTATCAATTTTTGCATCAAGATCTAAAAACTCCGAATCATTGGGACGCCTTTTAACTAAAGTTGACTCATCTACAGTCCCATCATTATCAAGATTCATATTGCAAAACAAGGATTTAATAGGAGACACATCAATCACTTTTAGATCTTCATCCCTATTATCATGAAAACTAGAAGAACACGCTTTTACAAAAAAATCTTTCTTAGCACGCATCCTAGCGGTTCTTTCTTTGCACTCATCAATGGAAATTCTAATAGCTTTGAGAGACTCATTGATATCATTCTTAGGTGGAATAGATCTAAGTTTCAAAGAATCAACATCATAAGAAATTCTATCCACGTTCCTAGCCAATTCATCAATCTTAGGCATTTTTTCTTCAAGCAAAGCATTGAAATTCTTTTGAGAAATCATAAATTCTTTAACACTAGTCTCAAAATCAGAGGGCATCTTATTAAAATTTCGATAAGATTTGTTGTACGAATTACCATAATTATTAGAGGAATTACTAGGAAATGGCCTAGGATTAAAGTTTCCTCTATAAGCGTTGTTACAAAAATTGTTCCTACCAACAAAATTCACATCCATAGATTCATTATTATTCTCAATCAAAGTAGACAAAGGCATATCATTAGGATCGATAGGAGCACTCTTATTAGCAAACAACTTCATAAGTTCATCCATCTTTCGACTCAAAACATTAATCTCTTCTATCACATGAACCTTTTTACTAGTAGATATTTCGGTGTGCCATTGAGAATAATTAACCATAATATTATCTAGGAGTTTAGTAGCTTCTCCTAATGTGATTTCCATAAAAGTGCCTCCCGCGGCCGAATCTAAAAGATTTCTAGAAGCAAAATTCAATCCGGCATAAATTTTTTATATAATCATCCATAAATTCAAACCATGTGTTGGGCAATTACATATCATTAATTTCATCCTCTCCAAGCTTGTGCAACATGCTCATGATCAAGTTGCTTAAAATTCATAATATCGTTTCTAAGAGAGATGATCTTAGCGGGTGATAACCCACAAGTATAGGGGATCGCAACAGTTTTCGAGGGTAGAGTATTCAACCCAAATTTATTGATTCAACACAAGGGGAGCCAAAGAATATTCTCAAGTATTAGCAGTTGAGTTGTCAATTCAACCACACCTGGATAACTTAATATTTGCAGCAAAGTATTTAGTAGCAAAGTAGTATGGAAGTAACAGTAACGGTAGCAAAGGTAATATTTTTGGGTTTTGTAGTGATTGTAATAGTAGCAACGGAAAAGTAAATAAGCGAAGAACAATATGTGAAAAGCTCGTAGGCATTGGATCGGTGATGGAGAATTATGCCGGATGCGATTATTCATGCAACAGTTATAACATAGGGTGACACAGAACTAGCTCCAATTCATCAATGTAATGTAGGCATGTATTCTGAATATAGTCATACGTGCTTATGGAAAAGAACTTGCATGACATATTTTGTCCTACCCTCCCATGGCAGCGGGGTCCTAATGGAAACTAAGGTATATTAAGGCCTCCTTTTAATAGAGTACCGGACCAAAGCATTAACACATAGTGAATACATGAACTCCTCAAACTACGGTCATCACCGAGAGTGGTCCCGATTATTGTCACTTCGGGGTTGCTGGATCATAACACATAGTAGGTGACTGTAGACTTGCAAGATAGGATCAAGAACTCACATATATTCATGAAAACATAATAGGTTCAGATCTGAAATCATGGCACTCGGGCCCTAGTGACAAGCATTAAGCATAGCAAAGTCATAGCAACATCAATCTCAGAACATAGTGGATACTAGGGATCAAACCCTAACAAAACTAACTCGATTACATGATAAATCTCGTCCAACCCATCAGCGTCTAGCAAGCCTACGATGGAATTACTCACGCACGGCGGTGAGCATCATGAAATTGGTGATGGAGGATGGTTGATGATGACGACGGTGACGGATTCCCCTCTCCGGAGCCCCGAACGGACTCCAGATCAGCCCTCCCGAGAGAGTTTAGGGCTTGGCGGCGGCTCCGTATCATAAAACGCGATGAATCCTTCTCTCTGATTTTTTCCTCCCTGAACGTGAATATATAGAGTTGGAGTTGAGGTCGGTGGAGCTCCAGGGGGCCCACGAGGTAGGGGCGCGCCCAGGGGGGCAGGCGCGCCTCCCACCCTCGTGGACAGGGTGTGGGCCCCCTGGCCTTAATTCTTTCGCCAGTATTTTTTATTATTTCCAAAAATAATCTCCGTTTATTTTCAGGTCATTCCGAGAACTTTTATTTCTGCACAAAAATAACACCATGGCAATTCTGCTGAAAAGAGCGTCAGTCCGGGTTAGTTCCATTCAAATCATGCAAGTTAGAGTCCAAAACAAGGGCAAAAGTGTTTGGAAAAGTAGATACGTTAGAGATGTATCAGCGGCAGGAAAATACTTAGAGATAAAAGCATCTTTGCACTTATTCCAAGAATCAGTACTATTTTTAGGCAAAGACGAAAACCAAGTTTTAGCACGATCTCTAAGCAAAAACGGAAATAGCTTCAATTTAACAATATCATTATCCACATCTTTCTTCTTTTGCATATCACACAAATCAACAAACTTGTTTAGATGGGTAGCGGCATCTTCACTAGGAAGGCCAGATAATTGATCTTTCATGACAAGATTCAACAAGGCAGCATTAATTTCACAAGATTCAGCATCGGTAAGAGGAGCAATCGGAGTGCTAAGAAAATCATTGTTGTTGGTATTGGAAAAGTCACACAATTTAGTATTGTCTTGAGCCATCGTGACAAACGATCCAACACACAAGCACATAAGAAGCAAGCGAAAAGAGACGAACGAAAAAAGAGGGTGAATAAAACGGCAAGGGTGAAGTGGGGGAGAGGAAAACGAGAGGCAAATGGCAAATAATGTAATGCGATGGATAAGGGTTTGTGATGGGTACTTGGTATGTCTTGACTTGAGCGTAGATCTCCCCTGCAACGGCGCCAGAAATGGCTAGTTGCTGGGAGATCAAATCTTGACTTGATTTGGCGTAAGCCTCCCCAGCAACGGCGCCAGAAATCCTTCTTGCTACCTCTTGTGCTTGTGTTGGTTTTTCCCTTGAAGAGGAAAGGGTGATGCAGCAAAGTAGCGTAAGTATTTCCCTCAGTTTTTGAGAACCAAGGTATCAATCCAGTAGGAGGTTACACGCAAGTCGCCTTGTACCTGCACAAACAAATAAGAACCTTGCAACCAACGCGATAAAGGGGTTGTCAATCCCTTCACGGCCACTTGCAAAAGTGAGATCTGATAGTGATAATAAGATAAATATTTTCGGTATTTTTATGATATAGATTGAAAGTAAAGATTGCAAAGTAAAAATAAATTGGAAACTTATATGATGGAAAATAGACCCAGGGGCCATAGGTTTCACTAGTGGCTTCTCTCAAGATAGCATAAGTATTACGGTGGGTGAAAAAATTACTGTCGAGCAATTGATAGAAAAGTGCATAATTATGAGAATATCTAGGCATGATCATGTATATAGGCATCACGTCCATGACAAGTAGACCGAAACGATTCTGCATCTACTACTATTACTCCACACATCGACCGCTATCCAGCATGCATCTAGAGTATTAAGTTCATAAGAACAGAGTAACGCATTAGGCAAGATGACATGATGTAGATGGATAAACTCAAACAATATGATATAAACCCCATCTTTTTATCCTCGATGGCAACAATACAATACGTGCCTTGCTGCCCCTGTTGTCACTGGGAAAGGACACCGCAAGATTGAACCCAAAGCTAAGCACATCTCCCATTGCAAGAAAGATCAATCTAGTAGGCCAAACCAAACTGATAATTCGAAGAGACTTGCAAAGATAACAAATCATACATAAAAGAATTCATAGGAGATTCAAATATTGTTCATAGATAATCTTGATCGCAAACCCACAATTCATCGGATCTCGAAAAACACACCGCAAAAATAATTACATCGAATAGATCTCCAAGAAGATCGAGGAGAACTTTGTATTGAGATCCAAAGAGAGAGAAGAAGCCATCTAGCTAATAACTATGGACCCGAAGGTATGTGGTAAACTACTCACGCATCATCGGAGAGGCTATGGTGTTGATGTAGAAGCCCTCCGTGATCGATTCCCCCTTCGACGGAGCACCGGAAAAGGCCCCAAGATGGGATCTCACGGGTACAGATGGTTGCGGCGGTGGAAATAAGGTTTCGTGGTGCTCCTGGATGTTTTCGGGGTATATGGGTATATATAGGAGGAAGAGGTAGGTCGGTGGAGCTGCGAGGGGCCCACGAGGGTGGGGGCGCGCCCAGGGGGGCAGGCGCGCCTCCCTGCCTCGTGGCCTCCTCGCTTCTTTCTTGACGTCCACTCCAAGTCCTCTGGATCACGTTTGTTCCAAAAATAATTCTCCCGAAGGTTTCATTCCATTTGGACTCCGTTTGATATTCCTTTTCTGCGAAACACTGAAATAGGCAAAAAAAACAGCAATTTGCACTGGGCCTTCGGTTAATAGGTTAGTCCCAAAAATAATATAAAAGTGCTTAGTAAAGCCCATTAAACATCCAAAACAGATAATATAATAGCATGGAACAATCAAAAATTATAGATACGTTCGAGACGTATCAACCCTTCCCGAAAATAAGATGAATTGCAATTGTTTGATGACTAAGAGCACAGTTTGTTAGTTTTCAAGAAAGTTTATGATCTATACTTTAACATGTGAATAGCTTGTTACTTGATCATTAGAAGTTTCATGAGTTGAGCTACTGTTATGATATATAATGATGCTAGAAAAAGTGATTGGAACTATCATTGATCAAACTTATGCACTTGCTACCATTCACACTTCATAAATTATTTCTTTTATCATTTACCTACTCGAGGACGAGCAGGAATTATGCTTGGGGATGCTGATACGTCTCCAATGTATCTATAATTTATGAAGTATTCATGCCATGTTTACAATAGTTTTATATGATTTTGGTATGATTTGATTAGATCTAACCTGGACTGACGCTGTTTTCAGCAGAACTACCGTGGTGTTATTTTTGTGCAGAAATAAAAGTTCTCGGAATGCGATGGAAATCAACGGAGAATTTTTTTGGAAAATATAAAAAATACTGGAACGAAGAGTTATCGGAGGGGAGCCCCTAGGCCCCACGAGGGTGGAGGGCGCGCCCCTGTGCCTCGTGGACTTCCCATGGGGCCCCCTGACTTGTTCTCGACGCCAACCTCTCCTATAAATACCCAATCCTACAGAAAATAACCTAGATCTGAAGTTCCGCCGCCGCAAGCCTCTGTAGCCACGAGAAATCAATCTAGGCCCTCTCTGGAACCCTGCCGGAGGGGGCCATCATCACCGGAGGCCATGGAGGAGGATCCCGGAGGGGCCATCATCGCCATGAAGGCCAAGATCCAGAGGGAGAATCTCTCCCCATCCAGGGGGAGGCCATGGAGGAGGAAGCACAAGGGGGAGAACCTCTCCTCCTCTCTCTCTCGGTGGCGTCGGAGTGCCATCGGGAGGGGAATCATCGCCGCGGTGATCGTCTTTATCAACATCACCATCCTCATCTCTTTTACGCGGTCCACTCTCCCGCACCCCGCTATAATACCTACTTGAACATGGTGCTTTATGCCACATATTATGATCCAATGATGTGTTGCCATCCTATGATGTTTTGAGTAGATATCTTTTGTCTTTGGGTTGATTGATGATCTAGATTGGTATGAGTTGTATGTTTTATTTTGGTGTTGTCATATTGTGCCCTCCGTGTCGCCCAAGCGTGAGGGATTCCCGCTGTAGGGTGTTGCAATACATTCATGATTCGCTTATAGTGGGTTGCTTGAGTGACAGAAGAATAAACCCGAGTAAGGGGGTTGTTGCGTATGGGATAAAGGGGACTTGATATGTTAATGCTATGGTTGGGTTTTACCTTAATGATCTTTAGTAGTTGCGGATGCTTGCTAGAGTTCCAATCATAAGTGCATATGATCCAAGAAGAGAAAGTATGTTAGCTTATGCCTCTCCCTCATATGAAATTGCAATGACGACTACCGGTCTTGTTAACGATTGCCTAGGATAATTCCGCACACCGAGTGTCGGTGTACAAAAGTAGGGGCTCTCCTTTTAACCCCTTTACTTGTGCACGGGCAGTCAGAGCCGCGCCAGCGGCCACACTTAGCAGGGCAGAGGAGGGAAGTCGGCGAGAAGATGGAGCACAAGACGGTCAGGACAACGCCACGACCAGAAACACCAAAGAGCAAGAGGGCGAGGTGGACTCCCCCGGCAAGGCCCTTGCCAGGGCGGCCTCCGCGGCCCCAGCAAGAGCCTTGCCGGGGCAACTTGCCCAGCGCCAGCAGAGCGAGCCACCCTTGAGCCCACGGGTTCCAACACTACCAACTATCCACATTGGAACCAAGGCTCGGGAGGTGCCTCTGTGGTGGCATGCAGATCTTCGTCAAAGATCATAAACACACAAAATCACATAAAGACCAGAAGACGACGACCTCGGCGGGATCCTAGCCGAGGAAATCCATAAGACCTCCGGCAAGGTCCTTGCCGGGGACGACCACGACGCCCCGGCAAGACCCTTGCCGGGGCCCCGGCAAGACTCTTGTCGAGGACACCAGCGGGGCCGCAACCAGGCCCACGTCTGCCAAGATACCACCACCGTTCCCATGCAGCTGCTAGCTCACCCAGCTGGGCAGGCACCTGCGTGGCGACGGGCGGCCTCTACACCGACCCAGCAAGCACCTGCGTGGTGGCATGCAGATCTTCGTGAAGGCCCTGCCACCGCGCCACCTCAGCAGCCTGCCTGCCTACATGGCGCTGCACACATCGCTGGCCTGGGCGCGTGTCGAAGCAAGGCGGAGCGGCGACGGACGGCACAGGCCTCGTTCCCATCCCCGATAAAGCTAATGGACACCTAAGTAGCGCATTTAATGCGCTTTGTCCCGTAGTGCCGGGCGATAAACTCGCGCACTGAACACCTTTCCACCTCCTGTGTGCCACTGTGGCAACCCCTTTTCGACTATAAAAGGAGGCTCGAGGCATATTGGAGAAGGGTTCGACTCTTCGGAACTACGCACTCACGTAGCTAGTTCGAGAGCTCAAGAACACTCTGAAATACACACCAAAGCAGGACTAGGGTATTACGCATCCTCGCGGCCCGAACCTGGTTAAACGATCTTTGTGCTAGCTCCTAAACCTGCTCTTCTCACAACCCCGCGCCCGCCAACCGTAGAAGGGATTCCAGTGATCCCATAGGTGTTGTTTCCCCGACATCTTTGGCGCGCCAGGTAGGGGGGCGCAGTTGTGATAATCTGGTTTAGCAGCCAGCTTATTAGTTCCTCATGGCCATGGCTTCTAAAGAAGAAGACGGCCAAGAGAACGACACCGCCTGCAAGCGCGAAGGGCGCCAGTGCGGCGACAGGAAATCTAAGTCATGTTGAACTTTAAATATTTCCTTTCTATATAAGGTTATTCCCCTCGGAGATCTCGTTCTTTGTATGCAAAACCTGCACACAATGGGGCCATTCCGCTATTGGCAACGCCCTTACTCTGTTTCAAGTCCGCTCAACAGCTTAAGCGGCCGCGTCGAGAACGGCACAGTAGCCTTCCGCAATTGGCAACACTCTCGATTCTGACTCGAGTCAAGCTCGACAGTTCGAGCGGCCGCGTTGAGAGTGGTAAGGTGGTTTGCCTGGCAGCAAGCACACCCGGCAGGCTATCGAGGATCCGTCCTCGAGGCGCCGTGGCCTGGGTTTACGCGCCGGCCAGCCTTCCCAAGGAAACGTAGGGTGGACATACAGAGAGAGGGATTGAACAGGAAAATAACGTGCATCATATCAAAAGTACTACAGAGTTATATTACATCACTTGTTGCCGCAGTTCTAACTAAAGATAAAGATTGTCTTGGTCATGAACCTGCAGCAACAATAAGAAATGGGGTGCCTAGTCCCGGCGCTGGCCCTCTACCCTCTGGACTCCATCGATGCGGCTGATGATGGGCTTGATACGCTCCTTGAGCGGCGCGAGGTCCACATCCTCCGGCAAGCTCTCCAGCGTGGCATCGAAGTCGAGGGAGGGGTTCCAGTACGCCACCTTGGTGAGAACCTTGGTCATGGCGCCCCGGCAAAGCCTCCGGGCCTCATTGGCCAGGAAAGTCACCCTGGTGGAGCGGAAATGCTCCAGGGCTCCAAGAACACCCTCGAAGAATAGGGTCAGCTTGGCGTTGGGGCTCGCATTGCGCTCCGGGGTGTACCTCACACTCGGCATCCCCATGGTGGCCAGCTGCGTGGTGATCCTGCCGGCGACATCTTCGAGGTGGCCGATCAAGCGGTTCTCGCCCTCCATGAAGTCCTTGTGGTTGGCGGTTTCGTTCTTCCGCGGCTGCTTCTCGGCCTCCAGATCCTTGGCCAGGGTCTCCTCTCGGGCCTTGGCCTCTGAAAGCGTCTCCTCAAGGCCCTCCAGCTTCAGCTTCAGGTCATTGATGGAGTCGTTGGCCTTGGAAAGCTGCTCGGCCTTGCCGAGGACCGCGCCATGCGCCTCCGTCTGAGCGTCATTGAGCATGTCTTTCTCCTTCGTCAGCTTCTGGGCCTGTTCCTTCAACTCGTCCCGCTCCACCTCAAGCTCTTTTACCTTGCCGGCATGGACCAGAGCTTGGGCATTGAGCGCCTCTTTGTGCCTCTGCTCCAGCTCTTGGGTCCTATGCACGACGAACGTCTCCACCTCCTCATCCTTGCCGCGGAGTGTTGCAGCGAGCTTCTCCTCGCGAGCGGCGAGCTCCTCCTCCTAGGAGTTCAGTTCGCCCTGGCGCTGGTGCCGGCCGGCCTCATCCTTGGCAGCCTGTGCCCTCGCCTCGTCCTGGGCTTTCTCGATGTCGGCCTGCTTCAAGACAAGCTCCAGCTTCCGCTCGGCCAGCACATCCTGGGCGGCCTTCAAGTCCACGTGGGCCTGGCGGAACCAAGCCTACGCCTCGGCGATGCGCTTCTCGAGGTCCGCCTCCGCCTTGTCCACAACCGCCATCCTGGACTTAGCCTTGTCCAGGCGAGCGCGGTGAAGCGCCCGGAGCTTCTGGAAGTTGGCGCCCATGGCCTGGAGGAGCCGCTCTTCCTGGGAACCGCCGCCACCGGCGCTCGGCTCGTCAACGACCTCAAGCCCGGCGGCAGCGAGCACTTCATCATCGAGCACCTCCCCTTCGACGGGCGCCCCGGTGCTCGCCGTCCCTGGGAGGTGGACGAACAGGTCGTCGCTCACCCTCAGGTACCTGCCTGAGCCAGAGGCGGCGGAGGAGGAAGGTTGGTCGTCAACCACCTCCTCCTCGGCAGTGGCCTTGCTGGCCTCCTCGGAAGGCCCCTTGCCGCCCCCCTCGGCAGCAGCCTTGCCGGACTCCCCGGCAGGCCCCTTGGCGGCGTCCTCAGTGGCACCCTTGGCGGCCTCCTCGGTGGCGATCTTCTCGGCCTCCGCCGTGGCATCCTTGGCGACATCCTCGATGACGGTGTCTATATCCTCCGGATCCGCCGAGGGAGGATCTGGATACCGAGAAGGGGATGAGGCGAAGCCAAGATCAAGATTCAGAAAGAAGAAAAAAAGAGCAGGGACGGAAGGTGAGTGACTTACCCGTGCCGGGCTGGGAAGCAGAGGCCCCCTCCCCGCCAACATCTGGCGCCGAGGCGAAGCCACCAGCGCCCGAGTTTGCCTCCTCCTCCTCCGTGTGCATGGGCTCGGTGCTTGGCGCCCTTGCCGGGGACGCCCCTCGGGGCGGCGTGGTCGATGGGGGCGGCGTGTTGGGGGTAGCCCTCAGTGGCTCCTCCTGCTGATGTCCTCCTCCTGCAACCACGGCAAGGTCAGCGCCAAGGGATCGTACCCCCAACGCACGTTGACGAGGGGTGAGTGATGAGCTTACGCTGGGTGCTGTGCCGGGGGCTGCTGTCCGGGCTGCTCAACACCACCAGCGGTGTACCGGAAGTACCTTCCGGGGGCTGGCCGCTCGCCAAAGCACTGGCCCTCTTCACCCTCTGGGCCAGTGTCTCCGCATCCCTGCAAAGAAGAAGAACAGAGCAAGATAAGCGGCACAGATTGAGGAGACGGAGATGACAAAAGGAAACAAGATGCTTACTCATCCTCCACCTCCTCTTCTGCTGCCTTCCCCTTCCTCCTCAGGCTGAGGGACCCAAAGTCGAAAACGACCTCCGCGTCAACGTCTGCCGGAGGAGGGGAAGAAGGTGGAGTCCGAACACGCTTGGACGAAGAAGAGGCAGTTGCTTTCTTCTTTGCCACCGTGGCCTTCACCAACTTCCACGCCGCCGCGGCCCTTGTCTGGCGCGCGGACCCCTCCTGGGTTTGCTGCGGTTGCGCAGCCCTGCCGGCCGAACTGGCTCGCCGGAGCTGGCCCGCCGCAGGACTCGCCCTCTCCTCGTGGCTGGGGAATCGACAGCCTCGGCGTCCTCCTCCTCCGACTCGTCGACCACATCCTCGATGAGAGGGGCCCCGGTGCCGGCACTGCTGGCCTCCCCAGCAGACTCCGCCCACTGGGCAAGCTCCTTTTCCTCCGTGGTCGCCGCGGCCTTGTCCTCCACGCCGCCGGCGCTGCCGGCCTCCTTGGCGAGCTCCGCCTCCGCCGCCCTGGCGGCGATGTAGTCCAGCTCCGCTTGGGTGGTGTCCTGGACGAGCCGCGGTTCAGCACGGACGTACTTCTCCTCCAAGGTGTCAAAAAACTCCTGCACCTGATCCACTGGCGGCTCGGCCCAAGTTGGGACGAGGCCATGCGCGTTGAACTCCGGCATCATGGCGATGATCTCGTTTCGGCGCGAGTTGATGCTCAGCGGGACCACCCCTGCCGGCAACCCAAACAAGGGCCCCTTGGCGACCTTGCCGGCCTTCGCGGCCTTGACGGACTGCTCGACCTTGCCGTCATGGTTCACGTCGAGCTGGAAGAGCCCCTGGCAGAAGTGGGCATGCCCCATCACCGTGAGGTTGTGGTCCAGGCCGGGGCGAAGCCTCATGATGTTGGCCGCATTCGTGAAGAGCCAGGCTGGCCTCCCCTTGTTGTGCAGCGGAGCGATTCGGCGGCGGATGAAATCCGCCCCGATCATCTCAAGGGTGAGCCCGGCCTCGGTGAGACGAAGAATCCTGGTGGTGGCGACCATGAGCTTCTTGTCGTTGACATCGACATCACTCCAGTCGTTTCTGTGGACCGGCGGCGCGTGGCGGACCCGGCAAAAGTCCGGCAGATCTTTCTCTTCAATCCAGCACCACCGGCCCCGCCACTCCTCCCACCTCTCCTTCTGGGCGCCGTCCGGATATGTCTTTTTCTCCTGGGTCCTTGGGATCCAGGCGACACAACCGGAAATGGCGCCCCCCTTTTGGATGCGAGGGAAGAAGTAGTGGCGGAAGAGCGCCGTGTTGGGATGCACTCCGGCGAAGCCCTCACGGAGATGAGCGAAAAGGGCCATGCACGCCACAGCATTCGGAGTAAAATCCAGAAGGCGGAAGCCATAGGTGTGCATGACATCGTTGAAGAAATCGGAGAAAGGGGGACAGAGCCCGCAGGAGAAGTAATCGACGAAAAATGGGTACCGATTCGGGCCGGCTTCGGCGAAGGCAGCGGGGATGACGCACGTGGCCGGATGCCCTGTCGTCTCGCTCCCCGTCTTGTACCCCCACAGGTGCTTGAAGTAGTCCCGGAGTTCGACCGCGTTGACCGTCGACGGGAAGTAGGCGTGCTGCGTCCGCCGCACCGCCAACTCGCTCTCCGGCGGCTCCTTCTCTCCGGCGTCCTTGGCCACCCCCTTGCCTCTGATGGTTTTGGGCGCCATGGCGGTTGAGCAAGACAAAGGCACGGTGGCGGCGAGCGGGGGAAAGAGCTTGAGGTGGAGGAAGAAGGGGACGGCGTTTCCAAGATTGGAGAAGGCGCAAGGGGTAAATGAGCAGCGCGCCCGCGGTTATTCCTTTTTACGGGGAAGGCACGGGCCGCCTCTTTCCCCATTAACCATGATGTGACGCATGTGTGCGGGAACTGCCCCACGCATGACCCCCACGTCAAGCACGACCCTCCACGCCGCGCGTTCAACGCAGGTCATGGGGAAGCGCAGCGGCCGAAAAAGTTACTGCAGTAAAATCCGCCCCACCTGCCCGCGCACCGTTCTGGGCCTAGCCCAACAACGCGTCGCGCTTATGTATGGCCCAGGCCCGGGGGCTCCTGTCGGTGTACAAAAGTAGGGGCTCTCCTTTTAACCCCTTTACTTGTGCACGGGCAGTCGGAGCCGCGCCGGCGGCCACACTTAGCAGGGCAGAGGAGGGAAGCTGGAGAGAAGCCGGAGCACAAGACGGTCAGGGCAACGCCAAGACCAAAAACACCAAAGAGCAAGAGGGCGAGGTGGACTCCCCCGGCAAGGCCCTTGCCGGGGAGGCCTCCGCGGCCCCGGCAAGAGCCTTGCCGGGGCAACTTGCCCAGCGCTAGCACAGCGAGCCACCCTTGAGCCCACAGGTTCCAACACTACCAACTATCCACATCGGAACCAAGGCTCGAGAGGCGCCTCTGTGGTGGCATGCAGATCTTCGTCAAAGATCATAAACACACGAGATCAGATAAAGACCAAAAGACGACGACCCTCGGCGGGATCCTAGCCGAGGAAATCCACAAGACCCCCGGCAAGGTCCTTGCCGGGGACGACGACGACACCACGGCAAGACCCTTGCCGAGGCCCCGGCAAGACTCTTGTCGAGGACACCAGCGGGGCCGCAGCCAGGCCCACGTCTGCCAAGATACCACCGCCGTTCCCATGCAGCTGCTAGCTCACCCAGCTGGGCAGGCACCTGCGTAGCGACGGGCCGCCTCTACACCGACCCAGCAAGCACCTGCGTGGTGGCATGTAGATCTTCGTGAAGGCCCTGCCATCGCGCCACCTCAGCAGCCTGCCTGCCTACATGGCGATGCACACATTGCTGGCCTGGGTGCGTGTCGAAGCAAAGCGGAGCGGCGACGGACGGGACGGGCCTCGTTCCCGTCCCCGATAAAGCTAATGGACACCTAGGTAGCGCATTTAATGTGCTTTGTCCCGTAGTGTCGGGCGATAAGCTCGCGCACTGAACACCTTTCCACCTCCTATGTGCCACTGTGGCAACTCCTTTTCGACTATAAAAGGAGGCCCGAGGCATACTGGAGAAGGATTCGGCTCTTTGGAACTACGCTGACACCGTAGCTAGTTTGAGAGCTCAAGAACACTCTAAAATACACACCAAAGCAGGACTAGGGTATTACGCATCCTCGCGGCCCGAACCTGGGTAAACGATCTTTGTGCTAGCTCCTAAACCTGCTCTTCTCACAACCCCGTGCCCACCAACCGTAGAAGGGATTCCAGTGATCCCATAGGTGTCGTTTCCCCGACACCGACCCATCATTATTCCACACTCGCTATTTATAATATTTAGTAATATATTCTAACTTTATGATACAGCACCTACTTTTATGTTCTAGCTCTCCGATATCATGCAAAGTTATCCTCTTCATACCCACAACGTTGTTTTATTTCTCGTTTCTAGTTGGAAGCAAACGTTCGGTGTACGTAGAGTCGTATCAGTGGCAGATAGGACTTGAGAGAATATTGATCTTACCTTTAGCTCCTTGTGGGTTCGACACTCCATACTTATCACTTCCACTATAGGGAATTGCTACGATGATTCCCTTCACTTGGGGATTATCAGGGGGCATGCTAAAATTTTCCTTATAACAAAGTCACAGACATCATGTCTGTTTTATTGAAATAACTACATCGGTGAGGATGGTAAGGTACTCTCGGGGTGGAACTATATTCCTTAGTTTTATGGGGATAACTTTGACTACTCAAAAGAAACTTGTTGCTCATTGGCGACTTTTTCTTATAGTGAATTTTGAGCGGTTGGAATTTTTTGGCTTGACCGAATGCTCCATCTTTATTCTAGATCTAACAAGTTTACACAAAATTGATATTTAGAATCTCTTCTCTCTAGGTCATTTGGCTTTAGAACTATAGTTTTTGTTGAGCATGCAATTGACTAATTGTGCTATTGGACAAAGCTTCTAAATTGGTTATAATTATTGAGTTTTATTTTCCATGATTTTGTCGTCGTGAATGGGTTGGCTAGATGCATATTCGTCTTGTCACATAGGGCTCAGTGGATCAATCTAACTCGTAGAAAAACCTAAGACCATCCACTATGTGGTTTGAAAAGTAGTTCAAAACACCGTTTAAACTAACTATATATGCTTGAGATGTCAAAATTAATCTCCAAATCTTTAGCAACAAACCAACTTTTTATTTTCCTCCAAGCGAATAGAAACGGAAGCAAAGACTAAAAGTAATGAAACTTCAACTTCCATGGTTAGCTAGGATATACTCAACGGTCAATAACTCATTTCTAACATTGGGCATCCTGGCCCCACTAACTCAGTTCCATGCACATGACTAAACTTGGCACTGAATCTAGAGTCCCGACCTTGCTTTGCTTCAGGATGGTTCGTAAATTGTTTAAAAGGTTTGGCAAAGCTTCCATAGCCTATGACCCACCAGACGACTAACCACGTAACAAGCGATTATTCTCTCTATTAACCTATCGGAGGACAAATGAGTTTACGTCAGTGTTTATCATCCCACGCTTTTATAAGGAGCAAAGGCTCCCCCAACAAGTGGTGAATAACTTATTTCTCATTTTGTGCATCATTTGTTGTGCCTATGCACACCAGGGACATGAATCCGATAGACATAGACATAGAAGGCATCAGGAATCACCGACATATCATCATAGCCACAACATGCACGGTCTCCCACAGTGTGACGTTGTGCCTTGCCCTCCTCCTCCACCATGGTGCCTTCCTACACCATCTTCTCAACAATTCTCCCATGTCCTCGTCTGGTGGCATACCATTGTACCCTTTTGCTCCACCAACCCCGTACACCATGCTCTCGAATAATCTTGGTCACCCGACAATACTACGAACAGTTGTGAAGCCTAGCACTATATCTTACATGTTGTAGGCCTTGAGCTTCCTTTAGTTAGGTGGATGGAGAGAAAAAACATGGGGGAGCCTACCGGAGTCCTCCCATGGATAGAGGTGCAAATTTCTCTATCCCACGGGGACAACGTTGCAAACGTGGCATATCAAAGGAGAAAATGGGAAATAAAAATAAAAATGAAAGCCATTATTTCCACGCGGTTGTAGGAGACGAAATTATTAGGCTTCTGATAACCCACAAGTATAGGGGATCGCAACAGTTTTCAAGAGAAGAGTATTCAACCCAAATTTATTGATTCGACACAAGGGGAGCCAAAGAATATTCTCAAGTATTAGCAGTTGAGTTGTCAATTCAACCACACCTGGATAACTTAGTATCTGCAGCAAAGTATTAAGTAGCAAAGTAATATGATAGTGGTGGTAACGGTAACAAAGGTAGCAGTAGCAAAAGTAATATTTTTGGGTTTTGTAGTGATTGTAGCAATAGCAACGGAAAAGTAAATAAGCGAAGAACAATGTGTGAAAAGCTCGTAGGCATTGGATCGGTGATGGAGAATTATGCTGGATGTGGTCCATCATGTAACAGTCATAACATAGGGTGACACAGAACTAGCTCCAATTCATCAATGTAATGTAGGCATGTATTCTGAATATAGTCATACGTGCTTATGGAAAAGAACTTGCATGACATCTTTTGTCCTACCCTCCCGTGGTAGCGGGGTCCTAATGGAAACTAAGGGACATTAAGGCCTCCTTTTAATAGAGTACCGGACCAAAGCATTAACACATAGTGAATACATGAACTCCTCAAACTATGGTCATCACCGGGAGTGGTCCCGATTATTGTCACTTTGGGGTTGCCGGATCATAACACATAGTAGGTGACTATAGACTTGCAAGATAGGATCAAGAACTCACATATATTCATGAAAAGATAATAGGTTCAGATCTTAAATCATGGCACTCGGGCCCTAGTGACAAGCATTAAGCATAGCAAAGTCATAGCAACATCAATCTCAGAACATAGTGGATACTAGGGATCAAACCCTAACAAAACTAACTCGATTACATGATAGATCTCATCCAACCCATCACCGTCCAGCAAGCCTACGATGGAATTACTCACGCACGGCGGTGAGCATCATGAAATTGGTGATGGAGGATGGTTGATGATGACGACGGCGACAGATTCCCCTCTCCGGCGCCCCGAACGGACTCCAGATCAGCCCTCCCGAGAGGTTTTAGGGCTTGGCGGCGGCTCTGTATCGTAAAACGCGATGAATCCTTCTCCTTTATTTTTTTCTCCCCGAAAGTGAATATATGGAGTTGGAGTTGTGGTCGGTGGAGGGGGCCCACGAGGCAGGGGGCGCGCCCTCCACCCTCGTGGACAGGGTGTGGGCCCCCTGACGTGGATTTTTCTTCCAGTATTTTTCTTATTTTCCAAATAGATGTTCTGTGGAGTTTCAGGTCATTCCGAGAACTTTTGTTTCTGCACATAAATAACACCATGGAAAGTCTGCTGAAAACAGCGTCAGTCCGGGTTAGTACCATTCAAATCATGCAAGTTAGAGTCCAAAACAAGGGCAAAAGTGTTTGGAAAAGTAGATACGACGGAGACGTATCAACTCCCCCAAGCTTAAACCTTTGCTTGTCCTCAAGCAATTCAGTTGATAAACTGAAAGTGATAAAGAAAAACTTTTACAAACTCTGTTTGCTCTTGTTGTTGTAAATATGTAAAGCCAGCATTCAAGTTTTTAGCAAAGATTATGACTAACCACATTCACAATAACTCTTAGGTCTCATGTTTACTCATATCAATGGCATAATCAACTAGCGAGCGATAATAATAAATCTCGGATGACAACACTTTCTCAAAATAATCATAATATGATATAATAGGATGGTATCTCGCTAGCCCTTTCTGAGACCGCAAAACATAAATGCAGAGCACCTTTAAAGATCAAGGACTGACTAAACATTGTAATTCATGGTAAAAGAGATCCAGTCATAGTCATACCCAATATAAATTAATAGTAATAGATGCAAATGACGGCAGCGCTCCCCAGCTAGTGCTTTTTAATAAGAGGGTGATGATTCAACATAAAAGTAAATAGATAGGCCCTTCGCAGAGGGAAGCAGGGATTTGTAGAGGTGCCAGAGCTCGGTTTTGAAATAGAGATAAATAATATTTTGAGCGGCATACTTTCATTGTCAACATAACAACCAAGAGATGGCGATATCTTCCATGCTACACACATTATAGGCGGTTCCCAAACAGAATGGTAAAGTTTATACTCCCCCTCCACCAACAAGCATCAATCCATGGCTTGCTCGAAACAACGAGTGCCTCCAACTAGCAACAGTCCCAGGGGGAGTTTTGTTTGCAATTATTTTGATTTAGTTTGCATAAAGCATGGGACTAGGCATCCCGGTGACCAGCCATTTTCTCGTGAATGAGGAGCGGAGTCCACTCCTCTTGAGAATAACCCTCCTAGCATGGAAGATACGGACAGCCCTAGTTGATACATGAGCTATTCGAGCATACAAAACAGAATTTCATTTGAAGGTTTAGAGTTTGGCACATACAAATTTACTTGGAACGGTAGGTAAATACCACATATAGGAAAGTATAGTGGACTCATATGGCATAACTTTGGGGTTTAAGGGATTGGATGCACAATGCAAGCAGTATTCCCGCTTAGTACAAGTGAAGGCTAGCAAAAGACTGGGAAGCGACCAACTAGAGAGCGACAACAGTCATGGACATGCGTTAAAATTAATAAACATTGAGTACGAGCATGAGTAGGATATAATCCACCATGAACATAAATATCGTGAAGGCTATGTTGATTTGTTTCAACTACATGTGTGAACATGTGCCAAGTCGAGTCACTTAAATCATTCAAAGGAGGATACCACCCCACTATACCACATCACAACCATTTTAATAGCATGTTGGCACGCAAGGTAAACCATTATAACTCATAGCTAATCAAGCATGGCATAAGCAACTATGATCTCTAATTGTCATTGCAAACATGTTTATTCATAATAGGCTGAATCAGGAACGATGAACTCATCATATTTACAAAAACAAGAGAGGTCGAGTTCATACCAGCTTCTCTCATCTCAGTCAGTCCATCATATATTGTCATATTTGCCTTTCACTTGCACGACCGAACGATGTGAAAATAATAAGAGTGCACGTGCATTGGACTAAGCTGGAATCTGCGAGCATTCAATAAACAGGAGAAGACAAGGCAATATGGGCTCTTGGTTAAATCAACAATAATGCATAAAAGAGCCACTTCAACAATTTAATTATGGTCTTCTCCTATCGACCCCCAAAGAAAAGAAAAGAAATAAAACTATTTACACGGGAAAGCTCCCAACAAGCAAAAGAAGAATGGGAAATCTTTTTGGGTTTTCTTTTTAATTATTACTACTGCAACAAGAAAAGTAAACTAGCTTAAAGCTACTACTAATTTTTTTGGTTTTTCTTAAAGATTTTTCAAACACAGAGGAAGAAAGCAAGAAAAAGAAAATAAACTAGCATGGATATTACAGTGAAAGAGTATGAGCACCGACATCTAGCAATGAGTGTGTGTGAACATAAATGTAATGTCGGTGAGAAATACGTACTCCCCCAAGCTTAGGCTTTTGGCCTAAGTTGGTTCATTGCCACGGATGGCCTGGCGGATATCCATAGTTGTAGCCGGGGTCGTACTGAGATGCAGCGGCTATTGCCTCCTGAGCTGCAGCGTGGCGGCGAGCTGCCTCCGCACTCCTCTCGTACTCATCTGCCTCCTCTCTGGTAATAACATATCTTCCTTTTGCCTGATAATCAAAGAAGGCAGGAGCAGGGAGAGTAATACGGACAGCACGACGTCTGTCAAAGATTAAGCGATACCGGAGAGGTGATTCATTCCTCTCGACAAACTGGTGGTGGACCATAGCATTATAGTCTAAATAAGTAGGAGGCAACTCAATATCATCCTCACGAATGTCCACACCAAGAAAATCAGCTACGCGGGTTGCATAAATTCCACCAAAGAAATCTCCATTAAATCTATTATGATGCAACCTACGTGCAACAATGGCTCCCAAATTATAAGATTTGTCTCCTAACACAGCACTCCTAAGAATACTGTGGTCAGGGACACACATATGACATGCTTCATCTTTACCATTTATGCACCTACCTATGAAGAGAGCAAAATAATGTATAGCAGGAAAATGAATGCTCCCTATGGTAGCTTGTGCTATATCTCTAGATTCCCCCACAGTTATACTAGCAAGAAAATTTCTAAATTCAGATTTGCGAGGTTCACTAGCACTACCCCATTGTGGAAGTTTGCAAGCAGTGGTAAAATCCTCTAAGTCCATCGTATAAGATTTTTCATAAAGATCAAACAGGACAGTTGGAGAATTATGTGAAGATGAAAATTCAAACCTCCTCACAAATGAACTAGTGAGATAGTGGTATTGGCGGCACTTCTCTGCCTCGAAGCTCACAAGATCAGCGTTACGCAAATACGCGTTAAATTCTTCCTCGATTCCCGCTCGATCCATAAAGTTTTCTGAAGGCCATTCACAAGGCCGCACTGGAGCGTCCCTTGGTGGCTCATCGTCAGCATCACGCATTGCAAGCCTGGGTCCTTGCTTCCTTGAAGAACCACCTTGGTACATTTAACTAAGCATATTTCTTCCTCTGAATTTTTTTTGAGATTTTTAGTAACTTCAAATAAAAGTGAACCAAGCTCAACAAAATTGATAGCAACTACTCCTACAAGTGCCTAGAGCCTATATCATGCATTAGAACTACTTGGAACCATATAAATTTGACATGCAAGCTCAAGAACATGGTCACCTAGGCAGCAAAAATTTGCAATGAATAGAGCACTAGAACAAAAACTAATTGGACCAATGGAGGAGTCACATACCAAGGAACAATCTCCCCAAGCAGTTTTGTGAGAGGTGCTTTGAGCAAGGAGATCGAAAATCGCAGCAAAATGAGCTAGAACTTGTGCTTGAGCTGGGTGGTGATTTTTTTGGGAGGAAGAAGAAATGTGTGGGTGCAGAAATAAGTGGAGGGGAGCCACCGTGGGCCCACGAGGCAGGGGCGCGCCCTCCACCCTCGTGGCCAGGTGCTTGCCCCTCCTGTTGTGTTCTCAGTGCCAGATATTCTCAAATATTCCAGAAAAAATCATATTTCATTTTCAGGGCATTTGGAGAACTTTTATTTTCGGGGTATTTTTATATTGCACGGATAAATCAGAAAACAGACAGAAAAATACTATTTTTACTTTATTTCAACTAAATAACAGAAAGTAGAAAGAGGGTACAGAAGGTTGTGCCTTCTAGTTTCATCCATCTCATGCTCATCAAAAGGAATCCACTAACAAGGTTGATCAAGTCTTGTTAACAAACTCATTCCGACTAACATGGAACCGGAGAAATTTCGAATAACACTATGTTACCTCAACGGGGATATGCACATCCCCAATAATAAGAATATCATATTTCTTCTTGACAGTAGGAAGAGGAAATTCAAAACCTCCAAAAATAATCGATGGAACTTTTCCAATAGAATTGATACTGTGGACTTGAGGTTGTTTCCTCGGAAAGTGTACCGTGTGTTCATTACCATTAACATGAAAAGTGACATTGCCTTTGTTGCAATCAATAACAGCCCCTGCAGTATTCAAAAAAGGTCTTCCAAGAATAATAGACATACTATCGTCCTCGGGAATATCAAGAATAACAAAGTCCGTTAAAATAGTAACGTTTGCAACCACAACAGGCACATCCTCACAAATACCAATAGGTATAGCAGTTGATTTATCGGCCATTTGCAAAGATATTTCAGTAGGTGTCAACTTATTCAAGTCAAGTCTACGATATAAAGAGAGAGGCATAACACTAACACCGGCTCCAAGATCACATAAAGCAGTTTTAACATAGTTTCTTTTAATGGAGCATGGTATAGTGGGTACTCCTGGATCTCCAAGTTTCTTAGGTATTCCACCCTTAAAAGTATAATTAGCAAGCATGGTGGAAATCTCAGCTTCCGGTATCTTTCTTTTATTAGTAACAATATCTTTCATGTACTTAGCATAAGGATTCATTTGAGCATATCAGTTAATCGCATACGCAAAAAGATAGGTCTAATCATTTCAGCAAAGCGCTCAAAATCCTCATCATCCTTTTTCTTGGATGGTTTGGGAGGAAAAGGCAAGGGTTTCTGAACCCATGGTTCCCTTTCTTTACCATGTTTCCTAGCAACAAAGTCTCTCTTATCATAACGTTGATTCTTTGATTGTGGGTTATCAAGATCAACAGCAGGTTCAATTTTTACATCATTATCATTACTAGGTTGAGCATCATCATGAACATCATCATTAACATTTTCATTAGGTTCATGTTCATTACCAGATTGTGTTTCAGCATCAGAAATAGAAATATCATTTGGATTCTCAGGTGGTTCAGCAATAGGTTCACTAGAAGCATACAAAGTCCTATCATTTTTCTTTTTCTTCTTTTTAGAAGGACTAGATGCATCTATATTATTTCTCTGAGAATCTTGCTCAATTCTCTTAGGGTGGCCTTCAGGATACAAAGGTTCCTGAGTCATTTTACCAGTTCTAGTAGCCACTCTAACAGCATAATCATTTTTCATACTATTCAATTCATTGAGCAAATCATTTTGAGCTTTAAGTACTTGTTCTACTTGAGTGGTAACCATAGAAGCATGTTTACTAATGAGTTTAAGTTCACCTTTAACTCTAGACATATAATCACCCAAGTGTTCAAGCATATAGGCATTTTGTTTTAACTGTCTACCAAAATAAGCATTAAAATCTTCTTGCTTAACCATAAAATCATCAAATTCATCCAAACATTGGCTAGCAAACTTAGTAGGAGGGATTTCAGCTTTGTCATATCTATAGAGAGAATTTACCTTTACTACCTGTGTCGGGTTATCAAGACCATGAGTTTCTTCAATAGGTGAAGGATTAAGATCATATGTTTCTTCAACAGGCGGTAAATTTAGACCATGTATTTCTTCAATAGGAGGTAAATTCTTAACATCTTCTGCTTTAATACCCTTTTCTTTCATAGATTTCTTTGCCTCTTGCATATCTTCAGGACTGAGAAATAGAACACCCCTCTTCTTCGGAGTTGGTTTAGGAATAGGCTCAGGAATTGGCTCAGGAGCTGGCTCCGGAAGTGTCCAATTATTTTCATTTGTCAACATATTATTCAATAGAATTTCAGCTTCATCCGGTGTTCTTTCCCTGAAAACAGAACCAGCACAACTATCCAGGTAATCTCTGGAAGCATCGGTTAGTCCATTATAAAAGATATCAAGTATTTCATTCTTCTTAAGAGGATGGTCAGGCAAAGCATTAAGTGATCGGAGAAGCCTCCCCCAAGCTTGTGGGAGACTCTCTTCTTAAATTTGCACAAAATTATATATATCCCTTAAAGCAGCTTGTTTCTTATGAGCAGGGAAATATTTAGCAGAGAAGTAATAAATCATATCCTGGGGACTACGCACACAACCAGGATCAAGAGAATTAAACCATATCTTAGCATCACCCTTTAATGAGAACGGAAATATTTTAAGGATATAAAGGTAGCGAGATTTCTCATCATTAGTGAACAGGGTGGCTATATCATTTAATTTAGTAAGATGTGCCACAACAGTTTCAGATTCATAGCCATGAAAAGGATCAAATTCAACCAAAGTAACTATATCAGGATCAACAGAGAATTCATAATCCTTATCAGTAACACAGATAGGTGAAGTAGCAAAAGCAGGGTCAGGTTTCATTCGAGCATTAAGAGACTACTGCTTCCATTTACCTAATAGCTTCTTAAGATCACTTCTATCATTGCAAGCAAGAATAGCTCTAGCAGATTCTTCATCCAAAACATAACCCTCAGGCACAACAGGCAATTCATATTTATTAGGGGGAGAGTCTTCATCATCACTATCTTCAATATTATCGATTTCAATAATTTCATTCTCTCTAACCCTAGCAAGTTGTTCATCAAGAAATTCACCAAGTGGCACAGTAGTATCAAGCATAGAAGTAGTTTCATCATAAGTATCATGCATAGCAGAAGTGGCATCATCAATAACATACGACATATCAGAACGAATAGCAGAAGCAGGTTTAGGTGTCGCAAGCTTACTCAAAACAGAAGGTGAATCAAGTGCAGAGCTAGATGGCAGTTCCTTACCTCCCCTCGTAGTTGAGGGATAAATTGTTGTCTTAGCGTCTTTCAAGTTCTTCATAGTGACCAGCAGATATAAATCCCAAGTGACTCAAAGAATAGAGCTATGCTCCCCGGCAACGGTGCCAGGAAATAGTCTTGATAACCCACAAGTATAGGGGATCGCAACAGTTTTCGAGGGTAGAGTATTCAACCCAAATTTATTGATTCGACACAAGAGGGGCCAAAGAATATTCTCAAGTATTAGCAGTTGAGTTGCCAATTCAACCACACCTGGATAACTTAATATCTGCAGCAAAGTATTAAGTAGCAAAGTAATATGATAGTAGTGGTAACGGTAACAAAGGTAGCAGTAGCAAAAGTAATATTTTTGGGTTTTGTAGTGATTGTAGCAATAGCAACGGAAAAGTAAATAAGCGAAGAACAATATGTGAAAAGCTCGTAGGCATTAGATCGGTGATGGAAAATTATGCCGGATGTGGATCATCATGTAACAGTCATAACATAGGGTGACACAGAACTAGCTCCAATTCATCAATGTAATGTAGGCATGTATTCTGAATATAGTCATACGTGCTTATGGAAAAGAACTTGCATGACATCTTTTGTCCTACCCTCCCGTGGCAGCGGGGTCCTAATGGAAACTAAGGGATATTAAGGCCTCCTTTTAATAGAGTACCGGACCAAAGCATTAACACATAGTGAATACATGAACTCCTCAAACTATGGTCATCACCGGGAGTGGTCCCGATTATTATCACTTCGGGGTTGCCGGATCATAACACATAGTAGGTGACTATAGACTTGAAAGATAGGATCAAGAACTCACATATATTCATGAAAACATAACAGGTTTAGATCTGAAATCATGGCACTCGGGCCCTAGTGACAAGCATTAAGCATAGCAAAGTCATAGCAACATCAATCTCAGAACATAGTGGATACTAGGGATCAAACCCTAACAAAAATAACTCGATTACATGATAGATCTCATCCAACCCATCACCGTCCAGCAAGCCTACGATGGAATTACTCACGCACGGCGGTGAGCATCATGAAATTGGTGATGGAGGATGGTTGATGATGACGACGGCGGCGGATTCCCCTCTCCGGAGCCCCGAACGGACTCCAAATCAGCCCTCCCGAGAGGTTTTAGGGCTTGGCGGCGGCTCCATATCGTAAAACGCGATGAATCCTTCTCCTTTATTTTTTTCTCCCCGAAAGTGAATATATGGAGTTGGAGTTGAGGTCGGTGGAGCGTCAGGGGGGCCACGAGGCAGGGGGACGCGCCCTAGGGGGCAGGCGCGCCCTCCACCCTCGTGGATAGGGTGTGGGCCCCCTGACGTGGATTTTTCTTCCAGTATTTTTCTTATTTTCCAAATAGATGTTCCATGGAGTTTCAGGTCATTCCGAGAACTTTTGTTTCTGCACATAAATAACACCATGGAAAGTCTGCTGAAAACAGCGTCTGTCTGGGTTAGTTCCATTCAAATCATGCAAGTTGGAGTCCAAAACAAGGGCAAAAGTGTTTGTAAAAGTAGATACGACGGAGACGTATCAGGTTCTTGCTTTAACTGCACTCCACCTCCCCCTCCCCCTTCTCTCTCCCCCTCTGGAATAGATTCTTCCTCCGCTGCCTCACAGAAGGCACCGCGGACAAGCTCCCATCTTTGTCCCCATTGCCCGCCACGGTCATTCCCTCTCGGCGCCCCCAATGATCCCACAATCCATGTGCCCCCCCTCCTCCTCTGCCAGGTGATTTTGTTCACTCGACAAGCTCCCCTCCGAGCTGAAATCCAGAGGGTTGTTCGTTCTTCCTCAATTGCCGCGTGCTGGGAGGGAAATTCATGGTTCATCCCCGACCTCCTCGCAAATTCCGCTTGTTTTTGGATGCACGGGAAAGGGGTGTGCGTCCGCCCTTCGCTACCTGTGATTTCTTTGCCTACTCTGACGTTTGAGCTGCTGGATTTTGTTGCCTTGACCGAATGCTCCTACTTTTCTAGATCTGCCACGCCAAGTTTCCACGAAATTGACGACTAATTTGTAGCTCACCTGAGTGGTGCCTACTCCAAAGAATAAGAAAAATAGACAACACATCACTAGTGTAGAAAAGCCTAGCTATGGCGCGCGAAAAGTAGCCTTGGTGGCGTGGACACCCGATGCCACCAATATGGTGCCACTGTTAGAAAATAGTGCTGACGTGGGTGGCCACGCCAGCAGTATTCTAATGGTTGATGGCATGCCGGATGGACAACGCTAGCACTATAACCACACTGGTGCAGTGTACTTTGCACGCCAAGAATGTTTCGACCAGCCAAAAAAATTCCGCCACCATATATAACATTTAGCATTTCACATTAGAACTAAGCCACATTAGAACTAAGCACATATATAACAACACATGGTAGAATAATATCAGCTAATAGACCATTAATTAGTAGTTAATAATAGTGACAATCGATCACATATAGTAGTAGCGACACATATATAGCGATACGGTAATAAACGACAAGTACTCACAAACACGAGCTAACATAGTTAATAAGTAGTTCATTTCACATCAATGGTCCAACCACTTCTAAATGAGGTTGATGATGATCATCATCCTCAAGTCATGGCGCATGGTGTTCGTAACAGTGAGTAGGATGGCCTATCCAACCCGAAGATTCTTGCCACAAAGGAACTTCTTCCACCCCGCTCGGTTGAAGACAGTGCGACCGTCCATGTCCACTGCGTAGGCACAGCTTGTGACGGAGCCCCTTCTAGTAAGACGTAGTCTAGCTATGCCTTCTTCATCCGGCTCAATGCCACAACTCATAGATAGCTTCTTAGGTAATTTCTAAAAACATTAGATATGATAAATGAGCATGTCAAGCGCAATTGCGAACAAAGCACACCACTTTAATCCACGTGTATCATCAGATTCAACATTAAGCATATCATCACATCACTACACTACGCATATCATCAATTTACTATAGTAATTGAACATATATATCATCAGATTAATACATACACTAAGCATATATCATCACATTATACTAGACACTAGTTAAGCATATCACATTACTACAGTAAGCATATATCATCACATTATACTACTCTATATAAGCATATCATCACATTACTACAGCATGCATATCATCTGATTACTAGCTACGTACACTAAGCATATCATCACATTTCTACACAGCATGCACATTAAATTTCTACACAAAACAATTTCTGCACTAAGCATATATATCATCACATTACTACAACAAGCATATCATCCAACTACTACACTAATTAAGCATTTATATATATATATATATATATATATATATCATCTAATTAATTACTACACTAAGTAACATACCATGAGATGTTGTTTAATATTCGTCCTTGTGAGACGGGTCACGAATGGCATCCTGATGTAGTCTTCACTAAGTGAAAGTATGTCCCAGAGGTTGCCCGATTCCTCATCGCTTAGCCTCAGTCTTTGGGCATATAGTGCTTCATTAAGTGGGCCCTCATCATCATCTGAAACCTCCTCATCTAAATCCTCATGATCGGAATCCACATCATCAGAATCCTCATGATCTGAATCCTCATCATCAGTATTGGGAATCAAATTCAAATAGACAACAGTAAGCCTGGGACTTTCTCCTCTGAAGGAGAAGCTGATAAAGTCACCCCCACGAAGACCCATGCGGGCGATGAAATGATCCCATTCATCTCCTCCAACCTGGGTGGCCTTTCGCCCCTTGAAGACCTACATAGTGTAGGGCCCCCACGAGCTTCGAAGGTCACGGTGTCTCCGGTGAGCTCATTGAATGCCACTCTCACATTGCATGGGATGATCTATCTAAGAAAAAGCAAAAAAATACACACACAGCATTAGTGGAAATAGCAACAAAAAAATAACTGTTAGAAGGTTCATATAATTTGTTACCGCTGAAGGAATAAATCTAGGCTAGAAGTAGATACCGAACAGCGTGGCATTACAAAGGTTGGTCCGGCGCCTTGACTTGCACAGTCGACATGGTGGTTCTTGCTCCATTCTACACAAAACACATATTGAACACTAAGTTGAATTATAAATCTAAGTATGCCACTCCAATTCAAAATCATGGTCTTGGTTTTAGTTTCCCCGCCTAACCAATTCAACTTACTCACACTCATCCCCCTATGTTCGAAATTCGAAATGGTATGTCACTATAAATATAGCAAAGGACCTAATATATCAATTTGTACTAATAAATCAGATTAGTAACAAGTCAATTTCTAGTCAATATCGTCTACCTAATAAATCAATGACAATGCCATGCCAATATCATCTACCTAATAAATCAATTTCACAGTACTAGCTAATATAAAAAATGGCTATCAGATCCACACCGGCCGGAGGGAGACGCTTGGGGAGGGCAAGAAGATTCGCGAGGGGAAGAGGGGAGATCTCACCTCCTTGCCAGAGTTGGCGGCGGCCGCGCAGTTCCGGCGACGAAGAGCGGCGTGGTCGGGCGGCGGCGGCGGCACTGGTCGAGAAGGGGGGAGACGAAGAAGGGTGAAAATGATGAGCTCGTAGTGATGAACCGGACTTGTTGGTTTTTACTGGACAGGAAAAAAATACTGTCGTGGGCCTAATGGACAGTGCTATCGTAGGCCTAATGGGCCACGCCATAGAAACTGATGGCACGCGGGAAATAAACTCAGAAAATAGCTATCGCATCCTACAAACATTATTTGCCAGCGGTAAACTCATATCAATGTCGTACCAATTTGTTCGACGCCACCACTATTTAAAAGAAATAGTGCTGGAGTTGCTGGGAATCATGGCGCCACTAGCAAAAGTTGTCGCTAGCACTTTTCCCACTAGTGCATATGTACGCTCTCGGCTTTTGTTCCTTCGTTGCTGGAACCCCAACTAACACATTCTATTTTTTCTTTTGAGTGTCACTGACGCATTCATGTGGCGATAAAGACACATACGGGGCAATTACATGGCGTGGCACGGAACGGGGCCTCATTCCTATGGGCTCCAGGCCACAACAATTTTAACCACTTTTTTCTTTCATTCATTCACTCACCGTTCACTAATTAATCTGCACTCAGTCGAGTCAACAAACTACTTTATCCACCCTAACTTGAAATATCTGGGTTTTTTATGATTTTCATTTTTTTCACCTTGTATGTGTTCCTAATTTCAACAACAGGTTCCATGTCATGCTTTATTTCGTCGAGTAGAGACCAACTAAAATGGTGGGGGTGGGTGCAATATAAAAAAAAAATATTTTACAATGTAATCCCAGTTTCTCCGTGTGAATAATGTATGGATATTGGAAAGGTGTCGTCGCTTCTTTTGCTAGCATTACTCGGCAATGGTGGCTTTACTTAGCACACTCGTTTCCCTCTAAGGAACGGACGGATTGACAACCATTGGATCCGGTTTCTCCATGAATTATGTAATGATGAAGGTGTTGGCTAGGTGGATCTTTATCTTGATACATAGTTCATTACAATAATTTAGTTCTTTATAAAGATTCCTGGAGGAAATACATCATTATTTAAAGGAATGTTCAAGTGCTCATAGCGTCTGACCAAACAAAGGAGTACCAAGAACATAACAAAGGGTTTTCCCATGAAAATAATGGTTGGGGATGAAAAAAGTGCTATTTGGTTCTATTTCGCATGAGTTTTATAAATAATTAATGTGATGACTAGCTGCATTATAGTCTTGGCACAAAGAGCTTGGTATAATAATTTAACTCTAGTTTTTTAAACCCCTAAGAGAATCCACTGTGTGGTTAGAAGGCGGTCTATGCACTACACATCAAAATTAAGTCAGAAATCCTTAGCATCGAACCAAGTATTTGGTTTGGCTCCATGCAAATAAAGGAATAGACGGAAACTTGGAGGAGATGGAATTTTAGCTCCTAAGGTTTGTCGAGGCTAAACTAGGAAGTTAATAACTCTCTTTTTTAACAAATTGGCTCCACTTATGCATCTCCATACATGGGCGTAAAACTAGACACTAAAGATGGGCTAACAGATCCATCATTTTTTAATGGTTGCCAAAGTTCTCATAGCCTTCGACTTACTAGAGTACCAGCGAAATAACCAAATATTTTTAACTATTTATCTGCAGAGGTACATATAACTGCATGTCAATGCCTATCACCCAAGGCTTTTATAAGGAGCAAGATTTCCGCCAAGCAAATAGTGAAGAGCTTATTTTGGTCTTAGCATTTTCAATCCAACTTCGTGCATTGTTTGTTGAGTCATTAAATGTTAGGAATATGCATCGATGCAGACATAGGAGGCACCGGGAACTATCGATTTTGTTTGTTCACCAACACTTGGACCTAGTAGGTGTCAAAAATAAATAAATATGAGCACAAGCCTACATGCCATGTTTATAACAAAGTCATGGACATGATGTCGGTTTTATAGAAATAACTACGCCGATGAGGTGGTATGGTAGTCTCAGAGTGTTGTATTCCTTAGTTTTACTTGGATAACACCGTAAATGTGACTGCACAAAAGAAACTTGTTGCCCGTTGGAGAATTTTCTTACTCTGAATTTTGAGCGGCTTGAACTTGTTGCCTTGATCGAATGCTCCAACTTTTTTCTAGATCTGACAAGTTTACACAAAATTGATAGTTATAGTACCTTCCCTCTAGGCATTTCAACTTTTAAGCTACAATTTCATTGAGTAATTAATTCACTGTGCTATTGGAGCAAGCTTCTAATTCTTGTGATAATTATTCGGGTTTATTTTCCATGAATTTTGTAGTCATGAATGTGTTGGCTAGATGCATCTTCACGTTAGCACAAAGGGCTCACAAAGCTTCGTCATACAAACCTAAGACCATCCTTTATGTGATCTAAAAAGGTTCAAAGCAAAGCTTGAACCTTTGATTGGACATCTTGGCACACTGGAGATGTCAAAATTAAGGTAGAAATCCTTAGCAACGAACCAAGTTGTTGTTGGCCTACGAGCGAATAGAAAATGGAAACGAAGGTTGCAAGTGATGAAATTTCAACTCCCAAGGTTTGCTAGGCTATAGTCAATGGTTAATAACGTGTTTCTAACACTAGGCTTCCATCTGCGCCACACTGGATCAAGTCCATACACATGACTAAAATTGACAATGAATCAAGAGCCCCCCCTGCCCACCTTTCTTTCCTTCAAGTCAGTTCATAACTTGTTCAAAGGTTTGACAAAACTCACATAGCCTCCGACCCACCAGAGGACTAACCGCATAATACGAGATTCTCTCTCTCTCTCCACTCACCTACCGGGGGACAAATGACTTCACGTCAACGCCTACCATCTAAGGCTTTTATAAGAAGCAAAGGCTCCCCAACAAGTGGTGAATACCTTATTTCTTCTTTAAGTTTTTATCTTCAATTTATCTAACCATATTTTGTGCATCATTTGTCATCCCTATGCACATTAGAGACATGAATCCAATGGACATAGGAATAGAAGGCACCAGGAATCACCGACATGACATCATAGCCACACCATGCCATCCTTCTTCTGGACAAAAAGAACACCACAACCCCATGGAGATGAACTCGGTCTGATCAAACCCAGACGCTCTTGTTCATCGAGCTGTTTCTTCAATTCCTTCAGCTCCTTGGGTCCAAGCTTGTATGGACGCTTGCAAACGGGTTCAGTTCCCGGCTCAAGATCGATAACGAACTCAACTGGCCGGTGAGGAGGCATACCCGGAAGCTCTTCTGGAAAGACATCTTGATACTCACAAATGACTGGAATCTGAGAGATGGCATTCAATTCGCCCTTCTCATTGAGAGAAAATAACCGAATGGTTTCATCACGAGCGGCATAAATGATAACATCCTCAGAAGAGTGTGTCAATTGAATTTCCCTGGCAGCACAATCAAGTTGAGCCTTGTGCTTAGAAAGCCAGTCCATCCCGAGAATAAGATCAATATCTGAGTCACCAAGAACAATTGGAGAAGACAGAAATTTATAGTTTCCCATCTTGATGGAAACATTGGGAGCAACCAAACTAGAAGTCATAAGCTTTCCCGGAGAAACAACTTGCATAACTTTGGATAAAATCTCTGTGTCAACATTGTGCTTCGATGCAAATGGGTATGACAAGAAAGAATGCGATGCACCAGTATCAAAAAGAACTTTTGCAGGAATATCATTAACTGAGAGATTACCCATTATCACATCAGTAGCCTCCTCTGCTTGAGCTGCATTCATCATGTTCACCTTTGCGGACTTGGGATTATGCTTGACCACTGCATTGCTGGAAGATCTGACAGGAGGAGGAGGCGGAAGGCGCCTTTGGTTGAAGCATTTGTTAGCATAGTGACCTTTCTGCTGACACTTGTTGCAAGTCACCTCTGAGAGTGGACGGTGATAAGGAGCATTCGACTTTGGAGCTTGATTCTGAGACTTGTTCTGATAGCCAGAGTTGGAAGGTGGGAAGATCCATGGCCACCTTTGTTCTTCTGCTGGTAAGGCTGACGAAACGGAGGAGGAGGAGGCAACCAGAACTTCTGTTGCTTAGCAGCCACAAGTGAGGAAGAAGAAGACTGAACTGCGTCCCTGACTCTCTTCTTAGAAGCCTCACACTTGAGCTGAGCAGCCTCTTGCTTCAGTGCCATGTTATAGAATTGATCAAACTGAGTAGGCTCAACAAGAACGAGAGCTAACTGCAGATCCTCTCTAAGGCCACCTCTGAAGTGATAGATCATGCTCTTTTCATCAGGAACGTCTTGTTTAGCGAAGCGAGCAAGTTTCTGAAACTGGATGTTGAATTGATACACAGACATGTTGCCTTGCTTGAGATTGCGGAACTCCTCACGCTTGCTCTCAACAACACTTTGTGGAATGTGGTGCGCTTTGAAGTCCCGACAGAAGTCAGTCCAAGTGATCACACGACCTCCTCTGGAATCTTTGTATTGTTGATACCAATCAGCAGCTTGGTCCTTGAGCTGAAAAGAAGCAAACTTGCATAGTCCTCAGGCCTGACATTGCTACATTCAAAATGCTTGTTGATGTCCACGAGCCAATCATCGGCATCCGTGGCCTCGGCACAGTAGCTGAAAGACTTGGGCTGATTTGCGAGAAACTGGTTGAGGGTAGCGAAGTGAGGCTGATTGTTGCCTTGACCTTGATTTCCTTGATTGCCTTGCCCTTGGGTGCGTTCTTGCAAGAGTTGCAGAATCATCTGAGCATTGGCGTTGGTGGCTGCCATGATAGCTTGCCATGCCTCCGGAGGCGGAGGTGGTGGCGGAGGGTTCGCCTGACTCCCTTCATTGCGTTCCGGATTCTGACGCATTGGCGGAGCCATCCTGAAGAGGGTGACATCCGTTAGCATCTTGATAGACAGATAGGCAAATTGAATCAACGGATAGAAATTGCAACATATAGTCTTCACAATAAACATTCGAACGAGGATGAACGAATGAATTCCATAGTAAATCATCACACTTCCGTTAAGTTGAGAAGCCACTTAGAAAAAAGTATGGAATCAACATTTGACTTCGAAGCAACTCGAATACCACAATTCAAAACAAAACAAAGTATTGGCTTGCCAAATAAGCCCGAACAAACATATGATAGAGGTTTCGTCCGAAGTTTTCGTGGTGGGGCCCACACGGGCTCGATCGTACAGCACCATCATGTACAAGGCAGTGCACATGACATACGAAGCGTCCCCGAGTCGGCATGGCCAAGGACTCTTTAAGACACTACGAGACCACTGTAAAACCAACCGTGGAAAGGCGGACCACTAGACGTCGAACCCCAATCTCATATCATGCGTCTGTCGGAAAGATATCCTAGGCGCTACTTGAATTCCCACTTATAAACTCCCGAAACTTTCTGGTTATGCAATCTGGTGTTGGGGATACAGGGGACACAAAATATATCACCCAAACTAGCAATCCCTAGATCCAGCTGTATCCATCCGTCGACACATAACCAAGAAACCTTCGGAAATCGTGTACCTCAACCTTCGAAAAGCATCTGTTATACGAGTTATGGCAATACTCCCGAACTCCCGTCCCAGTACTGGGTGGCGTCGAGGTGATCTCACCAACAACTGCATAAAAGAGATTTTGATGTCGGCGAAACTCAGGTATTCCAGAACTGCAACGATAAAATTATGACGACAACACCTCGGAGCTCAACTCCCCGGGACACTGCCACAACCCCTAAATGTCAGGAGGCACCAAGAACAATGTTCTCGTCACAAAACCATCGGAACGATTCTAAGATACCCGCGTGATCCTAAAAAAAATTTAGTGAAATCTGAGGAGAGAAGAGTCAAAACTTCTACGTCAGGAGACCTCACCAGAGCGACGAAGGGACTGAGGAGTAAAAAGAATCCTACTCTCCGATATATATAATCCTAAGACTCAAAACATTTTTTTTCTAGACTCAACAACGCCAGCGATTCGATCAAGCAGGGGGCTCCTAAGTCGGGGATGGCTCTGATTACCAACTTGTAACACCCACGATGCGGCTATATCTCCCACGTGTCGAGGCACGACTTAAAGACATAACCGCATTGTGGTTTTGTCGCAAGAAGGGTCATCTTCACACAATCCCATGTAATGAACAAGAATGGGATAACGAGAGTTGGCTTACAATCGCCACTTCACACAATACATAAATATAATTCATACGTCATCCAAAATACACACATAGACAGACTACGGTCAAAATCCATATGAAAATAAGATAACCCCAAATGCTAGATCCCCGATCGTCCCAACTGGGCTCCACTACTGATCATCAGGAAAAAGAAACATAGTAACGACCACGTTCCTCGTCGAACTCCCACTTGAGGTCGATTGCATCATCTGCACTGGCATCGTCGGCACCTGCAACTGTTTTGGTAGAATCTGTGAGTCACGAGGACTCAGCAATCTCACACCCACGAGATCAAGACTAGTTAAGCTTATAGGAAAGGATGGTGTAATGAGGTGGAGCTGCAGCAGGAACTAAGCATATATAGTGGCTAACATACGCAAAAGAGAGCGAGAAGAGAAGCAATGGAACGGTCGTCATCTAGCAATGACCAAGAAGTGATCCTGAACTCCTACTTACGTCATTCATAACTCAACCGTGTTCACTTCCCGGACTCCGCCGAGAAGAGACCATCACGGCTACACACACGGTTGATGTATTTTATTTAAGTCAAGTGACAAGTTCTCTACAACCGGACATTAACAAATTCCCATCTGCCTCATAACCGCGGGCACGGCTTTCGAAAGATAATACCCTGCAGGGGTGTCCCAACTTAGCCCATTATAAGCTCTCACGGTCAACGAAGGATAAACCTTCTCCCGGAAAGACCCGATCAGTCTCGGAATCCCGGTTTACAAGACATTTCGACAATGGTAAAACAAGACCAGCAAAGCCGCCCGATGTGCCGACAAATCCCGATAGGAGCTGCACATATCTCGTTCTCAGGGCACACCGGATGAGACATCCTACGAGTAAAACCAGACCTCGAGTTTCCACGAGGGGGCCCCGCAGTCTACTCAGTTTGGACCAACACTCGAAGGAGCACTGGCCCGGGGGGGTTAAAATAAAGATGACCCTCGGGCTCGCGAAAACCCGGGGGAAAAGGCTTAGGTGGCAAATGGTAAAACCAAGGTTGGGCCTTGCTAGAGGAGTTTTATTCAAGGCGAACTGTCAAGGGGGTCCCATAAATCACCCAACCGCGTAAGGAACGCAAACTCAAGGAACATAATACCGGTATGACGGAAACTAGGGCGGCAAGAGTGGAACAAAACACCAGGCATAAGGCCGAGCCTTCCACCCTTTACCAAATATATAGATGCATTAATTAAATAAGAGATATTGTGATATTCCAAAATTTCCATGTTCCAACATGGAACAAACTTCAACTTCACCTGCAACTAGCAACGCTATAAGAAGGGCTTAGCAAAAGCGGTAACTTAGCCAAACAACGGTTTGCTAGGAAAGGATGGTTAGGGGCTGACATGGCAATATGGGAGGCATGATATAGCAAGTGGTAGGTAGCGCAGCATGGCAATAGAGCGAACAACTAGCAAAGCAAAGATAGAAGTGATTTCGAGGGCATGGTCATCTTGCCTGCAAGGTTCTCAGAGTTGTTGAAAGCTTGATCCTCATAAGCGTACTCAATAGGTTCCTCGTTCACGAACTCGTCTCCCGGCTCTACCCAAGACAAGAACACAAGCAACGGAACCACAATCAATCACGGGAAATGCACAAGCAACATGATGCAAAACATGAATGATATGCAAGATATGATATGCGATGCATATGCGTGCTCCGGAAGGAAAAATGATGAACAAGGCAGTAACTTGGCAAACCAAGTATGCCACTGGAAAGATGAGATGATTTCGGTCGAAATCGATATAAAGATCACCGGAAACGGATGCATGGTTTGCAAATGGCAAGCAAAACAAGAATGACACGAATCTGTGATTAACAGCATGATAGCACTTAGAATGCAACAAATAACAATGCTACAGCACTCCAACATAGCAACAAAGCATATGACAGTAATCTACAGGAGATGCTTGACAAAAGATGAACACTGAGCTACGGCTAGTTCACACCACAGTAGGTTCAAACAGGCATGGCAAAAGTGCAAAAGATAATAGGTTCACAGACTTAGTGAAATTACTGGACATGCCTGAAACAGCATCAGGTAGCCATGTTCAGAGCACGAAATCAACATGCTACAGGAACTTAACATGGCAAAACAAGGCATGGCAGTATTCTACCAAATGCATATGATGAAAGTCCCTTACTGACCATAAGCCAAAAAGGACCAGAAGATATGATGGCAACCATGTAAACATAGCAAGTTTCGTTAACAGGTTTCAGACTTAGCAGAAAACAGAGCATGGCAGAAACAATAATATGAAGGCATCTTGGTGAGCTTGATGCACTCATCACAAAGCAATGCATGACAAAACAAGCATATCTACAGCAAGATGGCATGTTTATGAAGCTATCAATGGCAAGAGCAAGTACATAGCATGAAAGGAACAACTACAACAAGCATGTTAAGAATCTGCCAGAAATATTTTATAGCAAAAGTAGAGCAAGATTGAGTCATGCTATGGTACTCCATAATTGCAAACAAGAGCATTAATGGATCAACTACAACAATATCTACAAAACATCCTTAATGAACATCTCCAAAAGGAGCATGGATCTCTCTGTAGACACATGGATACGTAGCAACAAAATAACAGCAGTCACAGACTTAGAGAAATCACCAAGTCCCTGAAATCAGAAACATCACGAAGCCTAGTTTGCATGCTTGTGCTAGTCACCACAGAGATCACAAAAATACATGGCATACACCTCTGTAAAGATGGCATGGCATACATCAAAACACATGTAGAGCTCATGCCCATAAGATGCACAGATTAAATGCAACAAAAATAACAAATCCTCAAGTTCTGATAAGTAACAGCAAATAACAGCAACTAGCACTCTTTCACCAGAGATTTGGGCATCAATATGGACTCAAATGAACATGGTGCAATGGAACAAAATGAAGAGCATCACGAGACGAACATTTTGATATATTACACGCGTGAAACGGAGCTATATGCAGAGAGTTATGATGCGATGAACATGGGAATGTACTGAAAATATCTCGGGACTTGGGATTTTCGGGAGAGGGGAGAGTCAACCTTGGCGTTGACTGGATCGGGATCCAGATCGGCCGAGCTCGCCGGAGGGCTGCCGGAGACGGAGGACGGAGGAGAGGAGGGCTCGGGGAGGCCGGGCGGCGGTCGGAGGCGGCGGGGACGGGCGACGCCGGGCGGCGCGGCACGGGCGCCGGCGGGCACGGGCGCCGCGGGAGCGGGCGGCGGCGCCGGCGACGTAGGGCGGCGAGGCGGGGCGCGGCGGCGCCGGCGCGGGAGGGCGCGCGCGCGGGGGGATGGAGGGCGGCGGCAGCTCGGGCGCACGGGCCCGCGGGGAGGGCCGGCCACGGGCTCGCGGGCCTCGGCGGCGGCGCGGGGGCGGAGGGACACGTGGCGGCGGCTGGTGAAGGAAATATGCCCTAGAGGCAATAATAAAGTTATTATTTATTTCCTTATATCATGATAAATGTTTATTATTCATGCTAGAATTGTATTAACCGGAAACATAATACATGTGTGAATACATAGACAAACAGAGTGTCACTAGTATGCCTCTACTTGACTAGCTCGTTAATCAAAGATGGTTATGTTTCCTAGCCATAGACATAAGTTGTCATTTGATTAACGAGATCACCTCATTAGGTGAATGACGTGATTGACTTGACCCATTCCGTTAGCTTAGCACCCGATCGTTTAGTATGTTGCTATTGCTTTCTTCATGACTTATACATGTTCCTCTGACTATGAGATTATGCAACTCCCGTTTACCGGAGGAACACTTTGTGTGCTACCAAACGTCACAACGTAAATGGGTGATTATAAAGGTGCTCTACAGGTGTCTCCAAAGGTACTTGTTGGGTTGGCGTATTTCGAGATTAGGATTTGTCACTCCGATTGTCGGAGAGGTATCCCTGGGCCCACTCGGTAATGCACATCACTATAAGCCTTGCAAGCATTGTGACTAATGAGTTAGTTGCGGGATGATGTGTTACGGAACGAGTAAAGAGACTTGCCGGTAACGAGATTGAACTAGGTATCGAGATACCGACGATCAAATCTCGGGCAAGTAACATACCGATGACAAAGGGAACAACGTATGTTGTTATGCAGTCTGACCGATAAAGATCTTCGTAGAATATGTGGGAGCCAATATGGGCATCCAGGTCCCGCTATTGGTTATTGACCGGAGACGTGTCTCGGTCATGTCTACATAGTTCTCGAACCCGTAGGGTCCGCACGCTTAAAGTTACGATGACAGTTTTATTATGAGTTTATGTATGTTGATGTACCGAAGGAGTTCAGAGTCCCGGATGAGATCGGGGACATGACGAGGAGTCTCGAAATGGTCGAGACGTAAAGATCGATATATTGGACGACTATATTCGGACTTCGGAAAGGTTCCGAGTGATTCGGGTATTTTTCGGAGTACCGGAGAGTTACGGGAATACGTATTGGGCCTTATTGGGCCATACGGGAAAGAAGGAAAAGGGCCTCAAGGGTGGCCGCACCCCTCCCCTTGGTCTGGTCCGAATTGGACTAGGAAAGGGGGGCGCCCCCTTCCTTCCTTCTCTTTTTCCCTTCCTCTTTTCCTATTTCATATGGGAGGTGGAATCCTACTAGGACTAGGGAGTCCTAGTAGGACTCCACACTTGGTGCGCCCCCTCCTAGGGCCGGCCTCCTCCTCCCTTGCTTCTTTATATACGGGGGCAGGGGGGCACCCCAGAGACACAACAATTGATCCTTGAGATCTCTTAGCCGTGTGCGGTGCCCCCCTCCACCATATTACACCTCGATAATACCGTTGCGGAGCTTAGGCGAAGCCCTGCGTCGGTGGAACATCATCATCGTCACCACGCCGTCGTGCTGACGAAACTCTCCCTCAACACTCGGCTGGATCGGAGTTCGAGGGACGTCATCGAGCTGAACGTGTGTAGAACTCGGAGGTGCCGTACGTTCGGTACTTGATCGGTCGGATCATGAAGACGTACGACTACATCAACCACGTTGTGATAACGCTTCCGCTGTCGGTCTACGAGGGTACGTGGACAACACTCTCCCCTCTCGTTGCTATGCATCACCATGATCTTGCGTGTGCGTAGGAATTTTTTTTGAAATTACTACGTTCCCCAACAGTGGCATCCGAGCCTGGTTTTATGCGTTGATGCTATGCACGAGTAGAACACAAGTGAGTTGTGGGCGATATAAGTCATACTGCTTACCAGCATGTCATACTTTGGTTCAGCGGTATTGTGAGATGAAGCGGCCCGGACCGACATTACGCGTACGCTTACGTGAGACTGGTTTCACCGTTCGGAGCACTCGTTGCTTAAAGGTGACTGGCGGGTGTCTGTCTCTCTCACTTTGGTTGAACCGAGTGTGGCTACGCCCGGTCCTTGCGAAGGTTAAAACAGCACCAACTTGACAAACTATCGTTGTGGTTTTGATGCGTAGGTAAGAACGGTTCTTGCTAAGCCCGTAGCAGCCACGTAAAATATGCAACAACAAAGTAGAGGACGTCTAACTTGTTTTTGCAGGGCATGTTGTGATGTGATATGGTCAAGACATGATGTGATATAATGTGTTGTATGAGATGATCATGTTTCGTAACCGAGTTATCGGCAACTGGCAGGAGCCATATGGTTGTCGCTTTATTGTATGAGATGCAATTGCCATGTAATAGTTTTACTTTATCACTAAGCGGTAGTGATAGTCGTAAAAGCAATAAGTTGGCGAGACGACAACGATGCTACGATGGAGATCAAGGTGTCGCGCCGGTGACGATGGTGATCATGACGGTGCTTCGGAGATGGAGATCACAAGCACGGTGCTTCGGAGATGGAGATCACAAGCACAAGATGATGATGGCCATATCATATCACTTATATTGATTGCATGTGATGTTAATCCTTTATGCATCTTATATTGCTTTGTTTGACGGTAGCATTATAAGATGATCCTTCACTAAATTATCAAAGTATAAGTGTTCTCCCTGAGTATGCACCGTTGCAAAAGTTCTTCGTGCTGAGACACCACGTGATGATCGGGTGTGATAAGCTCTACGTTCAAATACAACGGGTGCAAAACAGTTGCACACGCGGAATACTCAGGTTAAACTTGACGAGCCTAGCATATAACAGATATGGCCTCGGAACACGGAGACCGAAAGGTCGAGCGTGAATCATTTAGTAGATATGATCAACATAGTGATGTTCACCATTGAAACTACTCCATCTCACGTGATGATCGGACATGGTTTAGTTGATATGGATCACGTGATCACTTAGAGGATTAGAGGGATGTCTATCTAAGTGGGAGTTCTTAAGTAATATGATTAATTGAACTTAAATTTATCATGAGCTTAGTCCTGATAGTATTTTGCAAATTATGTTGTAGATCAATAGCTAGCGTTGTTGCTTCCCTGTGTTTATTTTTGATATGTTCCTAGAGAAAAATTATGTTGAAAGATGTTAGTAGCAAAGATGCGGATTGGATCCGTGATCTGAGGATTATCCTCATTGCTGCACAGAAAAATTATGTCCTTGATGCACCGCTAGGTGACAGACCTATTGCAGGAGCAGATGCAGACGTTATGAACGTTTGGCTAGCTCAATATGATGACTACTTGATAGTTTAGTGCACCATGCTTAACGGCTTAGAATCGGGACTTCAAAGACGTTTTGAACGTCATGGACCATATGAGATGTTCCAGGAGTTGAAGTTAATATTTCAAGCAAATACCCGAGTTGAGAGATATGAAGTCTCCAACAAGTTCTATAGCTAAAAGATGGAGGAGAATCGCTCAACTAGTGAGCATGTGCTCAGATTGTCTGGGTACTACAATCGCTTGAATCAAGTGGGAGTTAATCTTCCATATAAAATAGTGATTGACAGAATTCTCTAGTCACCATCACCAAGTTAGTAGAACTTCGTGATGAACTATAGTATGCAAGGGATGACGAAAGTAATTCCCGAGCTCTTCGTGATGCTAAAATCGACGAAGGTAGAAATCAAGAAAAACATCAAGTGTTGATGGTTGACGAGACCACTTCAAGTGTTGATGGTTGACAAGACCACTAGTTTCAAGAAAAGGGCAAAGGGAAGAAGGGGAACTTCAAAAGAACGGCAAGCAAGTTGCTACTCAAGTGAAGAAGCCCAAGTCTGTATCTAAGCCTGAGACTAAGTGCTTCTACTGCAAAGGGACTGGTCACTGGAAGCGGAACTACCCCAAGTATTTGGTGGATAAGAAAGATGGCAAAGTGAACAAAGGTATATTGGATATACATGTTATTGATGTGTACTTACTAGTGTTTATAGCAACCCCTCAGTATTTGATACTGATTCAGTTGCTAAAGAGTAGTAACTCGAAAACGGGAGTAGCAGAATAAACAGAGACTAGTAAAAGGCGAGGTGACGATGTGTGTTGGAAGTAGTTCCAAGATTGATATGATCATCATCGCACACTCCCTATTCTTTCGGGATTAGTGTTGAAACTAAATAAGTGTTATTTGGTGTTTGCGTTGAGCATGAATATTATTTGATCATGTTTATTGCAATACGGTTATTCATTTAAGTTAGAGAACAATTGTTGTTCTATTTACATGAATAAAAACCTTCTATGGTCATACACACCAACGAAAAGGGTTTGTTGGATCTCGATCGAAGTGATACACATATTCATAATATTGAAGCTAAAAGATGCAAAGTTAATAATGATAGTGCAACTTATTTGTGGCACTGCCGTTTAGGTCATATTGGTGTAAAGCGCATGAAGAAACTCCATACTGATGGGATTTTGGAATCACTTGATTATGAATCACTTGATGCTTGCGAACCGTGCCTCATGGGCAAGATGACTAAAACGCCGTTCTCCGGAACTATGGAGAGAGCAACAGATTTGTTGGAAATCATACATACAGATGTATGTGGCCCGATGAATATTGAGGCTCGTAACAGGTATCATTATTTTCTGACCTTCACAGATGATTTGAGAAGATATAGGTATATCTACTTGATGAAACACAAGTCTGAAACATTTGAAAAGTTCAAAGAATTTCAGAGTGAAGTGGAGAATCATCGTAACAAGAAAATAAAAGTTTCTACGATATGATCGCAGAGGTAAAATATTTGAGTTAAGAGTTTGGCCTTCAGTTAAAACAAAGTGAAATAGTTTCACTACTCACGCCACCTGGAACACCACGGTGTAATGGTGTGTCCGAACGTCGTAATCGTGCTTTATTAGATATGGTGCGATATATGATGTATCTTACCGATCTACCACTATCGTTTTGGGGTTATGCATTAGAGACAGCTACATTCACGTTAAATAGGACATCATCAAAATCCGTTGAGACGACGCCTTATGAACTGTGGTTTGGCAAGAAACCAAAGTTGTCGTTTTTTAAAAGTTTGGGGTTGCGATGCTTATGTGAAAAAGTTTCATCCTGATAAGCTCAAACCCAAATCGGAGAAATGTGTCTTCATAGGATACCCAAAGGAGACAGTTGGGTACACCTTCTATCACAGATCCAAAGGCAAGACATTCGTTGCTTAGTATGGATCCTTTCTAGAGAAGGAGTTTCTCTCGAAAGAAGTGAGTGGGAGGAAAGTAGAACTTGATGAGGTAACTGTACCTGCTCCCTTATTGGAAAGTAGTTCATCACAGAAATCTGTTCCTGTGACTCCTACACCAATTAGTGAGGAAGTTAATGATGATGATCATGTAACTTCAGATCAAGTTACTACCAAACCTCGTAGGTAAACCAGAGTAAGATCCGCACCAGAGTGGTACGGTAATCCTGTTCTGGAGGTTATGTTAATAGACCATGACGAACCTACGAACTATGAAGAAGCGATGGTGAGCCCAAATTCCGCAAAATGGCTTGAGGCCATGAAATCTGAGATGGGATCCATGTATGAGAACAAAGTGTGGACTTTGGTTGACTTGCCTGATGATCGGCAAGCCATAGAAAATAAATGGATCTTCAAGAGGAAGACGGACGCTGGTAGTAGTGTTACTATCTACAAAGCTAGACTTGTCGGAAAAAGGTTTTTGACAAAGTTCAAGGTGTTGACTACGATGAGATTTTCTCACTCGCAGCGATGCTTAAGTCTGTCCGAACCATGTTAGCAATTGTCGCATTTTATGAAATCTGGCAAATGGATAAACAAAACTGCATTCCTTAATGGATTTATTAAAGAAGAGTTGTATATGATGCAACCAGAAGGTTTTGTCAATCCTAAAGGTGCTAACAAAATATGCAAGCTCCAGCGATCCATCTATGGACTGGTGCAAGCATCTCGGAGTAGGAATATACGCTTTGATAAGTTGATCAAAGGATATAGTTTTATACAGACTTGCGGTGAAGCCTGTATTTACAAGAAAGTGAGTGGGAGCACTACAACATTTCTGATAAGTATATGTAAGTGACATATTGTTGATTGGAAATAATGTAGAATTATTCTACAAAGCATAAAGGAGTTTTTCAAAGAAAGACCTCGGTGAAGCTGCTTACATATTGAGCATCAAGATCTATAGAGATAGATCAAGACGCTTGATAAGTTTTTTTCAATGAGTACATACCTTAACAAGATTTTGAAGTGGTTCAAAATGGAACAGTCAAAGAAGAGTTTCTTGCCTGTGTTACAAGGTGTGAAATTGAGTAAGACTCAAAACCCGACCACGGCAGAAGATAGAAAAAGAATGAAAGTCATTCCCTATGCCTCGGCCATAGGTTCTATAAAGTATGCCATGCTGTGTACCAGATCTATTGTATACCCTACACTGATTTTGGCAAGGGAGTACAATAGTGATCTAGGAGTAGATCACTGGACAGCGGTCAAAATTATCCTTACTGGAATAAGGATATGTTTCTCGATTATGGAAGTGACAAAAGGCTCGTCGTAAAAGGTTACGTCGATGCAAGTTTTGACACTAATCTAGATGACTCTAAGTCTCGGTCTAGATACATATTGAAAGTGGGAGCAATTAGCTAGAGTAGCTCCATGCAGAGCATTGTAGACATAGAAATTTGCAAAATACTTACGGATCTGAATGTGACAGACCCGTTGACTAAAATTATCTCACAAGCAAAACATGATCACACCTTAGTACTCTTTGGGTTTTAAGCACATAGCGATGTGAACTAGATTACTGACTCTAGTAAACCCTTTGGGTGTTAATCACATGGTGATGTGAACTATTCATGTTAAATCACATGGCGATGTGAACTAGATTATTGACTCTAGTGCAAGTGGGAGACTGAAGGAAATATGCCCTAGAGGCAATAATAAAGTTATTATTTATTTCCTTATATCATGATAAATGTTTATTATTCATGCTAGAATTGTATTAACCGGAAACATAATACATGTGTGAATACATAGACAAACAGAGTGTCACTAGTATGCCTCTACTTGACTAGCTCGTTAATCAAAGATGGTTATGTTTCCTAGCCATAGACATAAGTTGTCATTTGATTAACAAGATCACCTCATTAGGAGAATGGCGTGATTGACTTGACCCATTCCGTTAGCTTAGCACCCGATCGTTTAGTATGTTGCTATTGCTTTCTTCATGACTTATACATGTTCCTCTGACTATGAGATTATGCAACTCCCGTTTACCGGAGGAACACTTTGTGTGCTACCAAACGTCACAACGTAAATGGGTGATTATAAAGGTGCTCTACAGGTGTCTCCAAAGGTACTTGTTGGGTTGGCGTATTTCGAGATTAGGATTTGTCACTCCGATTGTCGGAGAGGTATCTCTGGGCCCACTCGGTAATGCACATCACTATAAGCCTTGCAAGCATTGTGACTAATGAGTTAGTTGCGGGATGATGTGTTACGAAACGAGTAAAGAGACTTGCCGGTAACGAGATTGAACTAGGTATCGAGATACCGACGATCAAATCTCGGGCAAGTAACATACCGATGACAAAGGGAACAACGTATGTTGTTATGCGGTCTGACCGATAAAGATCTTCGTAGAATATGTGGGAGCCAATATGGGCATCCAGGTCCCGCTATTGGTTATTGACCGGAGACGTGTCTCGGTCATGTCTACATAGTTCTCGAACCCGTAGGGTCCGCACGCTTAAAGTTACGATGACAGTTTTATTATGAGTTTATGTATGTTGATGTACCGAAGGAGTTCAGAGTCCCGGATGAGATCGGGGACATGACGAGGAGTCTCGAAATGGTCGAGACGTAAAGATCGATATATTGGACGACTATATTCGGACTTCGGAAAGGTTCCGAGTGATTCGGGTATTTTTCGGAGTACCGGAGAGTTACGGGAATACGTATTGGGCCTTATTGGGCCATACGGGAAAGAAGGAAAAGGGCCTCAAGGGTGGCCGCACCCCTCCCCTTGGTCTGGTCCGAATTGGACTAGGAAAGGGGGGCGCCCCCTTCCTTCCTTCTCTTTTTCCCTTCCTCTTTTCCTATTTCATATGGGAGGTGGAATCCTACTAGGACTAGGGAGTCCTAGTAGGACTCCACACTTGGTGCGCCCCCTCCTAGGGCCGGCCTCCTCCTCCCTTGCTTCTTTATATACGGGGGCAGGGGGGCACCCCAGAGACACAACAATTGATCCTTGAGATCTCTTAGCCGTGTGCGGTGCCCCCCTCCACCATATTACACCTCGATAATACCGTTGCGGAGCTTAGGCGAAGCCCTGCGTCGGTGGAACATCATCATCGTCACCACGCCGTCGTGCTGACGAAACTCTCCCTCAACACTCGGCTGGATCGGAGTTCGAGGGACGTCATCGAGCTGAACGTGTGTAGAACTCGGAGGTGCCGTACGTTCGGTACTTGATCGGTCGGATCGTGAAGACGTACGACTACATCAACCGCGTTGTGATAACGCTTCCGCTGTCGGTCTGCGGGGGTACGTGGACAACACTCTCCCCTCTCGTTGCTATGCATCACCATGATCTTGCGTGTGCGTAGGAAATTTTTTGAAATTACTACGTTCCCCAACAGCTGGTTCGCTGCGGGCGGCGGCGCGGATGCGTCCGGCGGCGACGGGAGGAGTTTTCTAGGGTTTCATATGTGATTTGGATGGGGGAGGCACATATTTATAGGTAGAGGGAGCTAGGAGACTCCAAATGGAGTGCGGTTTTCGCCCACACGATCGTGATCGAACGACCTAGAGCATGGAAGTGACTTAGAGGGGTTTTGGGCTGTTTAGAGAGGGGTTTTGCTGCAACACACAAACAGACTTTGCGGTTGCCCGGTTAACCGTTGGAGTACCAAACGACCTTCAAATGAAACGAAACTTGACCGATGGTCTACCGGTGGTATACCAAGGCCACTTGACAAGCCTCGGTCCATTCCGAGAACGTTCAACACCCACTCACGAAAAGAAAACAAGAGGGGGTGCGCCGGAGGAGATAGGAGTGTCGGATTGCAAAACGGACAACGGGGAAAATGCTCGGATGCAAGAGACGAACACGTATGCAAATGCAATGCACATGATGACATGATATGAGATGCATGACATGAACAAAATGCAAAAAAAAACGGAAAACAAAACCCGACCACGAAGGGAATATCATAACACATAGCCGAAAATGGCAAGAGTTGGAGTTACAAATATGGAAAGTTACATCCGGGGTGTTACACATCCTTTATGTGATCTAAAAAGGTTCAAAGCAATGCTTGAACCTTTGATTGGACATCTTGGCACACTGGAGATGTCAAAATTAAGGTAGAAATCCTTAGCAACGAACCAAGTTGTTCTTGGCCTACGAGCGAATAGAAAATGGAAACGAAGGTTGCAAGTGATGAAATTTCAACTCCCAAGGTTTGCTAGGCTATAGTCAATGGTTAATAACTTGTTTCTAACACTAGGCTTCCATCTGCGCCACACTGGATCAAGTCCATACACATGACTAAAATTGACAATGAATCAAGAGCCCCCCCCCCCCTGCCCACCTTTCTTTCCTTCAAGTCAGTTCATAACTTGTTCAAAGGTTTGACAAAACTCACATAGCCTCCGACCCACCAGAGGACTAACCGCATAATACGAGATTCTCTCTCTCTCCACTCACCTACCGGGGGACAAATGACTTCACGTCAACGCCTACCATCTAAGGCTTTTATAAGAAGCAAAGGCTCCCCAACAAGTGGTGAATACCTTATTTCTTCTTTAAGTTTTTATCTTCAATTTATCTAACCATATTTTGTGCATCATTTGTCATCCCTATGCACATTAGAGACATGAATCCAATGGACATAGGAATAGAAGGCACCAGGAATCACCGACATGACATCATAGCCACACCATGCACAGCCTCGCTCAATTTGACGTCATGCCTCGCCCTCCTACTCCACCATGGCGCCTTCCCACTCCATCGTCTCGATTATTCTCCAAAGATCTTGTCCGTTGGCACACCAGTTTACCCTTTCGCTCCACCAACCCCGTACACCACACTCTTGAATCATCTTGGTGACCCTACAAGATTACCCAGACGGTCATGAAGCCTAGCACTAAATCTTATTAGCTGGATGCCCCGAGCTTCGTTTAGGTGGGTAGACGCAGAAAAAACATGAGCGAGCCTACAGCCTCCGAGCATAGCGATGCATTACTCGCATCCATAGGGATCACACTATAAATATATCCAATCAAAGGTGAAATGAAAAATAAAACAAAATAGAAGCCAAATTTTCTAGATCTGCCTGCCCGAGTTTATGCATAATTGATAGTTAGAGTCACTTCTCTCTAGGGATTTCAAATATTAAGCTAAAAATTTCGAAGAGCAATGTTTCCTTGTATTATTGGAGAAAGCTTCTAATTTTGGCCACAACTATTGGGTTTATTTTCTATGAATTTTGTAATAATTAATGAGTTGATTAGGTGCATATTCATCTTGGCACACAAAGTTCAGCAGAGCAATTTAACACTTCGTGAAACACCTAAGGCCATCCACGTTGTGGTCCGGAAGCGGTCAAAGCACCGTTTGAATTGAATCCATACATCGGGGATATCAAAATTAAGTGGAAATCCTTAGAGGTGAACCAAGTTTTTGGTTTGGCTCCAAGCAAAGAGAAAATCAAAGAAAGGATGAAAGTGATGAAATTTCAACTCCCAAGGCTCGGCTAGGCCATACTCGATAGTTAATAACTCATTTGTCTACACACTGGACCGGACTCATTCATCTCCATACACATGACTATAATCGTCGCGGAATCTAGAGCCCCACCTATTTTGCTTCAAATCATTTCATCTTTTGTCCAAAGATTTGACAAAAGTTTCATAGCCTCTAACCTATCAGAGGACAAACCAGTTAAGTAAGAGAGTTTTAGATATTGACCTACTAGAGGACAAGGCTTCATGTTAGTGCCTAATATCCAGGGCTTTTATAAGGAACAAGGCCCACCAACAAGTGACAAAATAGCTTATTTCCCACTTCACCTTTCTATCTTCAAATAGTCCAATCACATTTGGTGTATCATGTGTCATGTCTATTCACATTAGGGGTAAGATTGTATAGAAATAAGCATAGAAGGCACCAGAAATCACCGACATACCACCAAAAATGCAATATGCAGTAAATGGATCAATTTCTCAGTGTGCCTCGCCCTACTACTCCATCGTCTCGACCAATCTCCCCCACCTCGTCCAAAGGCCTACCATTGTTCTTTTGCTATGGCAGTCCCATGTGCCACACGCCCATAACATCTACGTAGTGGAACAATATTACCAAGATTTTTGTGAATCCCAAGACTAAATCACACTAATTGTACGCCTTTTAGCTTCCGTTAGCTGAATGGAGAAAATAATATCGGCAAGCTTACAAGATAGAGTTGCATTTCTAACTTCCATAGAGACCACAATGCAAATGTGGCTAATGAAAAGGGAAAAGAAATGGAACCAATTAGTTCCACGCAGTTGTAGGAAGAAGAATTATTAGGGTTCTTGCTTTAATCTGAAGCATGCAATTGACTAATTATGCTATTAAAGAAATCTTCTAATTTGTTTATAACTATTGAGTTTTATTTTCCATTATTTTGTAGTCGTGAATGGGTTGGCTAGATGCATATTCATCTTGACATAGAAGGCTCAGCGGAGTAATTTAACTCGTAGAAAAACCTAAGACCATCCACTATGTGGTTTGAAAAGTAGTTCAGAACATCATATAAACCACATAGCAAAATTAAGGTCCAAATCCCTAGCAACAAACGAACCTTTTGTTTTCCTCCAAGTGAGTAGAAATGGAAACAAACACTGAAAGTGATGAAATTTCAACTCCCAAGTTAGCTAGGCTATACTCAACGGCCAATAACTCATTTCTAACACTTGGTTTGGGCCCCATTCACTCAGTTTCATACACATGACTAAACTTGAATCTAAAGCCCCCACCTTTCTTTGCTTTAAGTCGATTCATAATTTGTTCAAAGGTTTAAAAAAGCTCCCATAGCCTTCAACCCACCAGAGGACTAACGACATAACAAGAGATTTTTTATGTAACTACCAGAGGACAAATAATGACTTCACGTCAGTGCCTACAATCCAGGGCTTTTATAAGGAGCAACCCCCTCCCCCCCCCACACACACACAAGTGGTGGATAGCTTATTTCTCATTTAACCTTTCTATCTTCGAATTGTCCAATCATATTTCGTTCGTCATTCGTTGTGCCTATGCACATTGGGGACATGAATCCGTTAGACATAGGCATAGAAAGCACCAGGAATCACCGACATGTCATCATAACTACACCATGCACCGCCTCCGTCGGTTTGACATCGTGCCTCGCCCTCCTACTCCACCATGTCGCCCTCCCACTCCATCATCTCGGCCATTCTCCTACCGCCTCATCCGTTGGCACACCATTGCACCCTTTTGCTCCACCCACCCCGCACGCCACGCTCTCGAGCCATCTCGGTGACCCGACAATACTATGTACACGGTTGTGAAGCCTAGCACTATATCTTACACGTTGTAGACATTGAGCTTCTTTTAGTTGGGTGGATGGAGAGAAAAACATCGATGAGCCTACCGGAATCCTCCAATGGATAGAGACACATTTTTCTCTTCCGCGGGGACAACACTGCAAATGTAGCATATCAGAGAAGAAATGAGAAATAAAAATAAAAATGAAAGCCATTATTTCCATGCGGCTGCAGGGGACGGAATTATTAGGGTTCTTGATTTAACTGCACTCCACCTCCCCTTCTATCTCTCTACCCCAAGAATCAATTCTTTCTCCACTGCCTCATGGAAGCCACCGCTCGCGGAAAAGCTTTGGCCTTTGTCCCCATTGGCCACTACGACCACTCCCTCCCGGTGCCCCCCGATGATCCCGCACTCCATGTGACCCCCTCCTCCTCTGCCAGGTGATTCTGCTCACTCCCCATGCTCCCCTCCGAGCTAAAATCCGCAGAGCTGTCGGTTCTTCCTTGATTACCGCGCGCCGGAGCTAAATCCGTGGTTCATCCCCGACTTCCTTCTTGCAAATTCCATAGTATTTTCAGTGCACGGGAAAGTGGTGCGCGTCCCACCCTTGGCGCTGGCGATTTATTTGACTACTCTTAATTTTCAGCTGCTGGAATTTGTTGTCTTGACCGACTGCTCCAGGTTTTCTAGATCTGCCTGACAAGTTTCCGTGAAATTGACAGTTAATTTGTAGCTCACCGGAGCGATGCCTGCTCCAAAGAAGAAGAAAATAGACAACATGTACGCATGCTCTGGGTTTTTGTTTGTTCGTTGGTGGAGCCTCAACTAATACATTCTGATTTTATTTTCTTTCTAGTGTCACCGACACATTCTGACATTCATGTGGCGATACGGACACATACGAGATAGTTTCCAGGCGTGGCACAGAACAGGGCCTCATTCCTGTGGGCTCCAGGCCGCAGCATTGTTAACCACTTTTTGCTTTGTTCATTCACTCACTGGTCACTAATTAATCTGCACTCGGTCCAGTCCACCAACTACTTTATTCACCCTAACCTAAAATGTCAATCTTTTGAGTTCGTGTTTTTTCACCTTGAATTTTTTTCCTAATTTCGACAACGGGTTCCATGTCATCTTTATTTCATCGAGCAGAGACCAACTAAATGGTGACGGGGTGCAATATAAAAAATGGATGTTTTACAACATAATCTCAGTTTCTCCGTGTGAATAATGTATGGATATTGGAAAAGTGTCATCACTTCTTTTACTTGGATTACTTGGCAATGATGGCTTTACTTAGGATACTCGTTTCCCTCTAAGGAACGGGCGGATTGACAACCATTGGATCCGGTTTTCTCCATGAATTATGTAATGATGAAGGTGTTGGCTAGATGCATCTTCATCTTGATATATAGTTCATTACAACAATTTAGTTCTTTATAAAGATGCATGAAGGAAATACATTATTTATTTAAAGGAATGTTCAGGTGTTCATAGCGTCTAACCAAACAAAGGAGTACCAAGAACATAACAAAGGGGTTTCCCATGAAAATAATGGTTGGCGAATGAAAAAAGTGCTACGGGGTTAGGAACAGAATGATAGCTATTGGGTTCTATTTCCCATGATTTTTGTAAATAATTAATGTGATGACTAGGTGCATTATAGTCTTAGCACAAAGAGCTTGGTAGAGTAATTTAACTCCAGTTTTTTAAACCCCTAAGAGCATCAACTGTGTGGTCACAAGGTGGTCTACGCACTACACGTCAAAATTAATTCAGAAATCCTTAGCATCGAATCAAGTATTTGGTTTGGCTCCAAGCGAATAGAGGAATAGAGGGAAACTTGGAGGATACGGAATTTTAGCTCCTAAGGTTCGTCGAGGCTAAACTAGGAAGTCAATTACTCGGTTATTTTTACAAATTTGCTCCACTTATGCATCTCCATACACCGGAGTAAAATTAGAATTTCATTAGGAGCCCATCCCTTTTTGCTTCGTATTGGTCCAACACTGTATATAGATGGGCAAACAAATCCATCATTTTTAATGGTTGCCAAAGTTCTCATAGCCTTTGACTTACTAGAGTACCAGCAAAATAACCAAATATTTTTAACTATTTATCTGCGGAGGTACATATAGCTGCATGTCAAAGCCTATCACCAAAGGCTTTTATAAGGAGCAAGATTTCCGCCAAGCAAATAGTGAAGAGCTTATTTCGGTCTTAGAGTTTTTCAATCCAACTTCATGTTTGTTGAGTCCCTAAATGTTAGAAATATGCATAGATGCGGGCATGCATAGGAGGCACCAGGAACTATCAATTTTGTTTGTTCACCAACACTTGGGCCTATTAGGTGTTAAAAAGAAATTAAAAATATATGAGCACAAGCCTACATGCCATGTTTATAACAAAGTCATGGACATGATGTCGGTTTTATAGAAATAACTACGCCGGTGAGGGAGTAAGGTAGTCTCAGAGTGTTGTATTCCTTAGTGTTACAGGGATAACAACGCAAATGTGACTGCTCAAAAGAAACTTGTTGCTTATTGGTGAATTTTTCTTACTCTGAATTTTGAGCGGTTTGAACTTGTTGCCTTGACCGAATGCTCCAACTTTTTTCTAGATATGACAAGTTTACACAAAATTGATAGTTATAGTACCTTCCCTCTAGGACTGTCAGCTGTTAAGCTACAATTTCATTGAGAAATTGATTCACTGTGCTATTGTCGAAAGCTCCTAATTCTTATCAGGAATATTGGGTTTTATTTTTCATGAATTTTGTAATCATGAAAGTGTTGGCTAGATGCATCTTCACCTTAGCACACAAGGCTCACAGAGCTTCATAGAAAAAACCTAAGACAATCCCTTTGTGTGGTCTAAAAAAGGTTCAAAGCAATGCTTGAACCTTTGATTGGCCATCTTGGCACACTAGAGATGTCAAAATTAAGGTAGGAATCTTTAGCAATGAGCCAAGTTTTTGTTGGGCTACGAGCGAATAGAAAATAGAAATAAAGGCTGCAAGTGATGACATTTCAACTCCCAAGGTTTGCTAGGCTATACTCAATGGGAAATAACCTGTTTGTAACATTCGCTCAAGTGCATACACATGACTAAAATTGACATTGAATCTAGAGGACCCCACCTTTCTTTGCTTCAAGTTGGTTCATAATTTGTTCAAAAAGGTTTGACAAAACTCCCATAGCCTCTGAGCCACCAGAGGACTAACCACATAATAAGAGATTCTCTCTCTCCCTCTCTCTCTCTCCCTCTCTCTCCCTCTCTTTCTCTCTCTCTCTACTGACCTACCAGGGGACAAATGACTTCAGTGCCTACCATCTAAGGCTTCTATAAGAAGCAAAGGCTCCCCAACAAGTGGTGAATAGCTTATTTCTCCTTTAAGGGTTTTACCTTCAATTTATCCAACCATATTTTGTGCATCATTTGTCGTGCCTATGCACATTAGAGACATGAATCTGATAGACATAGGCATAGAAGGCACCAGGAATCACCGACATATCATCATAGCCACACCATGCACAGCCTCCGTCAGTTTGACGTCGTGCCTCGCCCTCCTACTGCACCATGGCGCCTTCGTACTCCATCGTCTCGACTGTTCTCCCACGATGATCTTCTGTGGTGGAACACCATTTTACCCTTTCGCTCCATCAACCCCATACACCACACTCTTAAATCATCTCCGTGACCCGACAAGATTACCCAGACGGTCGTGAAGCCTATCACTAAATCTTATTAGCTGGACGCCTTGAGCTTCGTTTAGCTAGGTAGACGTAGGAAAAACATGAGCGATCCTACAACCTCCAAGCATAGCACTGCATTACTTGCATCTATATGTATCACAGTACAAATGTATCCAATCAAAGGTGAAATGAAAAAAATAGAAGCAAATTTTTCAAGATCTGCCTGCCTGAGTTTATGCGCAATCGATAGTTAGAGTCACTTCTCTCTACGGGTTTCAAATATTAAGCTAAAAATTTCAAAGAGAAATGTTTCCTTGTGCTATTGGAGAAAGCTTCTAATTTTGGCCACAACTATTGGATTTATTTTCTATGAATTTTGTAATAATTAATGTGTTCATTAAGTGCATATTGATCTTGGCACACAAAGTTCAGCGGAGCAATTTAACTTTGTATAAAACCTAAGGCCATCCATGGTGTGGTCCAGAAGCGGTCGAAGCACCGTTTGAATTGAATCCATACATCAGGGATATCAAAATTAAGTGGAAATCCTTAGTAGTAAATTAAACCAAGTTTTCGTTTGGCTCCAAGCAAAGAGAAAATCAAAGGAAGAATGAAAGTGACGAAAATTCAACTCCCAAGGCTCGATTAGGCCATACTCGATAGTAAATAACTCATGTTTTTACACATTGAACCCGACTCATTCATCTCCATACACATGACTAAAATTGTCGCTGAATCTAGAGCCCACCCTATTTTGCTTCAAATGGTTTCATCCTTTGACCAAAGAATTGACAAAAGTTTCATAGCCTCTAACCTATCAGAGGACAAACCAGTTAAGCAAGAGATTTTTAGATATTGACCTACCGAAGGACAAGGCTTGATGTTAGTGCCTACTATCAAAGGCTTTTATAGGGAACAAGGCCCCCCAACAAGTGACGAAATAGCTTTATTTCCCATTTCACCTTTCTATCTTCAAATAGTCCAATCACATTTGGTGCATCATTTGTCGTGTTTATTCACATTAGGGGTATATATTGGATAGAAATAGGCATAGAAGACACCAGGAATCACAGACATATCACCATAAACACAATATGCATTAAATGGATCAGTTTCTTAGCGTGCCTCGCCCTCCTACTCCATCATCTCGACCAATCTCCTCCCGCCTCGTCCAACGACCTACCATTGTTGTTTTGTTGTGGCAGCCCTATGCGCAAAACACGCCCATAGCATCTCCGTAGTGGTACAATATTACCAAGATTGTCATGAATGCCAAGACTAAATCGCACCAATTGTATGCCTTTTAGCTTCCGTTAGCTGGATCAATGGAGAAAATAATATGGACAAGCTTACAAGATTCCTAGGATAGAGCTGCATTTCTAACTTCCACAGACACCACAATGCAAATGTGGTTAATAAAAAGGTAAATGAGAAAGAAAAAAGAAATGGAATCAATTATTTCCACGCGGATGTAGGAAACATAATTATTAGGGTTCTTGCTTTAATTTGAAGCATGCAATTGACTAATTGTGCTATTGGAGAAAACTTCTAATTTGGTTATAACTATTGAGTTTTATTTTTCATGATTTTGTGCTCGTGATGGGTTGGCTAGATGCATATTCGAGTAATTTAACTCGTGGAAAAACATAAGACCATCCACTTTGTGGTCTGAAAAGTGGTTCAAAATACCATTTAAACTTAATAGCAAAATTAAGGTCCAAATCCATAGCAACAAACCAACCTTTTGTTTTCCTCCAAGTGAATAGAAATGGAAACAAAGACTAAAAGTGTTGAAATTTCAACTCCCAAGATTAGTTAGGCTATACTCAATGGTCAATAACTCATTTCTAACACTGGGTCTAGGCCCCACTCCCTTAGTTTCATACACATAACTAAACTTAAATCTAAAGCCCCCCCACCTTTCTTTGCTTTAAGTCGGCTCATAATTTATTTAAAGGTTTGACAAAACTTCCATAGCATCCGACCCACTAGAGGACAAACCACATAACAAGATATATTTTTTTCTTTATTGACCTACCGGAGGACAAATGACTTCATGTTAGTGCCTACCATCCAAGGCTTTTATAAGGAGCGTCACACCACCACCACCCCCCAACACACACACACAGACACAAGTGGTGACTAGCTTATTTCTCATTTCACTTTTCTATCATCGAATTGTCCCAATCACATTCCGTGCATCATTTGTCGTATGCACATTAGGGACATGAATCCTATACACAAAGGCATAGAAGGCACCGGGAATCACTGACATATCATCATAACTACACCATGCACCGCCTCTGTCAGTTCGACGTTGCACCTCGCCCTCCTACTCCACCATGGCACCCTCCTACTCCATTCTCTCTACCATTCTCCCACCATAATGTCTACTGGTACACCATTGTACCCTTTTGCTCCACCAACCCCATTACTGGTTCGTAATGCATCTTTATCTTGTTATAGTTCATTACAACAATTTAGTTCTTTATAAAGATGGCTGAAGGGAATAGATCATTTATTTAAAGGAATGTTCAAGTGCTCATAGCGTCTGACCAAACAAAGGAGTACCAAGAACATAACAAAGGGTTTTCCCATGAAAATAATGGTTGGGGAATGAAAAAAGTGCTACGGGGTTAGGAACAGAATGATAGCTATTGGGTTCTATTTCCCATGAGTTTCGTAAATAATTAATGTGATGACTAGGTGCATTGTAGTCTTCTTTTTGACAGGTAAACTTTATTTCTCATATAATAGCGAGGCCATTTACAATAAGATGAGAAATAAAGTCCGGGGATGTATTTTCCCAAAGCTTGGAGGATTTACTAGATTGAGATTATTTTGCTATGCAATCAGCTACGGTATTAGCTTCACGGGGGCATTTCTTAACTTCTCGTACTGGGAGAAGTCCAGCCCTAGTTCCTTGCACTCCAGCAAAATAGTTGATTCCTGGCCTAGGAATTCCTCCAAGTTTAAAGCTTCAACTGTGTTTGAGTTGTCTGACTCAATGAGTAAACTGCTAATCCGATGTTGGCTGCTAAGTAGCCATTCCGAATAGTTGTCATCTCTGTCGTATCCATTGAAGCAACATGAGGTAAGAACCACGAAGCCGTTGCAATAAAATTGTCGTGATGATCCGGAGCCACTGCTCCTATGGCCCTAGTCATGTTCTCCGAGCAGAAAGATGCATCAACCTTTACCACTCCTCTGTTTGGTTTGTGCCACATATGATTATGTTTCACCACTGGTTGGTTTGGTGTTAATGAACGTATAAAGTTCATCGCTAGAACCTTTATAAAAACTGCAGTATGGTCCAACGTCCGGACATCCTCACCCTTAACAATTTGACGTCATTGCCACCAAATATACCAGCTCAACTGCCACTAGCTCTGCCATAGGCAGTGTACCTACAGAATCTTGCTGGCACATGAGGGCACTCATAGTGAATGAACCTGGCCGATCATATATTACTGATTTCTGAATTACTTCCTTGAGTCCCAGATCACCCTAGATCTCCAATGCTCAAGGACCGGGCATAGGAGGCACCAGGAACTATCAATTTTGTTTGTTCACCAACACATGGACCTAGTAGGTGTCAAAAAGAAATAAAAAATATATGAGCACAAGCCTACATGCCATGTTTATAACAAAGTCATGGACATGATGTCGGTTTATAGAAATAACTACGTCGGTGAGGTGGTACGGTAGTCTCAGAGTGTTGTATTCCTTAGTGTTACATGGATAACACCGCAAATGTGACTGCTCAAAAGAAACTTGTTGCTCGTTGGCGAATTTTTCTTACTCTAAATTTTGAGCGGTTTGAACTTGTTTCCTTGACCGAATGCTCCAACTTTTTTCTAGATATGACAAGTTTACACAAAATTGATAGTTATAGTACCTTCCCTCTGGGGCTTTCAACTTTTAAGCTAAAATTTCATTGAGCAATTGATTCACTATGCTATTGGAGAAAGCTTCTAATTCTTGTCAGAACTATTGGGTTTTATTTTTCATGAATTTTGTAATCATGAATGTGTTGGCTAGATGAATACTCACCTTAGCACACATGGCTCACATAGCTTCGTAGAAAAAACCTAAGACCATCCCTTTGTGTGGTCTAAAAAAGGTTCAAAGCAATGCTTGAACCTTTGATTGGCCATCTTGGCACACTGGAGATGTCAAAATTAAGGTAGAAATCCTTAGCAATGAACGAAGTTTTTGTTGGGATACTAGCGGATAGAAAATGGAAACAAAGGCTGCAAGTGATGAAATTTCAACTCCCAAGGTTTGCTAGGCTATACTCAATGGTCAATATCTTGTTTCTAACACTGGGCATCTCTGCCACACTCGCTCAAGTCCATACACATGACTAAAATTGACATTGAATCTAGGGCCCCCCCCCCCAACATTTCTTTGCTTCAAGTGAGTTCATAATTTCTTCATAGGTTTGACAAAACTCCCATAGCCTCCGACCCACCAAAGGACTAACCACATAATAAGATATTCTCTCTCTCTCTCTCTACTGACCTACGAGGGACAAATGACTTCACATCAGTGCCTAACATCTAAGGCTTTTTATAAGAAGCCAAGGCTCCCCCAACAAGTGGTGAATATCTTATTTCTCCTTTAAGTTTTTTATCTCCAATTTATCCAACCACATTTTGTGCGTCATTTATCGTGCCTATGCACATTAGAGACATGAATCTGATAGACATAGGCATAGGAGGCACCAGGAATCATCGACATATCATCATACGCACACCATGCACGGCCTCCCTCATTTTGATGTCGTGGCTCACCCTCCTACTGCACCATGGCGCCTTCCTACTCCATCGTCTCGATTGTTCTCCCACCATCTTGTCCTTTGGCACATCATTGTACCCTTTCGCTCCACCAACCCCGTACACCACACTCTTACATCATCTCGGCGACCCGACAAGATTACCCAAACGGTCACGAAGCCTAGCACTAAATCTTATTAGCTGGACGCCCCGAGCTTCGTTTAGATTTGTAGACGGGGAAAGGGAGCCTACAACCTCCAAGCATAGTGGTGCATTACTCGCATCCATAGGTATCGCACTACAAATGTATCCAATCAAAGGTGAAATGAAAAAAAAATATAAGCAAATTTTTCTAGATCTGCCTGCCCGAGTTTATGCACAATTGATAGTTAGAGTCACTTCTCTCTAGGGATTTCAAATATTAAGCTAAAAAATCAAAGAGCAATGTTTGCTTGTGATATTGGAGAGAGCTTCTAATTTTTTCCACAACTATTGGGTTTATTTTCTATGATTTTTTTTATCATTAATGTGTTGATTAGGTGCATATTAATCTTGGCACACAAAGTTCAGTGGAGCAATTTAACTCTTCGTGTAAACCTAAGGCCATCCACGGTGTGGTCCGGAAGCGTTCAAACTGTCAAAGCACCATTTGAATTGAATCCATACATCAGGGTTATCAAAATTAAGTGAAAATCCTTACCAGTAAACCAAGTTTTTCGTTTGGCTCCAAGCAAAGAGAAAAACAAAGAAAGAATGAAAGTGACGAAATTTCAACTCCCAAGGCTCAGCTAGGCCATACACGATGTTAATAACTCATTTTTTACAAACTTGACCTGACTCATTCATTTCCATACACATGACTAAAATCGCCGCTGAATCTAGAGCCCCACCTATTTTGCTTCAAATGGTTTCATCCTTTGTCCAAAGATTTGACAAAAGTTCCATAGCCTCAAACCTATCAGAGGACAACCAGTTAAGCAAGAGATTTTTAGATATTGACCTATCGAAGGACAAGGATTCATGTTAGTGCCTACTATCCAAGGCTTTTATAAGGAACAAGGCCCCCCAATAAGTGACGAAATAGCTTATTTCCCATTTCACCTCTCTATCTTCAAATAGTCCAATCACATTTGGTGCATCATTTGTCGTGTTTATTCACATTAGGGATATAGATTGGATAGAAACAGGCATAGAAGACACCAAGAATCACTGACATATCACCGTAAACACAATACGCATTAAATGGATCAATTTCTCAGCGTGCCTCGCCCTCCTACTCCATCATCTTGACCAATCTCCGCCCGCCTCCTCCAACGGCCTACCATTGTTGTTTTGTTGTGGCAGCCCCATGCGCCACACGCCCATAGCATCTCCATAGTGGAACAATATTACCAAGATTTTCGTGAAGCCCAAGACTAATCACACTGATTATACGCCTTTTAGCTTCCGTTAGCTAGATGAATGGTGAAAATAATGTCGACAAGCTTACAAGATTCCTAGGATAGAGCTGCATTTCTAACTTTCTTAGAAACTACAACGCAAATGTGGATAATGAAAAGGGAAATGAGAAAGAAAAAAGAAATGGAATCAATTATTTCCACGCGGCTGTAGGAAACAGAACTATTAGGGTTCTTGCTTTAATTTGAAGCATGCAATTGACTAATTGTGCTATCGGAGAAAGCTTCTAATTTGCTGAGAACTATTGATTTTTATTTTCCATGATTTTGTGTTCGTGAATGGGTTGGCTAGATGCATATTCATCTAACCACAGAAGGCTCAACTAAGTAATTTAACTCGTAGAAAACCTAAGATCATCCACTATGTGGTCTAAAAAGTGGTTCAAGCACCATTTAAACTTAATAGCAAAATTAAGACCAAACCCCTAGCAACAATCAACCTTTTGTTTTCCTCCAAGTGAATAGAAATGGAAACAATGACTGAAAGTGATGAAATTTCAACTCTCAAGATTAGCTAGGGTATACTCAACGGTCAATAATCCATTTCTAACACTAGGTCTGGGCCCCACTCACACAGTTTCATATACATGACTAAACTTGAATCTAAAGCCGTCTTAAGTCGATTCATAATTTCTTTAAATATTTGACAAAGCTTTCATATGATCCGACCCACTAGAGGACTAACCACATAACAAGATTTTTTTTCTTTATTAACCTACCAGAGGACAAATGACTTCACGTCAGTGCCTACCATCCAAGGCTTTTATAAGGAGCAACAACCCCCCCCCCCCCTCCCCTTTTTTATCATCGAATAGTCCAATCACATTTCGTGCACCATTTGTCATGATGATGCACATTAGGGACATGAATCTTATAGACAAAGGCATGGAAGGCACCAGGAATCACCGACATATCATCATAACTACACCATGCACCGTCTCTGTCAGTTCGACGTCGCACCTCGCCCTCCTACTCCACCATGGCGCCCTCCTAGTCCATTCTCTCTACCATTCTCCCACCATAATGTCTACTGGCACATCATTGTACCGTTTCACTCCACCAACCCCATACACCACACTCGTAAATCATCTCGGTGGCCCGACAATATTACCCCGACGGTCATGAAGCCTTTCACTAAATCTTACTAATTAGGTCTCTCAAGTTTCGTTTAGCTGGATAAACGCAGAGAAAAACATGAGCGAGCCTACATCAGTCCTCTGATGAATGGAGCTGCATTACTTGCATCCGTAGGGATCACACTGCAAATGTAGCCAGCCAAAGCTGAAAAAAAGAAGAAATGGAAGCAAATCATTTCCACGCGGCTGCAGGAAACGGAATTATTAGGGTTCTTGCTTTAACTGCACTCCACCTCCCCCTTCTATCTCTCTGCCCCCAAGAATCAATTCTTCCCCCACTGCCTCACGGAAGCCACCGCTGGCGGAAAAGCTTCGGCCTTTGTCCCCATTGCCCGCCGCGGCCACTCCCTCCCGGCGCCCCCGATGATCCCGCACTCCATGTGACCCCCTCCTCCTCTGCCAGGTGATTCTGCTCACTCCCCGTGCTCCCCTCCGAGCTGAAATCCGGAGGGCTGTCCGTTCTTTCTCGATTGCCGCGCCCCGGGAGCGAAATCCGTGGTTAATCCCCGACCTCCTCCTTGCAAATTCCGCGGTTTTGTTCGGCGCACGGGCAAGGGGTGCGCGGCTTGCGATTCTTTTGCCTACTCTGAATTTCGGGCTGCCGGAATTTGTTGCCTTGGCCGAATGCTCCTACTTTTCTAGATCTGCCAGGCCGAGTTTCCGCGGAATCGACGGTTGATTTGTGGCTTCTCTCTGGGGCTTTCGGCGATTCGTTGCGCGGTTGGAGGAAAGCTTCCGTCTAATTCTTGTGATTTTTGTCCTGCAGATTCGGCGGCGGGTGATTGTTGGGGCCGAATCATCGAGCGCCGCGCATGAGTAACTGGAGATTCGTGGAGGGCTCCAACGTCTGGGTAGATTTGGTGGCGGTCCCGGCCAATTTCGCCATCGCCGCGGTGGAATTCGCGCTGTGGAGCTCCGCCTGGTGCTTCCTGGCCATCTTCTCCGTCAACTTCTGAGCAGGAATCTCGCGCTGTTTCTGATTCCCAACCTGTGGGGGTAGTTGTATAAGCAGACTGGATGAGGATTGCTATAATTGGGGCTGAAATGATTTTTTAGCTGATTTTTAAGAGGGAGGTCATTTTGACTGGTTGGGTTTGAGGATGGAGGAGAAGCTGTATGATGCCGGCAATGGCTCTGCTGGCAATCCGAGCGCTGAGGAAGCCGCTGGCAACTCGAGAGGCGAGGACGACTTCAGGAGCTGCTGTGGGGACGAGGAGGAGTGGGAGGACACGGAGGAGTCCTTCACTACCGGCATCTCCGAAGCGGAGCTCGACGAGACTTCAGTGCGGCTCTTCTTCAAGGGTGTGTCGAGCTCGGACGCGGATGGGAAGAAGCTGTCGGGGATCGGCGTGGTGATGGAGAGGACACCTGGGGTGCCTCTTCATAGGGTGCAGAAGAAGCTGGATTTCTATGTGGATGAGCTGGTGGCTGAGCACTTGGCACTCATGGATGGCCTGTTGGTGGCATTGCAGAAGGGCATACGCAAGATCTTCGCCTTCACTAATTCGGAGAAGCTATACTTCCAGGCAAGAGTTTCTGGTTTTTGCAGTAGATGTTCTATACTTGTTCGTATAACTGGCTACATTAAGATATTAGTTTCAGTCAGCTCACTGACTGATGATTTTTCAGTCAGACTTCGTGTTTGCCAAAAAAAAAAATCAACGGTCTCTTCAATTTAATCAAATCGAGTATTGCTGTTGCTTTCTTGAGGTGTATTCACAGGATGGTGCATTTCATCTTGGAAAATTCACAATCTTGACTGCTAAATCTGGATAACCATAAGCTAATTCTGATCTATTGGCCTCATGGCTGATTTATATATAGCGTAGTTATGGAAAAATGTTGTTAGAATTAAAATGTGGGGAACAGAATGGTGAAATGTGAATATGGAGTGAATGTTCACGCAGTGCCCTATTTAAGGTATTCCATGCAGAAGCTATAGAATACTTGCTAGTCTGATGTGGTATTTCTGTTCAATTAATTAACTTTCTCGCGGCAGTGTATCAAACTGAAACTATGCATATTTGGATTAAGTCAACTGAACAAGTCTTTGTTTTCTTTATTTTTCTGCGACAGATTGCAGAAGCTGAAATTCTTGAAGACCAGCTTTTGGTAGCTTTAGGACACAGGATTCTTGAACTGGTTGAGAAGCTGGAGGATTTTGATCTAATATTGCTTCCTAGCTTTGAACTTGAGAGGCCATTAAAGTTGGCCAAAGAAGCAATAGGCATCGTGTATGTATCTCCCTATGAGGTTGCCACCTGCCCGCTATGCTGCGAGGAAAGACGAGGTTCTCATATGATCAAGGTGGGCTGTTCCCACAAATTTTGCTACAGTTGCTTGATTGTGTATGTTGAAGGCAGGCTGCATGCCTCGAAGCTGCCTATTAGATGCCCACAGTTAAGGTGTAAATATCATATTTCGGCTGGTGAGTGCAAGTCATTCCTTCCGGTGAGCAGCTATGAGTCCCTGGAGAGCGCTTTCGCGGTGGGCGGCAGCACCTTTGACATGGAGGGGTTCTATTGCCCCTATCCAAACTGTTCGGTTTCGTTAGACCTCAGTCAGCACTTCTCCAGGGCGAGCTCGTCCAGTCAGTCGGACCTCAATTGCATCGAGTGCCCGGAATGCCACAGAGATATCTGTATCAACTGTGGAGTGCCATGGCACATCATGATGGGGTGTGATGAGTACCAGAGTCTGCCTGTCGAGGAAAGAGGTGCAGGAGACCTATCTTTGCATCGGCTAGCACAAAACAATAGTTGGAGGCGTTGTCAGAGATGTCGACGGATGATTGAACTAACGCAAGGCTGCTTCCACATGACTTGCTGGTATGCTCTGCATGTCCGTTCCCTGCATTTTCCAGATATTCGTAGCTTGAATTTGTCGTGTAGTTGCCTTCTGGTCGTTTCTTGTTAACCCTCAGATTCCCTGAGATGCATGAGATTTCGACAAAAGCATAAAAATAGTGAATCTTTAGAACATTATTTAAAATGGCTAGTAATTGCTGGCCTGTGAACTGAAGGATGTTACCACACAGAGCCTCAAATAATGTTCCTATTTAGTGCAGACTACTGGGCAGACTCTCATTTAGTATTGAAGATCCATTCATTCATTCATGTGTGTGTTTTCATGCGATTCTTGTATCCAGGCTAATGAAGGCCCTTTGCCATTTTCTACAGGTGTGGCCATGAGTTCTGCTACTCCTGTGGCGCCGAGTACAACAACGGCGTACAGGCATGCCAGTGCGTATTCTGGGATGAAGACAACGCTGAGCCCTCGGCGGCGCAGTCCTGCCAGGCATCTGAGATCTGGGCGTGGGACACCTTCGACTGCATGCCCACGGCCGCCGACGGCTACTCGGAGCAGGAGCGGGCGCAGCTGGCGCTCATCCAGCGGTTCCTGGCGGGGGGTTTCAGCCTGAGCGGCGACCACCACCACCTGAGCCAGCAGTCGTCGCCGCCCCGCTGCGCGGCGGACTCATACATTGTCGACACCATGAAGGACCTCCACCAGCTGCCGTGGCTCGAGCGGTTTGTGTCGGTGATGAGCGACACCTACAACGACGACTACATCCAGTGAATGAAGAGTTTAAAACTTGAATCATAGATATAGCATTAGAAAGAAGATATGAGAATGCCGCATATACCGATGACTTCCTGTTCGGAATAATGTGTTCCCCTGACAAAAAATCCACCCTGTCGAAAATTGGTTGATACTGGAAAAACAAAATGATACTTCCACCTTTGTTTGTTTGTTTGTTTGTTTTGTTTGGCTGTCCCTCCATTATTCATTCTCTTTTGGTATCTTCTGCAACAGCAAAGAAGCTTGGTTACCTACCATTTTCCCTTTTCTGTTGGACAACATCATCAATTATTAAGTGGAAGGTGCGTGGTCGGCCACTGAATTAGAAAAATCTTCTCCTGATGCTTATATTTTATAATTTGATGTGAAAAGTAAGGCATAAAGCCAGGTAGACAAAAGCAACCCCAACAAAACTAAAATAGGAACAAAATGTTCTCCTAATAATTATTTTATAATTTGATGTGAAAAACTAAGCATAAAAGTAGACAAAAGCAAACCCCACAAAACTAAAATAGGAACAAACAGGATTACGAGAATCCATCGCAATGCCAAATGCAACCGCAAGAGAGAAGAAATAATGCGCAGGATCTTCGATAGCCACTCGACAGTAATATCCAGACTTGGCCCTGATCCAGACATGGAAATTTCTAGTAGCAAAACCTTTGTTGTACATAGATGGAATTTCTTCATACTTCGGCACAACAGCCAGATGGCATCAAGTTTAAGCATCTCACCACACAATCCTATAAATATTTTGAGCTCTGCATAGGCATGAATTTTCCAAGATAAGGTTATGTAACGTAACCAAAGCCAGTTAACTGACTGATGCACTTCTAGTAGCTAGGGACGACTACTGCTAACAAGACTCATCATGGTGATTGTCCTAGCATCCCACCGCTCGTGTCATAGCCCGCGTCATCGTCGTCTCCGGCACGATGCTTTCGAGCGAGCAGGTACTTCTCAAACTCCTTGAGGTAATCCAGGAGCAGCACGATAGTGAAGAGGAGGAACCCGCCAAAGTAGCTGCTACCACCCCCACCGCCTCCACCTCCGCCGCCTCCTTTGCCGAAACGGAACGGAGGGAACCCACCGCTTCCATCGTCCAACTTAGGTCCTTGAACCTTTCCTGAAACCAGAAGCAAAATTAAGCAATCCAAGTCGGCTGATTGTCCGCTCCGATGAGAACAAGATTTCGATTTCATGCAGTGTGAGAACAGAACAGAACAGAAAAAACCACCTTTGGGGTCAGATCGTTTGACAGTCGCGGTTGAAGATTTGCGCTGAACACTTTGGGTTTGAGCACTGCATTTTACACTCTGAAGCAAACAGAGTGACCACAAGAAAAAACGGTCAAATAAAGGATCTGATAGTGAAACAGGCCATAATCAATTTACCAAGCTGGCCCTTTCCCTTCTTCATTTAGACACATTCACAATTGAACGCAAGCATCATAGTGGGCAGATATAGTATATTACTAGCTTTTATTGAGCACTAAAGTTACGAGGTAGAACCGGAGAAGTGTACAAGTTATGAATCATGTCAAGCTCACGACCTGTTCTGCTCCCAACTTCCCATTTTGGACATGAAAATACAATAGATACTCCTAAATTCAATATCAACAATCTAATAAGAAATAATCAAATTTGAATGATAAACTCTCAACATTGAACACTCATTTTTACGTATAGGTTGATAAGAATAGATACGGATTCATTGAATATTTGTGACTTACCCTCAGTGTTGCTTTAGTAGAAACTTCCCGCTCAAATGAGATGCGGTTAACTTGAGTTGTCTGAAATTGTGAGCCTACACAAACCGTAACACATCGATAAGCATCTTCAGATGACACGCATAGGGATAAGAAGAAATGAATACTATAAGCATGCTAGGCAAAGCAGCATTCAGGAACCGCTGTCATGTGATTATGAAATTGTAATTGCTCAGACAGCAAATGGCGTGATGTCAAGATTTGAGTACTGGAATAGTTATACCAAGTTTCCTGAACAACATCACTAGGGCTGTAAAGTTGTAAGGTAACACGGTACTGCAAGGAGCAGATCATGAAAAGCTTCCGAAATGTGGTAACCAAAGAATTTTCCGACAGAGGAGCGAAATCACCATCAATACAGGACAATGATTAAAGGAGACATAAACATTGAAATCACTTCAGGAAGTAGTGGTTTGAGAGTCATACACTGGCTCGAAACATCTGTAATTGTTTTCCATACCAGCACTACAAATTTTGTGCTGCAGTTGAGCAACTATTTTGAGTTGTTTTTATAATCACAAAATGCATCTGTGTGCATTCTAAACAAGAACAAATCAACAAGGAGTCCCGAAGAATGACCGTAGGAAACATCTATCGACCAAATTAAGTGAACTCATTCTCAGCCTCGTACCATTTACAAAAACAACTCAAGGTCAAGGCTACATCAAGAACTGTGCGAAGAAAAGAAAAGGGTTAGTGTCCCGAAAACATAAACTTCACAGACATGGTTCAATCCTTGCCAGATTCAGGAACTTCTCCATGGTTGCAAAAGATTGCAAAATTACAGCCATCATTTATGTTTATGCTTATAGGATTTCATACTGGATGACGATGAGCCAAGTCAAAACTTTTACACTTAACAACATAAGCTGAACCCCCAAAAAACGCCACAATATGGAAACAGCCAGAGTACGGAAAGTAACAAATGAGCTAAGCATTTTTAAGGTGACACAAAGTTTCTTCAGTACAGGTCATATTTGTTATCAACATTCGAACTGTATGGAGGTATGTACGTGTCTCATAAGATTCAGTGGCCGGAATAATCGGCTTAGAACTGAAAGAAGACGCCAAGCAACTTTCAAGTTGCAAAACCAAACGATAGATATGAGTACGCAACCGATGCATCAGCATAGAGAGCAATAAACAACCTAAATTCTTAAAACAATTCATTACCTTGAAACCTCCTTGTTAGAAGACCATTGGGGACCACAGTTCCCGGCAACGATCCAGCGGCAAGCGTTGACATGGCCACCATGTTTCAAGACCTACAACGCCCAGCACATGAAAACACCATTAGCAACGAAGTAAGGCGGAGCTCATGTTCTGCCTCAACAGAAGTGTAACCTAAACACAATAGAAACGGGAAACGGAGATCGCATAACAGAGGATTTGGCGGTGGGCATGATGTTTATCAAATTTGTCTGGAGGAAATGATGATTTGGCACTCCAAACTCCAAAAGAGTAATGGAATATTTCCCATCCTGCAGGCTTTCTTGTTAACAGTAGTGCTAGCAAAGAGGCCACGTTTTGGGAACGCCATAGTAGGGCATAAATGTGACGTCTTGTTCAACTCCGTCCGCCCGTGCTATTTCCTCCGCATCGATTTACAAAACTTGTGACATGTTATTAAATCATCAAGAACCAAACCATGGACCAGAACAAGGAGCGCCACAATTAGTACCAGCTAGAACAGAATCCGGCAAAGAAAGAGTGCGCGCGCAGACAAGCAAGCAAGGGGACGCCTCAAGCGGGTGCCGGAGGGGGATCTGCTACTGTGTACCTTTGAGAAGATGGCCGGAGATACAAGGCGTCCGGTGCGGTTCTCCGCGGCTTTGGTGGGCGGCGGAGCCTCTCGTGATCCCGCCCGCCTCTCGTGGCCGGAGATCGCTCTCTCTCGCGCGGCCGCCGGAGAGGAGGATGGATTGCCTCGCTTTGCGGTTGCGGACAAGCGACGGATCGGCCGAGAGAGAGAGAGAGAGACCTGGCCGCCGTCGTAGGTGGGTGGGCCCCACCTCGGTTACCCTTGGGCTTTTCCGGCCGCCTTCGAGGCCCAACTATTATGCGAGAGCCCGTCTGCGGGCAAACCCCCAAACAGAATTAAACAGTTCTTTTTTTTCTTTTCGAAATGATCCAGATTATCAAAATTCACCGGAAGTACAAAGCATGCGCGCAATTAAACCTATAAGCTCTAGAGAATTAGAGCATTGTGCAACTGTTTGTATCATCTATGCATCACCAAACAAGTTTTTTCTTCTTCTTCTTCTTCTGTTCTTTCGGTCTTGTATTGCTCACAGTCAAGGAGCTACTCTCATACTCCACTTTCACCCCACTGCAATTTTTTTTCCAGATTTGTTTGACCAAGTTTACTCAAAATTGGTAGCTAGTCTCTTCTCTATGTGGCTTTTGACTTTTAGCTACAATTTTCGTTGAGCAATTGATTTGTTGTGCTATTGGAGGTATCTTCTAATTATGGTAACACCTATCGGTGTTTGTTCCATGATCTTTGTAATAACGAATGTGTTGGCTATGTGCATCTTGATGTTGGCACGTAGATCAATGGAGCAATTAACTCTTCCTAAAAAGACTAAGGCCATCGACCATGTGGTCCGAAAGCGGTTCAAAGCATCGTTTGAAATGAGTCTACACTCGAGATATGTAAATTAAGGTACAAATCCTTAGCAACGAACCAAGTTTTTGGTTTGGCTCGAAGTGAAACACAAAATGAAAAGAAAGGATGAAAGATAAAATTTCAACCCCCAAGGTTCATCTTATATGCGACAATTAGTAACACTTTTTTTAACACACCAGACCGCACCCTTTTTTTTCCTTCAAGTTTCAACTCCATACAATTTTTGACAAAATTGACATTGAATCCATAGCCCCACCCTTTTTTTCCCTTCGAAGTTTTGACAAAAGTTCCATAGCCTCTGACCTACAAGAGGACAAACCACTTAAGCAAGTGATGTTTTGATATTGACCTACCAGAGTACAAGGATTTATAAGGAGCAAGGCTCCCCCAGCAAGTGGTGAATAGCTTATTCTCCATTTCATCTCTTGTATCTTTGAATAGTTCGTGCATCATTTTGTCATGTTTATGCACATTAGGAATATGGATTCGATAGACATAGGCATAAAAGGCACCAAGAATTACCGGGATATCACCATAACTACAACATGCACCTCGTTGCGTAGCTTGGTGTTGCACCTCTCCCTCATGCTCCACCGTCTCGATCATTCTCCAACTGCCCCGGCCCTCAGCGTACCATTGCACACTTTTGCTCCAGCAATCCCGTGCGCCACACTTCAATGATGTTTACCTAGGTGTAGGGCCACCACTTACTATCTAATAAAAGAAATTCAATTAGGCCCTCTGAACTTTTGTCATTATTTAAATTTGCATACTTAAGTTTGCAAATTCAAACTGAATAAAATAATCAGGACATAGTTAAATTTGCATGTCATGCAGGTCAAGTCGATATTCACCACCTACGCATTCCATGTGAGTACATATTACCTAAGAAACTAGGTATTTAACGACATAACTAACAAATATATAAGATCCTGAGATACAAATATATGTGTATTCTAAAAGAACAGACACAACATCTTCTCTCAATTAGCTTTGCCCACATGATGCAGGCAACGCATAACAAGTGCAAAAGGATTTGTTGATTAAGTTTTGGTACCACATTGCACTGAGTTCTGAATTCAGACTACCAGTGGAAACATATGTGCACAAACACGGTTAAAAGAAATAAATAAATACTCCCTCTGATCCATATTAATTGTAATTGATTTAGTACAAAGTTATGGATCAGAGAGAGTAACACATTCCTTGAAGAATAAGCCTGTAAGCTCCAGAGAATTAGAGCATTGTGCAACCGTTTGTATCATCTGTTCATCAGCAAACAAGTTCTTATTCTGCTCCTTTTGGTCTTGTGTTGCTCACAGTCAAGGAGCTACTCATGCTTGGGAGGTTTCACAACTTGTGCTCAACACAATCAGCTAAAGTAGCAAATGATTAGCCAATGAATTGCCAGATTATTGAGACACATTTGCATTGTGATGAGCCAATGACCAATATTTTCTGTGCCTTGACCGAAACGTTAGAAATAAAAATATATAATTGAAGCACAAAGGTCATCCAGAAATATATTTAAGCACCAGAATGCACTGCAACAACATATCTGAACATCTGCAGCAGCAACACCCCACTACTATTCACATTTACAGAACCAACATATGACAAGAAACAAGGGCTAGACTGTAGTGTAGCAAGCTGGGATGGCAGCAATCGTCCACAGCGCATACATTTTTTTTTTCCTTCTGTGGCTTCTGAGGCCATCCATGGCGGCCGTCTCTCCACGGCAAAGCGTCCTATGATGAGCAGCACGACGTGCTGCTCACCATCCTCTCGGCCGGTCTCTGTGAGAGCACCATCCCCGCCTGCGGGTTCTGCGCCTGCTGCCCTGCGAGCAGTCTCTTTGCTGAAACCGGATGTTGCCAAACAGAGCAGTGCTTAGACATTAATTAGCAGGAAAAGGGAACAGAGAAATTTCTTTGTAGTATGTAATAACAACCGGCCATCCCACAGCAAAGTGATCTGTAGTATGTAGTACTCACCGAGCTCATAGAATACGTCGTTCACATTGATGGCTGTTTTGGCAGACGTTTCAATGAAGAAGAGCCCATTCTCTTGTGCATAAGTCGTCGCTTCCTGCACCGCCAACAAGAGTTTAGCTTTGGATAAATCATTCAAACAACATAGTAGTAATACAGGCTGTATCGTTGTGCTGTTCTCGTTCGGACAGTACCAACATGTTTCTCTCTCACATAGTAAAATGGCATCTCTGTCGTAATAAAACACTACAGGAACCAAACAAGCTGCACATGATGTAACTGGACAAGGTGCAGTATTTGAAATGCAATATGCTTACTCTGCTGATTGCAGAAAGTAACTGGGAGGAAATAAAATAAGAATCATCAATCTATGCTGATGACAAATCCCCAAGCAAAATGCATGTATGTAATGTCAAAAGTGAGATCCAAGAAGCAGAATTACATACTTCCACTGGCACCTGCCTTGCCTCCAACATATCAGCCTTGTTCCCAGCAAGAGCCATTACTGTGTTTGGATTCCCTGCATGGAAAAAGCATCAAGAGTTAAAAACTATATCTGCCAGCTTATTTACACAAAATGCTCAAAGACATCCTCTCTAGCAATGCCCACCATTACAACTCACAAGGTCAGTTTTCTTGAACAAATAGCAGCCACATAAATATTTCTATGGCTCAAATGAAGAAAAAACATCATAAAGGGGTAAAATGGATTACCTTGTGCTTGAAGTTCTTGAACCCATTTCTTTGCACGTGTAAAAGAGGCCTGTGAGGTAGAAACAATAATGTTATAATCAACTGGACTAAATAACTATCCACCCACTTTTACACAACAGTTACGTTCTTTAGATAAGTAGCAAATGAGAATGGGTTTCAACTTGTTTGTGATACAAATCAGGATTGATTCATATCTGCATGATGCAAATCAGAACATTAATTTTTTGCATGTGTGCAGGTCAAGTCAAGATTCACAAGCTATACATTGCAAGTGAGTGCATATCACCTAATAAACAAGGTATTTAATGAGATCACTAGCAATATATAAGATCCTGAAATACAAACTAAATGGTTCTTTTGTTATTATCAAGTAACAACCCATGAACACCAAAACAAACAAACAAAAAGAGACACCATATCTTCTCTGCATTTGGCTTGCTCACAAGATGCAGGCAAGAAGTATCGAAGTGCCACTGCAAAGAGATTGTTGGTTCAGTTTTGCTACTACATCGTACTTCAGTTCTGAATTCAGATTACTCATTTAGCAAAGCAACTAGGGAACATATGCAAAAGCACGGCTAAAATAACACATTCCGTGAGAGATCAGTGTTGAATCGTAAAAGCACTACAATGCATATGTCCATATGCATAAATAGGTTCGTACAAATCACTAGAAAAGCCAACTTAGACAAAGAGGTCAGCAGGTAAAGACCACACAGAACGGTGCATGGACAGTCAGAACTCAGAACTAGTGCAGACTTATTCTTGCAGAATACAGTTACATACAGTTATAAGCCTGCTCAGCAGAATGCTTAACGTGCTAATAATTTTGGTATCAATACACTTGAGTTACAGATTGATCAATGGGGTAAAGAAGCATGTATGGTCATCAAGACAAACAGACATGGCTCTGTTGAACAGTGCAGGGTAATGAGTGCAACTGATAATGCTTGGATAAAGAAGTTCAGATCGTCTAGGTTTGTACACGAAACTTCACACAGGCACAACTCACGCAGATGTTCTCAGGGTTACCGCAATATGGTTTCTGAAGCTCAAACATTTCGCGCCAACGTTGTTAGTGCTATGGAAGAGCAAGGTTTTTTACAGACTTCAAGCTGTTTCCAGTTTGTCTTGAAGATCACAGTTGGTGACTTGAATCACACAAGGAGCAAGGGAATTTCTTATCAAGAGCTACCAATTATTTACAGGTAATTGCTATTAATCATGGCTGTGGTAAAGGATTACTGCCAAATCAAGATACTCATGCTCTGCTCATACTAACCGCGTTGGTGATGTCATAGACGACGATGGCGGCCGCGGCACCGCGATAGTACATGGGCGCCAGGCTGTGGTACCTTTCCTGGCCGGCCGTGTCCCAGATTTCGAACTTGACCGTCTCATCGTTGACCGCCAGGGTCTGCGAGAAGAAAGCCGCACCGATGGTCGATTCCTGCGGCCAGCCAAACCACAAAAATAAAATTAGGACCACCAGCACCAGCACACACAGATTCCTGCGGGCATGCCCAATTTGGAGCATAGCCTAGGGCATGTGAAGGAAGGGAAGGGAGCTCACCTGGAACTCGACGAATTGGCCCTTGACGAAGCGGAGCACCAGGCTGGACTTGCCGGTGCCGACGTCGCCTAGAAGAACCTGGCAATGGATCCAATACATAAGCATATGAGAAAACCTCACACAGCGAAGTACAGTAGTAAATAAATCTCCGCAGCACCCAAGAAAATGTGTTGGATTTATTATTTTTCCTGATAAACATAGGCTGTTGATCGGATCGCGGGCACGAAGAGCACGGAGCGAATCGCAACAGGACTACCCAAACGCGTGGACCGAAAATAACATTAAAAATAAAAAATCCAGCCGCCGGACGGAGCCGGGGGAACGGGGCGGAGGCGGCGGGGATCGGGCGGGGGGTGCTCACCAGCTTGGCGTTGCGGATCTTGCTCCCGCCGGCGCCGGCGCCGGCGTTGGCTGCCATCGGGTAGATCGGGCGGGGCTTGGGCCTCCGGCCGGCGGGATCCGATCGATCGCTCGCTCGCTCGTTCGCTGGAGAGAAGGAGAAACTCCTGTGGCGACGAGGAGGAGGACGGATCGATCGAGAGGAAAAAGTTTGGGACTTTCTTCTTGGCGACTCGCGTGTGTGACACAGAGAGAGGGAGAGAGAGATGTTCTTGCGTGGCGTGGCCGATGGTTTGCCGTGTTCCCATCGTTACTTCCGTGTTAAGGCTAAGTGGGATGCCTTCTCGCGATCCGGTCCCTGCAACATCTCGTAATTACAATCTGATCCGAACTCTGACCAGCTTTCCACGGGTCAAAGGTCTTTTCCCTTTTCATTCCTTTTATTTATTTTATATATGTATATGCGTAGTGCAATGGGAAAAGTTCCTTTTTACGGCGATGATACTGCGATGCGGCGGGTTCGTGAGGCGGCGGGTTTGCTCGCGGCAATGATTTAATGCACCTTAAAATCTGAACATGTGATGGGGAATAACCAAATTAAGCCTTATAAAATGAGAAAACTTAAATTTTGAGATAAGCACTATAAACCGGAAAGGAGGGAGTAGTAGTAAATGATACTCCCTCCATTTCTTTATATAAGGCCACAAACTCAGATTACAGGTATTAAGACAAAATTTAATGACTGCTTTGCAAGTCAATTTTTCTTTTTGTTAACCAAGATCATTAATACACCACAAGCATGCAACAAATGAATGAAAGTAAGTAGTTGAGTGTCATTATGACTAGAGAGAATTCCTTATTTAACACTATGTTTAAATTTTATGCCCTATTTGACATCGCCAAATGATTTCTTCCCCATATAACAACGAGTCTAAATTTTATGCCTTTTATGACACTTCTGTCCATTTTAAGCCTAAATGACACTTGAAAAAACCATTTTGCCCCTCATGTAGTATGTTTGTGCTCGCGTGTTGTTCCATGTTTTTTATCATCTTTATTAATACTTATTATACTATTATTTGTTGGATTTTCTTATGGAGCTCACATAATCTATTTTGATGTCTGAGTTTTTTTATCCAGTATCTCCAAGGGAGAATATATTATATATGTATGCACTGGTACAACGACGTGCTAAACAAACGGTTTTTAACCCCTTTCCGCAACGACATTTGGAACCGTCGCCAAGTGAGTGTGGACGATAGGGGGGTCCTTCTCACACGACCCTGAAATCGTCGGGGATAGGCCTTCCTGGGACCCAGGCTGGGGCCGTGTGCGACCGGGCGAGGCATCGAAACCCAATCATTTCCGTAGGTATGTACATCCCACACGGTAATCCGAGAAAATCATTTCCGTAGGTATGTATATCCCACACGGTGAATCCTAGAAAATCATTTCCGTAGGTATGTACATCCCACACGGTGAATCCCAGAAAATCATTTCCATAGGTATGTACATCCGACACGGTGAATCCTAGAAAAACATTTCAGTAGGTATGTATATCACACACAATTCTTTGTGTGGAAACGTTTGTGCAAGATGGCCTAACGCAAACAGTTCGTTACCAGAAGCCGTGTGTGATTGTTAGTTGATCGAACACGCCTACTTTTCTAGAAACCGTGCGGGTTGTTTGAGTTCATCACCCACGGTTCTGTCTGAGTAACCGTTTGCAATAGAAAACCCCAATAAGCAGGGTAATTAGCCTATTATTGATAATCCATGTACTAATCAAACTGATATTTCTTATAAAACACGCTAGATATTTCATATCCGTATAAAAGCAACCAGGATTTCATAATCGAATTACATCAGATAGCTTCGGCACTCAGTTACGCCATTACACAACAGCACCGAGTTTCACATGCAGCATCAAAAACCTTTGGAAAGTAGCATCATACACGGTAAATAGACAGATGAATCTCTTCTGAGAAACTGCAGAAGCGGAAGGCAAATATTGAGCCTTCAGTGATGTTGAATGTCCTTGCAACTTTAGGCCAGTGGCTATGGATAATTGCCCGCCCAACCTTCGTCCTCTTCAGCAAGACTTCAATATTGTACCGTGGGTGTTGAATGAATACCTTCCTCGCCTCTTGACCATGCAGGTGGTTTGAGAGGTAATCATCGGTGAACTGCTTTGAAAAGTACTGAAAATAAAGCTATGCATAAATCGCTGTTGTAAATTTTGAAATGGCGCAAGGGGTAAAAACAAGGTAAAAGAGTTGGTACCATCCTATAGTTGACTGATGTCTTCTTCATTGTGCAAACAAAGATCTTGCTGTTATTTCTCGCAAGTTTCTTCATCCTAACAATCTTTCTGAGTTTCTTCACTTGACTGATATTCATGGACATCTCATTTCCCCATATGCAAAATGGGTCAAACAGTTGGTCTAAGCCTCTGACAGCAGGACCTACATGTGCAAGACCAAATTTAAGAAACCTAAATATTAGAATGATTCCTGCAATTGCACAATAATGTGCTATTAGCCAAAGGACCCTGCTTGAACAAACCTCGATGGTAAACCGCAGTGTCTCTCATTGTTTCCCTGCAACACACATAAGGAAGATCTTGATCAGGTTAACTGAGAGTTGCCATACTATCAGTAGAATATGTATTGAGTACAGCCAAATTTGATTGGTGTCACATGCATAACAATACAAAATTGTACCCACAACAAATGAAAATCAAATTGCAGAACTGAACCAAATAGTTAAATGGACAGCAGACCAAATGAACCAAAATAGTTAACTGAGCACGACATTGCAGAATAGAAACATGTACTAGAAGATAAGACAATTAACATCACCTTGACGCCGTATTCCACGATTGGGCACAGAGCCCAGATGTGGCCGGCGGCGGAGACAGGCATGCAGTTCTAACTCCTCCTTGCTAGAATCTCTGGCAGAGGAAGATGCAGCAGCTCCGGAGATGTGTCGTCGGTTTGCGGATGCTGCTGCAGAGTCAGGTGCAGGGCATGGGGTTGCTCGCCGGCACCGTCGTCCTCCTGGCGCAGGACACAAAGCGAGCGGCCGTCGGGAGCCAGGGCAGCGCTGGCGTCGAACCTGCGACCAGTTGGCGTCTTGATGTCGTGGAAAGCCTCGAGCGCTTCGTCGCTACGGCCGAGGATCTGCCCGGACCGCGCCATGCGGAGGTGTTTGAGCCATAGGACGGCGCCGCCCTTGAGGCCGACGAGCAGCGACCAGGCGGGGCGGTGGTCAGTGCCTGTGGGGATGGAGGAGTAGTCCCTCCTGGGGGCGACGCGGGGGAATCGGACTCACGCGCCAGCTTCCACTCCTCCTCCGTCTCCGTCGCCGTCTCTGCCGCCATGATCGATCGCCGGCACACCACAGATCGGAGGCGATCTTCTTCTTCTTGAGAGAGAGGAGAGGAGAGGAGAGATGAGATGGTGGCGAGGCAAACGGTTCGTAAGTCCAAGCCACGCGCGTGTCGTGGCTCATGGGTCTCTCCTCTCCTGTACACGCGTGTATGTTTTTTTGCATGGTAATACAAGTCACTTAAAGACCGTCATGACAAAACTAAAAAGATAGTAGAACATCTCTAAGCTTGACACCAACGCCCGTCACCTGTCTCCGGCACCACCATAGCAGCTACCGAAGAAAAGAATGACGGATCACCTCCTCAACCGAGCTTGACGCGGCTCCATGCTGATATGCAGCTTTGCGGACCTCCAAGGTGGCTCACCAAAAGTGAAGCCCTTGCCGTTGTACGAATCAGATCAGCGCAACACCCCGGACACGCCATCAAACTCCAGATCTGGCACCCCACCACGACTAAGACGTTGAAGGAGGAAACCATACCTGCCATCCATGAACCACAAACCCAGCACACATTCCGTCTTCCAGATGTTGTCGATGCAGACTACAATCTGCATCCGCTCCTGGAATACCTCCCAAGCTCCGCGCCGACGCTGGAGCAAACGTCGTCGCAACGGCGGAGCCCGAGGACACAGGTCCACCGCGAGGATGCGCCGTCATCACGCCATCCTTGCTTGAACAGCCTGGTTTCCAAATTCATCCCCAACCATAGGACACATGGCCTCGTCAGGTGTCACATCCCTAGCTCTACCTTGCTCTAGGCTAGCACTTGATTGATGCATCATGTTCACTTTTCCAGAAACTTGAAATAGGGATGATCCAAAACCCCCAGCACCACCTAAACCAACTAGGGTTACTAAATAATTCTCTCAATGAACCTGAAATGCCCTTCTAAAATGTTCATCATCTTTACCTTGGTCTAGGACCTCTGACAAAAATGGTGCACAATTTTCTAGGACACATAAGGTCACTGATTTAAATCATATGCTATTTGCAATTGGGCATTTAAATGCTGTATATTATTTTAAGTGCTCAATTAATTCTGAACTTAAGTGAGGGCTGTTAGGAATAATCCAAACAGAGCCCACAATTAATTTTCAGGATTTTTGAAAACGTTTTGGTATTTTTAATAAAGCCCCGAAGTTACAGAAAAAATAGAAAAACATTAACAAAAAGAGAGAGAGAGAGAATACCTGGCGCTTACCTGGCCGGCCTGGCACTGTAGCAGCCCACCAGGCCCATCTGCCAGTCGTCTCCCACCTCGCGCCAGAAGGACGCGAGGCGTGTGTTCGCCGCACGCCGGCACGCGCCCGTGCCACCTCCTGCTTCCGCCGCTTCTGAAGCCAGCCCCGAGTGCCACGCACTCCCTCTCGACCCCCTCGCTCTCTCCCTGGACCCCCCTTCTCCCCTGGCCATTTTCCCCTCTCCCTCCTCGTTCTTCGCCCGAATAGAGAGCCGTCGCCGCCGTTCACCGTACCCAAGGCCACCGGCCACCCCTCGCCCTGCCTCTGAGCCTAGAAGCTCCGCCGCGTCTGCCTTGCCCTCTCCACCGAGCTACGCGACGCCGGAGGCCTTGCTTCGTCGCCACCGTCGTCGTCTTCACCGACGGGCACCGAAGATCGCCGGCTCCGATTCACCGTTTCCAGGCCGCCCCCGAGCCCACTGACCTGCTCTGCGAGTCCATCGTGAGATCCCCTTGCTTCTCCCCTCTCCCCTAACTCCCGCGCAAGCTCTAGCCCCACCGCCACCGTGCCCGTGAGCTTCACATCGCCGGCGATGTCGCCGCCGTCATCCTAGCCACCAGAGCTTGCGTCTGAGCGCTTCGTCGTGCTCAGAGCATCTCCAGGAACCTGTATCACTCGCTGGTTCGCCTCCCATGCACCGTAGCCTCGTCCCTGAGGTCGACCGAACTCCGGCGGCCGCAACCGAGCTCGCCGCCGTCGACTCCGGCCACCCCAGGCCCAGCCACGGCCACCACCCGATGCGCCATCGAGCTAGCTTTCCAACGCGCCTAGCCACGCGTCATTTGGAGCACTACAGAGGAAACCCGATGGCACAAGTACGCCGCGGACCTCGTCGGCGACTAACCGCCGGCGGGTTTGACTCTTTGACCAGGGGTTTGACCTCCCCTGCGTCACTAACGTGTGGGCCCGGACCCTGCTAACTTCTGGTTAAGTTAATAACTAAATCTAGTTTAGCCACTGACTCACTGACATACGGGCCCCGCCCGGCTAATTAAACTAGATTAGGTTTAATCTATATTAGGATTAGCTACAGTCACTGACGTGTGGGTCCCAGCCGTCAGGTTTGACCTGGGCTGGCGCCTTTGACTTGCTGATGTCACCCCGACGTCATGCTGACGCAGTTAACCTTCTTCTGGATTTATTCTTATACAGGAAATTCCAGAAAATACTACAAACTTCAAAAATTCATAGAAATTAATCTGTAACTCCAAATGATAAGATTTATATATGAAAATTGATCAGAAAAATCCAATCTTTCCATCTGTATTGGTTTCATGCATGTTAGAGCAACCTAACCTTGCTGTTTAGGTGAAACAAGTTAATGCACCTTTATGACTTCATAAAATGGGTTTGCATTTGAATCTTTGGTTCAAATGGACTCATCTCAATCTGTTCTAGCTTGCATTAGCCCAAAACACATTCATATTGCCATGTCATAGCATGCATCATATTGTTGCATATTGTCATGTGTTGATGGTGTTCGACGTATCTTTCGTGGTAGGTTCTGCCTCCGAGGATACCCACGATTATCCGACTGAAGGGCAGTATCCTACCACCACTCCATCAGGCAAGCATAACCCCCTTGTTCATTCCGATACAATCCCACTCTCTCGCTCCTGCTCTCTTTTACTGCATTAGGACAACAACGATTCAACTGTTACATGCTGCGGTAGCTGAACCCCTTATCCTCTGCATGACCTATCATTGCCACAGTAAATAGATGAAACCCACTAGCATGAGTAGGAGTTGTTTGAGCCCTGATGTGCCTACTCATTCATGCTTGTTTGTCATGCCTGCTACTGCTTAGAGTTGAGTCGGGTCTGATTCATCGGGGATGAGTTGGAATGGTGATGAACATGTCCTACTGTGTGTGAGCTAAGGGTGTGAACACGATTTGGTAAAGGTAGCGGTGAGAGGCCATGTAGGAGTACATGGTGGGTTGTCTCATTGAAGCCGTCCTCAGGAACTGAGTTCTGTGTTTGTGATCCATGAAACAGTTAGTACCATGCATTGGGCCCGAAACCAATGGACCCCCTCGGCTTCTTAATCACCCTTGTCCTCTGTCCAGGAGTTGCACGTAGTTTCTGGTGTTTGTAGTAAGCTGGAGGCCGTGGACAGCGCTGACCCGAGGGGTGGGCTGTGATGTGGTAGGCTCGTGGCACGGTGTACCGAGTCGCCCGTTTGGTGTCCCGGGAACCCTGCACACATCGTTTGGGGCCGTATGTGGAAACCTTGGCCGGACTCCCTGCGGATGGAACCTGAATAGGCAATAAACCTGGACTAGAGACTTGAGCGTTTAGGTAGGCTGTGGCCGACACCCTCGCTGGGCTTCCGCTTGAAGGTTGCCGAGTACATGCTGTGTAAACGGCGATAAGTGGTGAGAGCGTGTGTGACGAAGTACACCCCTGCAGGGTTAACATCATCTATTCGAATAGCCGTGTCCGCGGTAAAGGACTTCTGGGTTGCCTATAACAGTTCATAGACAAGTGAAAGTGGATACTCTAAAATGCGCAAGATAAGCGTGAGTGCTATGGATGGCGTTCTCGTAGGGAGATGGGAGCGGATCCATAGTGGAGTATTGATATGGTGAATATGTGGACTCGTGTGCGCCACCTCAAAAGAGTTACTTGAGTCGTAGTTAGGATAGCCACCGAGTAAAAGCTGGCTTGCTGCAGTTAAACTCCACCACCCCCTTTGTTGATACCGATGCATATGTAGATAGTTCTGATGTAAGTCTTGCTGGGTACATTTGTACTCACGTTTGCTTATTTTATGTTTTGCAGAGAGACGTCAGTCTCGCTAGTAGTTCCGTGTGGACTTCGACGTTTAGCTTGATACCTCAGCTACGATCTTGTGCCCTCGGCAGGATCTAGTAAATAGTCAGGCTTCTCAGCCTTTTTCATTTGTAGATGTCTGTACTCAGACATGTTAAGCTTCCGCATGTGTTTGACTTGTATGCTCTGAATGTTGGGTCATGAGACCTATGTTTGTAATATCTCGCTCCTTGGAGCATAATGAATAAATACTTGAGTCGTAGAGTTATGTTGTGATGCCATGTTGTATTTACACATATCGAGCATATTGCGTGTATGATTGAAATGCTTGGTATGTGTGGGATCCGACAACCTAGTTGTTTATCCTTGGTAGCCTCTCTTATGAGGAAATGTAGTCTTGTGCTTCCATGAGCCATAGTAGTCCGCTACAGCCCGGTTCACCGGAGTCCTGCTAGCCCAGCACTACTGCTCCGGACACCTGACTGGCCGGCATGTGATTCACTTCGTTCCTGTGTCTGTCCCTTCGGGGGAATGTCACGCGGTGACATCCGGAGTCCTGCCTAGCCTGCTACAGCCCGGGTTCCCGGAGTCCTGTTAGCCCAGTGCTACAGCCCGGATTCACACGCTGCTGACCGACATGCTCGATGTTGATTCATGTATGCCTGTCCCCGTAAGTTAGTGCCACTTTGGGTTCACGACTAGTCATGTCGGCCCAGGTTCTCTGTCATATGGATGCTAGCGACATTATCATATACGTGAGCCAAAAGGCGCATAACGGTCCGGGCCATGGTAAGGCGACACCCGTGGGAATACCGTGCGTGAGGCTGCAAAGTGATATGAGGTGTTACAGGCTAGATCGGTGTGACTTAGAAGCAGGGTCCTGACATCAGGGATGGATCCGAAGAATCTTTATTCAGCGCCGTCATCATCGCCGCCGAAGCCAAGACTATAAACAACCTAAAAACCTAAACTACGAGAGAGTAAAAACGATCCACGCGTGTGGATCCGGCGACTCCCCTCACCACTGACGACCGAAGTCGCCGGCAGAAGGGAGCCGCCGGAGGACGGCGCTAGAAGATTGGCTTCCTGGCGGCAGCTAGGGTTCCAGCCCCTGAGCGCGAGAGGAAAAAGATAGGCGAGGCATGATGGGACTCACGCACGTACGTACTAGGTCTAGGTGAACATGGCTCACGATTGGACTAGCTACATACAAACGGTACGTGTGCTCTCGTGATACGTAGATCACCTATTCTGATTTGTCATAGGCTCCACGGATCAATCATCTTTTTTTCACTAATGACTCTTCTTTTTTTATTAATAGTTTGAATTGTTTGCCACATGTGGATAACTCATTTATTATAGTGAAAGCAAATGCCCGAGCGAACGACGGGTTGCAGGAAATCCTAACTTTCTATGAGCTACACTCGGGCCAGATGGTCAATAGAGATAAATCCTCAGCAATGTTCAACAAGGGTACTAATTCAATTACGGAATCTGCAGCACTGGGAGGCTTGGCTATTCCGAGTGAGTCCGGGAAGCATGAGTTGTTTTTTAAAATAGCTCACTACTCGTGTTGGATGATAGAGTCATAATTTGTTGTCCAAAAGCGGGGTAAGAGAATTTTATTGAGGCGGTAGCATGGGCTATTCCAACTTATGCCATGTCGTGTTTTGACTTTATAATACCTTTATGTGAGGAGATTGGTAAGATGATATGTTGATATTGGTGGAGTCGGCAATCCAACGAACACAAATGCCACTAGATTGATGGGAGAGAATGACAAGGTCGACAAGTGAAGGGGGCTTGGTTTTAAATATTTACATTTGTTTAATATGGCTATGTTGTCTCGGCAAAGTTTGCAGTTCCTGAAGGAAATATGCCCTAGAGGCAATAATAAAGTTATTATTTATTTCCTTATATCATGATAAATGTTTATTATTCATGCTAGAATTGTATTAACCGGAAACTTAGTACATGTGTGAATACATAGACAAACAGAGTGTCACTAGTATGCCTCTACTTGACTAGCTCGTTGAATCAAAGATGGTTAAGTTTCCTAGCCATATACATGAGTTGTCATTTGATTAACGGGATCACATCATTAGAGAATGATGTGATTGACTTGACCCATTCCGTTAGCTTAGCACTTGATCGTTTATTATGTTGCTATTGCTTTCTTCATGACTTATACATGTTCCTATGACTATGAGATTGTGCAACTCCCGAATACTGGAGGAATACTTTGTGTGCTACCAAACGTCACAACGTAACTAGGTGATCATAAAGGTGCTCTACAGGTGTCTCCGATGGTGTTTGTTGAGTTGGCATAGATCGAGATTAGGATTTGTCACTCCGATTGTCGGAGAGGTATCTCTGGGCCCTCTCGGTAATGCACATCACTATAAGCCTTGCAAGCAATGTGACTAATGAGTTAGTCACGGCATGATGCATTACAGAACGAGTAAAGAGACTTGCCGGTAACGAGATTGAACTAGGTATTGAGATACCGACGATCGAATCTCGGGCAAGTAACATACCGATGACAAAGGGAACAACGTATGCTGTTATGCGGTTTGACCGATAAAGATCTTTGTAGAATATGTAGGAACCAATATGAGCATCCAGGTTCCGCTATTGGTTATTGACCGGAGACGTGTCTCGGTCATGTCTACATAGTTCTCGAACCCGTAGGGTCCACACGCTTAAAATTCTGTGATGATCGGTATTATGAGTTTTTATGTTTTCATGTACCGAAGGTAGTTCGGAGTCCCGGATGTGATCACGGACATGACGAGGAGTCTTGAAATGGTCGAGACGTAAAGATCGATATATTGGACGACTATGTTCGGACACCGGAAGGGTCCCGGGAGGTTTCGGGCATATACCGGAGTACCGGGGGGTTACCGGAACCCCCCGGGGAGTTAATTGGGCCTCATGGGCCCTAGTGGGAGAAGAGGAGGGGCGGCCAGGGCAGCCGCGCGCCCCTCCCCCTCTAGTCCGAATTGGACAAGGAGGGGGGGGGGCGGCGCCCCCCTTTTTCCTTCTCTTCCTCTCTCCCTTCCTTCCCTTCTCCTACTCCTACTAGGAAAAGAGGAGTCCTACTCCCGGTGGGAGTATGACTCCCGCCTTGGCGCGCCCTCCTCCTGGCCGGCCGCCTCCCCCCTATCTCCTTTATATACGGGGGCAGGGGGGCACCCCAGAGACACAAGTTGATCATTGATCTCTCCCAGCCGTGTGCGGTGCCCCCCTCCACCATAATCCACCTCGGTCATGAAAGTGCGTTATATCGACTAGAGGGGGGGGGGGTGAATAGGTGATTTTGATGAATTCTTCACTGAGGAATTTGCGGGTGAGGAAATTCCTTAGCGAAGAACTAATTGCAGTGGAATAAGTACTCAAAAGTAAACATAGCAGAATACAAGCATGGTCATCATGATGAAATGAAGACGAGCACAGAGTACAGAAAGCGTAAACACAGGATAGCACAGGATGAAGACAAACAGACTGAAGAAATTGAACTGAGGAAATTGAGAAAGTCTTCAGTCACAGTATTCAAACACAGATATGAACAAGTGCACCACAGTTATGAGGAAATGAAAGAGTTGAGGAAATAGAACCAGTAAGCTTGGTGAAGATAATGATTTGGTAGACCAGTTCCAATTGCTGTCTCAGTTGTATGTCTGGTTGGAGCGGCTAGGTATTTAAACCTGAGGACACACAGTCCCGGACACACAGTCCTCACCGTATTCTCCTTGAGCTAAGGTCACACAGACCTCGCCCAATCACTCGTGGTAAGTCTTCAGGTGACTTCCAAACCTTCACAAACTCGGTCACTCGGCAATCCACAATTCCTCTTGGATGCTCTAGACCATGACGCCTAACCATCTGGAAGAAGCACAATCTTCAAAGGTAACAAGCGTCGGATCCACGCAGGATCAATCTCTTCAGTGATGCTCAATCACTTTGGGTTTGTAGGTGTTTGGGTTTGGGTTTTCCTCACTTGATGATTTTCGCTCAAAGTCCTCGGAGGATGGGATGCTCTCAAATGACAAGTGTCAGTTTCTCTCAGAGCAGCCAACCAGCTAGTGGTTGTAGGGGGCGGCTATTTATAGCCTAGGGAGCAGCCCGACATGATAAGACATAAATGCCCTTCAATAATATGACCGTTAGGTGGGTAGATATGTTGGGACAGCTGGCGCATAGCACTGCAACGGTTGGATATTTGAGGCTCGAATTCCTCAGGGCTATCATGTTCCTCACTGTGTAGGCAATCCGCACTGGCGAATTCCTAACTCCTCAGTCAGAACAAATTCCTCAGAGACCAGAAGAACTTCGTCTCTGTCACTGAAGAATATGACTGAACTGTATGAGATTTCCAATGGCTTCACTCGAAGGGATTGGTAGGTGTAGGATTTTGAGTTGAGCATCACATGGAAATTTTTCCTTAGTATTTCCTCGACCCCCTTTAACAGTACGGTGTTTCCTATGACTCAAGAAAAAGAGAATGAAACTACGAAAACAAAAGTCTTCACGCTTCATGTTCCTCGAATGAATACCAAGTCTTCAAGGTCACACCAATTTCTTCACTTTCTAAGTCTTCAGAAAGTCTTCAGAAATCCAAAGTCTTCAGTCGAAGAACTTCATTTTTAGAGGTCAATTTTCTCTGTAAATATCAAACTCCTCATAGACTTATAGACCTGTGTACACTCATAAACACATTAGTCCCTTAACCTATAAGTCTTCAATGCACCAAAATCACTAAGGGGCACTAGATGCACTTACAATCTCCCCCTTTTTGGTGATTGATGACAATATAGGTTAAGTTTTCAACGGGAATATTCATATGAAGTGTAAATACTGATATTGAGGAATTTGACTGCAAGATATAGAAGAACTCCCCCTGAAGATGTGCATAGTGACGAATTTTCTTTTGAAGCAATGCACACTTGAAGAGTAGAATCATGGAGATCTCCCTGTCGGTGTCAAAACTGGCGGATCTCGGGTAGGGGGTCCCGAACTGTGCGTCTAGGATCGATGGTAACAGGAGACGGGGGACACGATGTTTACCCAGGTTCGGGCCCTCTCTATGGAGGTAATACCCTACTTCCTGCTTGATTGATCTTGATGAATATGAGTGTTACAAGAGTTGATCTACCACGAGATCGTAATGGCTAAACCCTAGAAGTCTAGCCTATGTGAATATGGTAATGAATCTGTCCTATCCGGACTATGCTCTCCGGTTTATATAGACACCGGAGAGATCTAGGGTTACATGTGGTCGGTTACATAGGAGGAAATCTTCATAATAGGTCGCCTAGCTTGCCTTCCACGCCAAGTAGAGTCCAATCCGGACACGGGTATTGTCTTCGGCCTTCATATCTTCACAGCCCATCAGTCCGGCCCATGGATAATAGGCCGGACGCCCGAGGACCCCTTAGTCCAGGACTCCCTCAGTAGCCCCTGAACCTGGCTTCAATGACGAGGAGTCCGGCGCACAGATTGTCTTCGGCATTGCAAGGCGGGTTCCCCTTCTCCCGAACTCCAAGATAGTCTTCAGATGTGATGATTGTATCCGGACCTGTTACACACCATATTCCACCGCAGAGAGAATATATATATATTTCACACGAGTTCTATCCGCTGACAGCTTCCTGCAACGTGATATCACGCCCGTCCGGTCATAATTTCGAACCGTTTTTCTTCTGCCATCCCACGTTTCAAAACGCGGTTGCTACTGACACGTCTTGTCGAAGCAGAGATCGTGTCCCCCTATTGCGGGATTCTCATCAATGCGGCATGGGTAACCCAACCGTGCCGTTTACACGGCCCTTGGGAATAGGCGAGTTTAAGGCGAGTAGGGAGGTTTTTGACATTCGCGGCCTCTATAAGGGGGTAATGACTCCCTTCTTCCACCCATGCCCTTTCTCTTCCTCAGCCCTTCCGTCCTTGAGCTCCAGTGCCCAAGCCTTAGCTTCTCTCTGGTTCGAGAAAATACTCCAAAGATGTCCGGATTCGGAGCTGGAGGTAAGTGGATGGCCTCTTCTGTCAAGAAGAAGGACATCAAGGAGCTCCAGGAGGCCGGATATCTGGCCAAAGAGATCGCTCATCGACTCCCGGCCAAGGGACAGATCGTCCCCACTCCCGAGCCCCACGAGAGGGTTGTGTTCCTTACACATTTCGTCCGCGGGCTTTGGTTCCCTCTTCACCCATTCATCCACGGGTTGATGTTTTACTATGGGCTGGATTTTCATGACCTAGCCCCCAACTTCATCCTCAACATTTCGGCGTTTATCGTCGTTTGTGAGGCTTTTCTCCGCATCCCGCCTCACTTCGGCCTGTGGCTGAAGACCTTCAATGTGAGGCCGAAAGTTGTGCGCGACCAGCAAGCAGAATGCGGAGGCGCTACGGTGGGCAAGATGCCCAACGTCACCTGGCCCGAAGGTTCGTTTACGGTGAAGGGGTGGCAATCGGGGTGGTTCTATATCACCGATCCGCGCGATGCTGACTGGTTGGCGACCCCCGAATTCCGATCCGGAATCCCGATGCGGATCACCTCCTGGCAAGAGAGGGGCCTAACCTGGGGGTCCCTCGGACGAGCTGACTGGGCTCCAAACGTGCATCCAGAACATGATAGAAAGGAAAATCAAGCTCGTCAACGTGGTCCAGGTCATGCTTGTTCGTCGGGTCCTTCCGTGCCAACGCCGATCTTGTAATTTGTGGGAGTTCGAGCCGGCCAAGCACCAGACGCTACTGGAGCTCTTCGGCACGACGCACGAAGAAATCTGGAAGGTGCTCTTCAAGGCCGGCGAGACGCTACCGCCTACGACCAAAGACCGCGGGCTTAGTTTAAAGCGCCAGCCCAACCCGGTCAGTTCCTTTAATGTTTTCAAGGAGCCTCCCCTACTAGCATATTTTGAGAGGAAATTTAAGCTTCCTTCCCCTATTTTTAGGCCTGGATTAAGTTGGCCGAGGAGATTAACCGTCCGGCTCCGCTGCCCGAGGACCAAGTATTTCCATTATTGGAGAAGATGCTGTTCCCTGCACCTTATGAGGTGCCAGAGAAGACGGCTAAAAAGGCGGCCCAAGGGGCCAAGAAGGGCCTTCACCGGAGAAGCACTCCGGAAGAGACGTCCGAAAGCGAGACTTCCTCTTCGTCCGCTGATGACGGCGATGAAGAGGAAGAAGAAAACGACTCCCCACCTGAAGCGGGGTGGAAGAAGAGAGCGGCCCCCACAAGCCCGGAGGCGGAAGCGCCTAAAAGGGTTAAAGGCTCCCTCGCGGATAACTCCGCATGGGACGTCGACAGCAGTCCGGAACAACCTCGCCGGACCAAGCCTCGGGCCGCTTCGTAAGTACCAGAATTCACAAAAGTCTGGCCTTCCTGGTTTGTAATATTGACATATTGTAAACTTTTGTCATTGCAGTCCGGCGCGCGGTGACTCCCCGCGATCCTCGACAGAGGATTCGCTGGACACAGAGGAGATGGCTAGCATATCTCCGCCACCTGCTCGTTCTGTCTCACCCAGGGGTGATGACGAGGTGGTGTCCAAAAAGGCCTTCCCAGGCCAGGGGGAGGTTCCGGAAATCATCGGGGTGACGCCCCAGGATGACTCCTCGGACGCCGGACACACGGGGAAAAAAGCCCCCATGGAGACTGGTGACGGGGTCCGAGTTCCCTTCGGACCTCAGCCGGATACCATTCCGGAAATCTATACGGCTCCGGGGTCCAGCGAACGGCATTCCCCCCAAGGAGGGAGCGTGCATGTTCCACCGGTGACCTCTGTCCAACCAGAGGCACCGGATAATCTGCTGGAGGCGCTGTGAGGCGCCTCTGTTGTGGATGAACAGCGTGTCCTTATGGACACGGTAATAGAGAAGGTTCAGTTCGCTAAAAGCGGACTGACCGAAGCCTGCACTAGCCTTCTAACAGGCTTTGAGGTAAATATCACAGTATAGACATTAGCCCCTGATACTCTGTTTGGTGTTCGGGAAGAAAAGCCTGACAGAGGATCAAAAATCACAGGAGTCTAACAGAGTTGTCTATGTGAATAAGCAGGTATCGCTGTAGGCTGCCACTGCTCATGCTGCGGAGGTCTCCGGACTGAAGCAGAAATTGGAGCGGGCCGAGGAGGAGCTCGGCCGCGTGAAGAAGCAGTTGGAGGATAGCCAAGGTATGCAGTAACCCGTGGGTACATTTTCGAAAAAATGAATAGTTCGACCGGACTGAAAGTGTCATAAACTTTATTAGGGGCCACGACCGAGGTGGCAACCCTTAAGAAGGCGCTAGCCGAGGCCGAGGACAAAGCGGCCAAGGAACGCGCTTTGCACGAGAAGCACGAGGCCCGGGTTGGCGAGGCGCAGCAATAGCTCTAGGGCGCGATAGAGAAATTTGAGTCCTTGGAGCGCGATTTTAAGGCGCAGGAGTCCGAATCGGCGAAGGCTCGCCAGAGCGCGCAGGATGCACGAGCCGAAGCCCAGAGTGCCCTCCAGGAGGTTCAAGTGGCCAAGAAAATTGCGGCGGGTGAGTCTTTCACCATACTGAGCAAGTATGTAGAGAAAACGTCCCTTGTACTTGTCCTGAATTTTGGTTTTCCAGGGGCATTTGCAGGTCTGCCGCACATTGTGTCGGACGCGGCCGAGCATTATAGAGCCGAAGAAGGGATGTCTACGAAGAAGCTGTTCTGGTCCCAATATCTGGGATCCGAACATCCGGTGCCCTTCAGCGACCAGCTAAAGCAGTTGGTCGAGCTGCACAGGTTCGTAGAGCTGGCCATGAAGGACCTGATAGTCCGGCTGTGGCCTGCCGATCCTACACGTAGCAGCTATTTCGGACTTGTGCAGCGGCTTGTGAGTGCCTATCCGCGGCTCGAAGCCGTGAAGCGGTCGGTCTGCATTGAAGGTGCGCGTATGGCTTTTGCCCGCGTCAAGACGCATTGGGCGAAGCTGGATGCCAAGAAGCTAATGATCGAAGGACCGCCGGAGGGCAAGGAGCATCGTCGACCCGAGCACTATTTTGATGGTGTCCTGGAGGGGTCCCGCCTTGCGATGGAGCAATGTTCGAAGGATATTATATTCCCATAAGAACATGTGTATTATCTTGCCCTGTAATATGGAACAAAGATGTTATGAAGTATAATGTTTATGATTTTAAATTTTACCTCCTGTGCGGCCATTTATTAATCTGAGGGATGATCAGCCGTCGGCTTCTGCCCCCACATAGATAGTATGGGGGTGTTCGGGATAAATCTAAACACTCTTTACTCCACATTCTGGTCCTTAAAGGAGGTGTTTAGCGCAGCGAACAAGGCAATCAGACTATGCGGCCTTTACCGCCCCCACTTAGCCATAGGAGTTTGACAATTAATAAAGTTGGCGAAGCCCCTGGTGTTCGTAAGGCCGAATTAGGGGCGCTATACACGCCAAATCGGAAGAACCAATTCTTCGCAAGAAGCGCAAAAAATCTCCAACGATTTGGAACCTCACGAACAGCTGACCGGCTCTCGCTGCATCATGACAGTCAGTTTTCGGCTTTCTCTACTGAGGTGCTCATCCGGAAGAACTGGGACACAATCGCAGTAGTTCTCCCTTTACTACCCTAGACGATATAGCGGAACGTAAGGTAGTAAGCACAGGAGCCGGGCAACCCAACTATTGACCAAAGACATGATTCGGAGCCGATGCATATAATGCTATAAGTTCGGGGTGCCGAACTATACTGAAAAAGTGTTCGGACTTTTATTGCCGTGATGCGGGGTATAATGAAGCCCCTGGCGTACTAGTACGTACCATGATGTACGTGTGCAATGAGTAATAGATACTGAGGTGAGGAAACGGAAAAGATTAAGTAATGAGCAGACGCCACCATTTATTCACCGTTGTGATGTAATCAATATGTCCGGGCGTACTTTGTACCAGTAATGTGATAAGCAAGTAAGGCTATTAAACATGCCGTAACCAAGGGTGAGCTGCATGCGGGTATGTAAAACAAGTATATTAATCGTTTATTAGAGACCACCTGGGGGTTCCCTTGTGTAACACCCCGGATGTAACTTTCCATATTTGTAACTCCAACTCTTGCCATTTTCGGCTATGTGCTATGATATTCCCTCCGTGGTCGGGTTTTGTCTTTCGTTTTGCATTTTGTTCATGTTATGCATTTCATATCATGTCATCATGTGCATTGCATTTGCATACGCTGTTCGTCTCATGCATTCGCGCATTTTCCCCGTTGTCCGTTTTGCAATCCGGCGCTCCCCTCTTGTTTTCTTTCGTGAGCGGGTGTCAAACGTTCTCGGAATGGACCGAGGCTTTTCAAGTGGCCTTGGTATACCACCGGTAGACCACCGGTCAAGTTTCGTTCCATTTGGAGGTCGTTTGGTACTCAGACGGTTAACCGGGCAACCGCAAAGTCCATTTGTGTGTTGCAGCAAAACCCCCCCTCAAAACAGCCCAACACCCACCAAACTCTCTTCCATGCTCTAGGTCGTTCGATCACGATCGTGTGGGCGAAAACCGCACCTCATTTGGACTCTCCTAGCTCCCTCTACCTATATAACACTCCCTCTCCCAAAATTTCGCGGATGAAACCCTAGCGTCTTCCACCTCGCGCCGCCGGACAAATCCGCCTGCGCCGGACATGTCCGCCGTCGCCGACCGACGAATCCCGCGCCGACACCTGTCCTTCGCCGCCTTCCGCCGCCGCGGGCCCGCGGGGCCCGAGTCGGGCCCGCGCGGCCCGCCCGCCTCCGCCGCCGCACGCCTCCAGCGTCCCCGCCGCCTGGGTCCCGTCCGCCGGCTCTGGCCTCCGCGCCAACCGCCGGCCGCCGCGTCCTCGCCGCCCCGCCGACCGCCCGCGCTCTCCGCCGTCCGGCGCCGCCTGTGGCCCGCGCGCCCGCGCCGTTGCCCGCTCGCCGCCGTCCGCCCGGCCAGCCGCCTCCTCCGGCGAGCTCCGCCGCCCCGCAGCCTCTCCTTCCTCGTCTCCGGCCGCCGCCACGTCGACCTCGACGAGTCCCGATCCAGATCCGGTCAAACCTAAGGTTGACCCCGAGACCCCGAAATATTTCTGTTTTTTGCATTTGCACATTATATACCCCTGTTTATCATGGCATAACTCTCTGCATATAGCTCCGTTTCGCGCGTGTAATATATCGAAATGTTCGCCTCATGATGATCTACATTTCGTTCAATTGCACGATGTTCATTTGAGTCCATTTTGATGCCCAAATCTCTGGTGCAAGAGTGCTAGTTGCTGTTATCTGCTGGTTCTTAGCAGAACTTGGAGATTTGTTATTTTTGTATCATTTAATCTGTGCATTTTATGGGCATGAGCTCTACATGTGTTTTATTGTATGCCATGTCATCTTTGCGGTGGTGTATTCCATGTATTTTTTTGATCTCTATGGTGACTAGCACAAGCATGCAAACTAGGCCCCGTAATGTTTCTGATTTCAGGGACTTAGTAATTTCTCTAAGTCCTCGTCTGCTGTTATTTTGTTGCCATGTAAACTTGATGCTACAGAGAGATCCATGCATATTTTTGAGATATTCAGTAAGGATGTTTTGTAGATATTGTTGTAATTGATCCATTCCTGCCCTTGTTTGCAATTATGGAGTGCCATAGCATGACTCCATCTTGCTCTACTTTTGCTATAAAATATTTCTGGTAGATTCTTAACATGATATGCAATTTTGCTAAGCTTGTTCTAGTTGTCTCCTACATGCTATGTATATGATCTTGCCATGGATAGCTTCATAAGCATTCCATCTTGCTGTAGGTATGCTTGTTTTGTCATGCATTGCTTTGTGATGAGTGCGTCAAGCTCATCAAGGTGCCTTCATATTATTGTTTCTGCCATGCTCTGTTTTCTGCTAAGTCTGAAACCTGATAACGAAACTTGCTATGTTTACATGGTTGTCATTATATCTTCTAGTCCTTTTTGGCTTATGGTCAGTAAGGGACTTTTGTCATATGCATTTAGTAGAATACTTCCATGCCTTGTTTTGGCATGTTAAGTTCCTGTAGCATGTCGGTTTTGTGCTCTGAACATTGCTACCTGATGCTGTTTTCTGCCATGTCCAGTAATTTCACCAAGTCTGTGAACCTGATATCTTTTGCACTTTTGTCATGCTTGTTTGAGCCTGTTATGTTGTGATCTAGCCGTAGCTCAGTGTTCATCTTTTGTCAAGCATCTCTTGTAGATCACTGCCATATGATTTGTTTCTATGTTGGATAGCTGTAGCGTTGTTACTTGTTGCATTTTAAGTGCTATCATGGTGTTAATCGCAGATTCGTGTCATTCTTGTTTTGCTTGCCATTTGCAAACCGTGCATCCGTTTCCGGTGATCTTTATATCGATTTCGACCGAAATCATCTCTTTTTTCCAGTGGCATGCTTGGTTTGCCAAGTTACTGCCTTGTTCATCATTTTCCTTCCGGAGCACACATATGCATCGCATATCATACATGTTTCGCATCATGTTGCTTGTGCATTTCTCGTGATTGATTGTGGTTCCATTGCTTGTGTTCTTGTCTTGGGTAGAGCCGGGAGACGAGTTCGTGCACGAGGAACCTGTTGAGTACGCTTACGAGGATCAAGCTTTCGACAACTCTGAGAACCTTGCAGGCAAGATGACCACCCCTCGAAATCACTTCTATCTTTGCTTTGCTAGTTGTTCGCTCTATTGCCATGCTGCGCTACCTACCACTTGCTTTATCATGCCTCCCATATTGCCATGTCAGCCTCTAACCATCCTTTCCTAGCAAACCGTTGTTTGGCTAAGTTACCGCTTTGCTCAGCCCTTCTTATAGCGTTGCTAGTTGCAGGTGAAGTTGAAGTTGGTTCCATGTTGGAACATCGATATGTTGGGATATCACAATATATCTTATTTAATTAATGCATCTATATATTTGGTAAAGGGTGGAAGGCTCGGCCTTATGCCTGGTGTTTTGTTCCACTCTTGCCGCCCTAGTTTCTGTCATACCGGTTTTATGTTCCTTGAGTTTGCGTTCCTTACGCGGTCGGGTGATTTATGGGACCCCCTGGACGGTTCGCCTTGAATAAAACTCCTCCAGCAAGGCCCCACCTTAGTTTTACCATTTGCGACCTAAGCCTTTTTCCCCCGGGTTTTCGCGAGCCCGAGGGTCATCTTTATTTTACCCCCCCGGGCCAGTGCTCCTTCGAGTGTTGGTCCGAATCGAGCAGCCTGCGGGGCCACCTCGGGGAAACTCGAGGTTTGGTTTTACTCGTAGCTTGACTTATCCGGTGTGCCCTGAGAACGAGATATGTGCAGCTCCTATCGGGATTTGTCGGCACATTCGGGCGGCTTTGCTGGTCTTGTTTTACCATTGTCGAAATGTCTTGTAAACCGGGATTCCGAGACTGATCGGGTCTTTCCGGGAGACGGTTTATCCTTCGTTGACCGTGAGAGCTTATGATGGGCTAAGTTGGGACACCCCTGCAGGGTATTATCTTTCGAAAGCCGTGCCCACGGTTATGAGGCAGATGGGAATTTTGTTAATGTCCGGTTGTAGAGAACTTGTCACTTGACCCAATTAAAATACATCAACTGTGTGTGTAGCCGTGATGGTCTCTTCTCGGCGGAGTCCGGGAAGTGAACACGATTTGAGTTATGAATGACGTAAGTAGGAGTTCAGGATCACTTCTTGGTCATTGCTAGTTGACGACCGTTCCATTGCTTCTCTTCTCGCTCTCATTTGCGTATGTTAGCCACCATATATGCTTAGTGCCTGCTGCAACTCCACCTCATTACACATCCTTTCCTATAAGCTTAAACAGTCTTGATCTCGCGGGTGTGAGATTGCTGAGTCCTCGTGACTCACAGATTCTACCAAAACAGTTGCAGGTGCCGACGATGCCAGTGCAGATGATGGGATCGATCTCAAGTGGGAGTTCGATGAGGAACGTGGTCGTTACTATGTGTCTTTTCCTGATGATCAGTAGTGGAGCCTAGTTGGGACGATCGGGGATCTAGCATTTGGGGTTATCTTATTTTCATTTGGATCTTGACCATAGTCGGTCTATGTGTGTATTTTAGATGATGTATGAATTATATTTATGTATTGTGTGAAGTGGTGATTGTAAGCCAACTCTTTATCCCATTCTTGTTCATTACATGGGATTGTGTGAAGATGACCCTTCTTGCGACAAAACCACAATGCGGTTATGCCTCTAAGTCGTGCCTCGACACGTGGGAGATATAGCCGCATCGTGGGCGTTACAAGTTGGTAATCAGAGCCATCCCCGACTTAGGAGCCCCCTGCTTGATCGAATCGCTGGTGTTGTTGAGTCTAGAACAAAAATGTTTTGAGTCTTAGGATTATATATATCGGAGAGTAGGATTCTTTTTACTCCTCAGTCCCTTCGTCGCTCTGGTGAGGTCTCCTGACGTAGAAGTTTTGACTCTTCTCTCCTCAAATTTCACAAAAAAAATTTTAGGATCACGCGGGTATCTTAGAATCGTTCCGATGGTTTTGTGACGAGAACATTGTTCTTGGTGCCTCCTGACATTTAGGGGTTGTGGCAGTGTCCCGGGGAGTTGAGCTCCGAGGTGTTGTCGTCACAATTTTATCGTTGCAGTTCTGGAATACTTGAGTTTCGCCGACATCGAAATCTCTTTTATGCAGTTGTTGGTGAGATCACCTCGACGCCACCCAGTACTGGGGCGGGAGTTCGGGAGTATTGCCATAACTCGTATAACGGATGTTTTTCGAAGGTTGAGGTACACGATTTTCGAAGGTTTCTTGGTTATGTGTTGACGGATGGATACAGCTGGATCTAGGGATTGTTAGTTTGGGTGATATATTTTGTGTCCCCTGTATCTCCAACACCTGATTGCATAACCAGAAAGTTTCGGGAGTTTATAAGTGGGAATTCAAGTAGCTCTTAGGATATCTTTCCGACAGACGCATGATATGAGTTGGGGTTCGACGTCTAGTGGTCCGCCTGTACACGGTTGGTTTTACAGTGGTCTCGTAGTGTCTTAAAGAGTCCTTGGCTATGCCGACTCGGGGACGCTCGTATGTCATGTGCACAGCGTTGTACATGATGGTGCTATACGATCGAGCCCGTGTGGGCCCCACCACGAAAACTTCGGACGAAATATCTATCATATGTTTGTTCCGGCTTATTCTGCAAGCCAATACTTTGTTTTTTTTGAATTGTGGTATTCGAGTTGCTTCGAAGTCATATGTTCAATCCATACCTTTTCTAAGTGGCTTCTCAACTTATGGAAGTGTGATGATTTACTATGGAATTCATTCGTTCATCCTCGTTCGAATGTTTATTGTGAAGACTATATGTTGCAATTTCTATATATGTTGCAATTTCTATCCGTTGATTCTATTTATCTAATTGTCTATCAAGATGCTAACGGATGTCACCCTCTTCAGGATGGCTCCGCCAACACATCAGAATCCGGATCGCAATGAAGGGAGTCAAGCGAACCCTCCGCCACCACCTCCGCCTCCGGAGGCATGACAAGCTATCATGGCAGCCACTAACGCCAATGCTCAGATGATTCTGCAACTCTTGCAAGATCGCACCCAAGGGCAAGGCAATCAAGGAAATCAAGGTCAAGGCAACAATCAGCCTCACTTCGCTACCCTCAACCAGGTTCTCGCAAATCAGCCCAAGTCTTCCAGCTACTGTGCCGAGGCCACGGATGCCGATGATTGGCTCGTGGACATCAACAAGCATTTTGAATGTAGCAATGTCAGGCCTGAGGACTATGTCAAGTTCGCTTCTTTTCAGCTCAAAGACCAAGCTGCTGATTGGTATCAACAATACAAAGATTCCAGAGGAGGTCGTGTGATCACTTGGACTGACTTCTGTCGGGACTTCAAAGCGCACGATATTCCACAAAGTGTTGTTGAGAGCAAGCGTGAGGAGTTCCGCAATCTCAAGCAAGGCAGCATGTCTGTGTATCAATTCAACATCCAGTTTCAGAAACTTGCTCGCTTCGCTAAACAAGACGTTCCTGATGAAAAGAGCATGATCTATCACTTCAGAGGTGGCCTTAGAGAGGATCTGCAGTTAGCTCTCGTTCTTGTTGAGCCTACTCAATTTGATCAATTCTATAACATGGCACTGAAGCAAGAGGCTACTCAGCTCAAGTGTGAGGCTTCTAAGAAGAGAGTCAGAGACGCAGTTTAGTCTTCTTCTTCCTCACTTTGTGGCGGCTAAGCAACAGAAGTTCTGGTTACCTCCTCCTCCTCCGTTTCGTCAGCCTTACCAGCAGAAGAACAAAGGTGGCCGTGGTTCTTCCAACTCTTCCAACTCTGGCTATCAGAACAAGTCTCAGAATCAAGCTCCAAAGTCCAATGCTCCTTATCACCGTCCACTCTCAGAGGTGACTTGCAACAAGTGTCAGCAGAAAGGTCACTATGCTAACAAGTGCTTCAACCAAAGGCGTCTTCTGCCTCCTCCTCCTGTCAGATCTTCCAGCAATGCAGTGGTCAAACATAATCCTAAGTCTGCAAAGGTGAACATGATGAATGCAGCTCAAGCGGAGGAATCTACTGATGTGATAATGGGTAATCTTCCAGTTAATGATATTCCTGCAGAAGTTTTATTTGATACTGGTGCTTCGCTTTGTTTCATGTCAAGACCGTTTTTTGCCAAGCATTAATTCAATTTTTCACATCTGGATAAACCCATGGATGTCGTTTCTCCGGGTAAACGTTTGAGTTCTTGTTTGGTGGTTCCGGATGTTTCCATCAAGATGGGGAACTATAAATTTCTGTCTTCTCCAGTTGTTCTTGGTGACTCGGATATTGATCTTATTCTCGGGATGGACTGGCTTTCTAAGCACAAGGCTCAACTTGATTGTGCTGCCAGGGAAATTCAATTGACACACTCTTCTGAGGATGTTATCATTTATGCCGCTCGTGATGAAACCATTCGGTTATTTTCTCTCAATGAGAAGGGCGAATTAAATGCCATCTCTCAAATTGCAGTCGTTTGTGAGTATCAAGATGTCTTTCCAAAAGAGCTTCCGGGTATGCCTCCTCACCGGCCAGTTGAGTTCGTTATCGATCTTGAGCCAGGCACTGAACCCGTTTGCAAGCGTCCATACAAGCTTGGACCCAAGGAGCTGAAGGAATTGAAGAAACAGCTCGATGAACAAGAGCGTCTGGGTTTGATCAGACCGAGTTCATCTCCATGGGTTTGTGGTGTTCTTTTTGTAAAGAAGAAGGATGGCACGGACCGACTTTGTGTCGACTACCGTCCATTGAACAAGAAGACAATCAAGAACAAATATCCACTTCCCAACATCAATGAGCTATTCGAGCAACTCAAAGGTGCGAAAGTATTCTCCAAGCTTGACCTTCGTATGGGTTATCATCAGATTCGCATTCGTGAAGAAGATATTCCCAAGACAGCATTCAGAACAAGCTTTGGTTCTTATGAATATACTGTCATGTCTTTCGGCCTTGTCAATGCTCCTCCAGTATTCTCTCGGATGATGAATTTCATTTTCAACCCCTATACCAATGAATTCGTCCTGGTGTATCTCGATGATATCTTGGTCTTCTCCAAGAATAAGAAGGACCATGCCAAACATTTGCGATTGGTGCTCGACAAGCTCAGAGAGTATCAATTCTATGCGAAGTTCTCCAAATGTGAGTTTTGGCTTGATGAAGTTCTTTACCTTGGTCACATCATCTCTGCCAAGGGCATCGCTGTTAACCCCAAGAAGGTGTCCGCAATTGTGAATTGGGAACCTCCTCAGAATGTCAAGCAGCTCCGCAGTTTTCTTGGTCTTGCAAGCTATTGCCGAAGATTCATTGAGAATTTCTCTAAGATTGCAAAGCCTCTTTCCAACCTCCTCCAGAAGCATGTGAAGTATGTCTGGTCTCCTGAGTGTGACATTGCTTTCAACACTCTCAAAGAGAAACTAGTCACAGCTCCTGTCTTAACTCCTCCTGATGAATCCAAGCCATTTGAAGTTTTCTGTGATGCTTCTCTCCAAGGTCTCGGTGCTGTGTTAATGCAAGAGAAGAAAGTTGTGGCCTATACCTCTCGTCAGTTGAAGCCCAATGAAAAGAACTACCCCACTCACGATCTTGAGTTGGCGGCAGTTGTCCATGCATTAATAACGTGGAGACATCTCTTGTTGGGAAGACAAGTGGACATTTTCACCGATCACAAGAGTCTCAAGTATATCTTCACTCAGCCCAACCTCAACCTCAGGCAGACTCGATGGGTCGAAATGATTCAAGAGTACAATCCGAGTATTGAATATACTCCAGGCAAGGCCAATGTCATTGCAGATGCTTTAAGCAGGAAGGCTTATTGCAACAGCTTAATTCTCAAGCCTTTCCAACCGGATCTTTGTGAAGCTTTCCGCAAGATGAATCTCCAAGTTGTTCCTCAAGGCTTTCTTGCCAACCTCATAGTCTCTCCTACTTTGGAAGATCAAATTCGTGAGGCACAACTCCTGGATACCATGGTGAAGAAGGTGAAACGTGGTATCGACAAGGGTCTTTCCAAATACAAGTGCTACCGCATTGATGACAGAGACACTTTGTTCTTCGAGGACCGGATTGTGGTTCCTAAAGGTGATCTAAGGAAAGTCATTATGAACGAGGCGCACAATTCTCTTCTTTCCATTCATCCTGGAGGTACGAAGATGTAACATGACCTCAAGCAGTCGTATTGGTGGACTCGAATGAAGCGAGAAATTGCTCAATTCGTGAATGAATGTGATGTCTGTCGAAGAGTGAAAGCAGAACACCAACGACCAGCTGGTCTCCTCCAACCTCTTGCTATCCCAGAGTGGAAGTTTGATCATATCGAAATGGACTTCGTGACTGGTTTTCCAAAGTCCAAGCGTGGAAATGATGCTATCTTTGTTGTCATTGACAAGCTTTCTAAAGTGGCCCATTTCCTTCCAATCAAAGAATCTATCACAGCAGCTCAGTTGGCAGAGCTATACACCTTCAGGATTGTCTCTTTGCACGACATTCCACAATTGATTTCTTCAGATCGTGGAAGCATCTTCACTTCTAAGTTCCGGGACTCCTTCCAGAAGGCCATGGGCACTAACATTCGCTTCAGCACAGCTTTCCATCCTCAAACTAGTGGCCAAGTCGAGCGAGTCAATCAAATTCTTGAAGATATGCTCAGGGCTTGTGTCATTTCCTTTGGCATGAAATGGGAAGATTGTCTTCCATATGCCGAATTCTCCTACAACAACAGCTTCCAAGCGAGTTCGGGCAAGGCCCCATTCGAGATTCTCTATGGCAGAAAGTGCCGTACTCCTCTCAATTGGTCAGAGACTGGTGAACGCCAACTTCTTGGCAATGATTTAATCACAGAAGCTGAAGAAATGTGTAAAGTCATCCGTGATAATCTCAAAGCCGCGCAATCGCGCCAGAAGAGTTACTATGATAGTAAGCACCGTGATGTCGCTTTCGAGATCGGAGACCATGTCTACCTCCGCATCTCCCCAATGAAAGGCACTCGTCGCTTCGGTATCAAAGGGAAGCTTGCCCCTAGATACGTGGGTCCTTTCAAGATCATTGGCAAAAGAGGCGACCTCGCCTATCAACTTGAGCTTCCTTCCAACTTCGCGAACGTGCACGATGTGTTCCACGTGTCACAGCTTCGCAAGTGCTTCAAGACGCCTGAGCGCACCATCAACTTCGAAGAGATCGACCTCCAAGAAGATTTGTCTTATCATGAGCACCCCGTTGCTATTTTTGAAGAAACTGAGCGCAAGACTCGCAACAAGTCAATCAAATTCCTGAAAGTGAAGTGGTCGCACCATTCCGACCGGGAAGCCACCTGGGAACGTGAGGACCATCTCTGTTCCGAATATCTGGAGTTCTTTCAGTCCTAGATCTTGGGACGAGATCCTCTCGTAGTGGTGGAGTGTTGTAACACCCCGGATGTAACTTTCCATATTTGTAACTCCAACTCTTGCCATTTTTGGCTATGTGCTATGATATTCCCTCCGTGGTCGGGTTTTGTCTTTCGTTTTGCATTTTGTTCATGTCATGCATTTCATATCATGTCATCATGTGCATTGCATTTGCATACGTGTTCGTCTCATGCATCCGAGCATTTGCCCCGTTGTTCGTTTTGCAATCCGGCGCTCCCATCTCCTCCGGCGCTCCCCTCTTGTTTTCTTTCGTGAGCGGGTGTCAAACGTTCTCGGAATGGACCGAGGCTTGTCAAGTGGCCTTGGTATACCACCGGTATACCACCGGTCAAGTTTCGTTCCATTTGGAGGTCGTTTGGTACTCCAACGGTTAACCGGGCAACCGCAAAGTCCATTTGTGTGTTGCAGCAAAACCCCCTCAAAACAGCCCAAAACCCACCAAACTCTCTTCCATGCTCTAGGTCGTTCGATCACAATCGTGTGGGCGAAAACCGCACCTCATTTGGACTCTCCTAGCTCCCTCTACCTATATAACACTCCCTCTCCCGAAATTTCGCGGATGAAACCCTAGCGTCTTCCACCTCGCGCCGTCGGACAAATCCGCCCGCCGTCGCCGACCGACGAATCCCGCGCCGACACCTGTCCTTCGCCGCCTTCCGCCGCCGCCGGCCCGCGGGGCCCGAGTCGGGCCCGCGCGGCCCGCCCGCCTCCGCCGCCGCACGCCTCCAGCGTCCCCGCCGCCTGGGTCCCATCCACCGGCTCTGGCCTCCGCGCCGACCGCCGGCCGCCGCGTCCTCGCCGCCCCGCCGACCGCCCGCCGCTCTCCGCCGTCCGGCGCCGGCTGTGGCCCGCGCGCCCCGGCGCCCGCGACGTTGCCCGCTCGCCGCCGTCCGCCCGGCCAGCCGCCTCCTCCGGCGAGCTCCGCCGCCCCGCAGCCTCTCCTTCCTCGTCTCCGGCCGCCGCCATGTCGACCTCGACGAGTCCCGATCCAGATCCGGTCAAACCTAAGGTTGACCCCGAGACCCCGAAATATTTCTAAGTAGACCGACTCCTGCCTGCATCTACTACTATCACTCCACACATCGACCGCTATCCAGCATGCATCTAGAGTATTAAGTTCATAAGAACAGAGTAACGCTTTAAGCAAGATGACATGATGTAGAGGGATAAACTCATGCAATATGATATAAACCCCATCTTGTTATCCTCGATGGCAACAATACAATATGTGCCTTGCTGCCCCTACTGTCACTGGGAAAGGACACCGCAAGATTGAACCCAGAGCTAAGCACTTCTCCCATTGCAAGAAAGATCAATCTAGTAGGCCAAACCAAACTGATAATTCGAAGAGACTTGCAAAGATAACCAATCATACATAAAAGAATTCAGAAGATTCAAATATTGTTCATAGATAAACTTGATCATAAACCCACAATTCATCGGTCTCAACAAACACACCGCAAAAGAAGATTACATTGAATAGATCTCCACGAGAGAGAGGGAGAACATTGTATTGAGATCCAAAAAGAGAGAAGAAGCCATCTAGCTAATAACTATGGACCCGAAGGTCCGAGGTAAACTACTCACACATCATCGGAGAGGCTATGGTGTTGGTGTAGAAGCCCTCCGTGATCGATGCCCCCTCTGGCGGAGCTCCGGAACAGGCCCCAAGATGGGATTTCACGGGTACAGAAAGTTGCGGCGGTGGAATTAGGTTTTTGGCTCCGTATCTGGTAGTTTGGGGGTACGCAGGTATATATAGGAGCAAGGAGTACGTCGGTGGAGCAACAGGGGGCCCATGAGGGTGGAGGGCGCGCCTGGGGGGGGGGGTAGGCGCGCCCCCTACCTCGTGCCTTCCTGGTTGATTTCTTGACATAGGGTCCAAGTCCCCTGGATCACGTTCGTTCCAAAAATCACGTTCCCGAAGGTTTCATTTTGTTTGGACTCCGTTTGATATTCTTTTTCTGCGAAACTATGAAATAGGCAAAAAACAGCAATTCTGGGCTGGGCCTCCGGTTAATAGGTTAGTCCCAAAAAAATATAAAAGTGTATAATAAAGCCCAATAATGTCCAAAACAGAATATAATATAGCATGGAACAATCAAAAATTATAGATACGTTGGAGACGTATCAAGCATCCCCAAGCTTAATTCCTGCTCGTCCTCGAGTAGGTAAATGATAAAAACATAATTTTTATGTGGAATGCTACTTGGCATAATTTCAACATAATCCTTCTTATTGTGGCATGAATGTTCAGATATGATTCAAGATAAAAAGTTTAATGTTGACATAAAAACAATAATACTTCAAGCATACTAACTAAGCAATTATGTCTTATCAAAATAACATAGCCAAAGCAAGTTATCCCTACAAAATCATATAGTCTGGCTATGCTCCATCTTCCCCACACAAAATATTCATATCATGTACGACCCCGGTTTTGGCCAAGCAATTGGTTCATACTTTTAACGCGCTTCAGCCTTTTCAACTCTTACGCAATACATGAGCGCAACCCATGGATATAGCACTATGGTGGAATAAGGTATAATGGTAGGGGTTATGTGGGAAGACAAAAAAGGAGAAAGTCTCACATCAACGAGGCTAATCAACGGGCTATGGAGATGCCACTCAATTGATGTTAATGTGAGGAGTAGGGATTGCCATGCAACGGATGCACTAGAGCTATAAGTGTATGAAATCTCAACAAGAAAACTAAGTGGGTGTGCATCCAACTTGCTTGCTCATGAAGACCTCGGGCATTTGAGGAAGCCCCTCATTGGAATATACAAGCCAAGTTCTATAATGAAATTTCCCACTAGTATATGAAAGTGACAAAATGAGATACTCTCTATTATGAAGATCACGGTGCTACTTTGAAGCACAAGTGTGGTAAAAGGATGGTAACATTGTCCCTTCTCTCTTTTTCTCTCATCATTTTTTTATTTGGGCCTTTTCTCTTTTTTTTATGGCCTCTTTTTTTTAAGTCCGGAGTCTCATTCCGACTTGTGGGGGAATCATAGTCTCCATCATCCTTTCCTCACTTGGGACAATGCTCTAATAATGATGATCATCACACTTTTATTTACTTACAACTCATGAATTACAGCTCAATATTTAGAACAAAACATGACTCTATATGAATGCCTCCGGCAGTGTACCGGGATATGCAATGAATCAAGAGTGACATGTATGAAAGAATTATGAATGGTGGCTTTGCCACAAATACTATGTCAACTACATGATCATGCAAAGCAATATGACAATAATGGAGCGTGTCATGATGAATGAAACGGTGGAAAGTTGCATGGCAATGTATCTCGGAATGGCTATGGAAATTCCATAATAGGTAGGTATGGTGGCTGTTTTGAGGAAGATATAAGGAGGTTTATGTGTGATAGAGCATATCATATCACGGGGTTTGGATGCACCGACGAAGTTTGCACCAACTCTCAAGGTGAGAAAGGGCAATGCGCGGTACCGAAGAGGCTAGAAAATTGCGGAAAGGTAAGTGTGCGTATAATCCATGGACTCAAATTAGTCATAAAGAACTCATATACTTATTGCAAAAACTTATTAGCCCTCGAAGCAAAGTACTACTACGCATGCTCCTAGGGGAAGGGTTGGTAGGAGTTAACCATCGCGCGATCCCGACCGCCACACAAAGGAAGACAATCAACAAATACTTCATGCTCCGACTTCGTTACATAACGGTTCACCATACGTGCATGCTATGGGAATCACAAACTCCAACACATGTATTTTTTAATTCCACAATTACTCAACTAGCACAACTATGATATTACTACCTTTATATCTCAAAACAATTATCAAGCATCAAATTTCTCATGATATTAATTAAAGCAAATTGCCATGCTATTTCAAGACTCTCAAAATAATATAAGTGAAGCATGAGAGATCAATAGTTTCTATAAAACAAATCCACCACCGTGCTCTAAAAGATATAAGTGAAGCACTAGAGCAAAAACTATATAGCTCAAAAAATATAAGTGAAGCACATAGAGTATTGTAATAAATTCCGAATCAAGTGTGACTCTCTCAAAAGGTGTGCACAGCAAGGATGATTGTGGTAAACTAACAAATAAATACTCAAATAATACAAGACGCTCCAAGCAAAACACATATCATGTGGTGAATAAAAATATAGCTCCAAGTAAAGTTACCGATGGAAGTAGACGAAAGAGGGGATGCCTTCCGGAGCATCCCCAAGCTTTGGCTTTTAGGTGTCCTTAGATTATCTTGGGGTGCCATGGGCATCCCCAAGCTTAGGCTCTTGCCACTCCTTGTTCCATAATCCATCAAATCTTTCACCCAAAACATGAAAACTTCACAACACAAACCTCAGCAGAAAATCTCGTGAGCTCCGTTAGCGAAAGAAAACAAAAGACCACTTCAAGGTAATGTAATGAACTCATTCTTTATTTATATTGGTGTTAAACATAATGTATTCCAACTTCTCTATGGTTTATAAACTATTTTACTAGCCATAGATTCATCAAAATACGCAAACAACACACGAAAAACAGAATCTGTCAAAAACAGAACAGTCTGTAGTAATCTGTAACTAACGCAAACTTCTGGAACTTCAAAAATTCAGCCAAAATAGGACGACCTAGAAATTTTTTTTATTGATCAGAAGCAATTGGAATCAATATTTTGTCACGTTTTGGTGATTTTTAACAATTATTTTCGTGAACAGAAAGTTTCTGGAATTTTCAGCAAGATCAAATAACTATTATCCAAGAAGATCCTATAGGTTTAACTTGGCACAAACAGTAATTAAAACATAAAAACACATCTAACCAGAGGCTAGAACAAAAATTTATTCCTAAACAGAAGCAAAAAGCTAAAAACTAAAAATAAAATTGGGTTGCCTCCCAACAAGCGCTATCGTTTAAAGTCCCCTAGCTAGGCATAAAAGCAAGGATAGATCTAGGTATTGCCATAGTAATAGGATAGATCATTAAAACTCATTTCATATTCTCTACGTTCAGCAGCAAGTTTCCTTTGAGGCAAGCAAAAGTAATCAAAAGGGCTAAATTTAATGGGACAAAAGTCCCCAAGATCAATTTTAGGAGGTATAGGTTCCTCCTTCGGCCCTTCATATTGCACAATCAATTCATCATTATAAGCATTCTTTTGACAGAACTTTGTGAGCCTATACTCGAGGGAATATCCTAGCTCATTATTTCGAATAGCAAAATCATCATTAAGTTCAGAAATTCTATCAATTAGAATATTGGTAGGAACCTTTTTTCTAGGGTTTTCATTAAAAGCAGCAAAATCTAGAGATTGAAAACGCATTATTTCCTCTTGATCAAATAAGATAGTTTCTATGGGAGGACGTCCAGCGTCCACCCTATAATGCGCAAAGATTTCTTTGGCCCCTTTTATAATAAATCTGAACTCATGAGCCAAAAAGATAGTAGCGGCATGCTTAACAGAAGAGTGTTCAATGTTAGAAAATTCTAGGAAAATCCTCTGTATGAAAGGATGCATATGAATAAATTGTCTTTCTAGTTCAGCTACAAGCATGGCAATAGCGTCCGCAAGACTACTAGTTTTATGAAGGATAGAACTGCCCATAGAGGGCAAAGCACCGGCACAAGTAAAGAAATCCCGAATAACCCCTTTCCCAATAATATTACCGCTACCAATTCGAAATTTTGTTGTATGCAAGGTAAGGGGTTCTTCAGCAGGAGCATCAGAATTTTCCATGATATTATTATTGTCCATATCGACAATAATTTCCCCAATTTCACACATAACGGCAGAAAGAGCGAGGGGCAAAAAGGAAAGAAGAAGGCAAACGGAAAAGAGAGGGCGAATAAAACGGCAAGGGTGAAGTGGGGGAGAGAAAAACGGGAGGCAAATGGCGAATAATGTAATGGGGGGAGATAAGGGTTTGTGATGGGTACTTGGCATGTTGACTTTTGCGTAGACTCCCCGGCAACGACGCCAGAATCCTTCTTGCTACCTCTTGAGCACTGGATTGGTTTTCCCTTCAAGAGGAAAGGGTGATGCAGCAAAGTAGCGTAAGTATTTCCCTCAGTTTTTGAGAACCAAGGTATCAATCGAGTAGGAGGCCACGCACGAGTCCCTCGCACCTACACAAACAAATAAATCCTCGCAACCAACACGATAAGGGGTTGTCAATCCCTACACGGTCACTTACGAGAGTGAGATCTGATAGATATGATTGAATAATATTTTTGGTATTTTTATGATAAAGATGCAAAGTAAAATAAAAGCAAAATAAAAGGCAACGGAAATAGCTAAGTGTTGGAAGATTGATATGATGGAAAATAGACCCGGGGGCCATAGGTTTCACTAGTGGCTTCTCTCGAGAGCATAAGTATTTACGGTGGGTGAACAAATTACTGTTGAGCAATTGACAGAATTGAGCATAGTTATGAGAATATCTAGGTATGATCATGTATATAGGCATCACGTCCAAGACAAGTAGACCGACACCTGCCTGCATCTACTACTATTACTCCACACATCGACCGCTATCCAGCATGCATCTAGAGTATTAAGTTCATAAGAACAGAGTAACGCTTTAAGCAAGATGACATGATGTAGAGGGATAAACTCATGCAATATGATATAAAACCCATCTTGTTATCCTTGATGGCAACAATACAATACGTGCCTTGCTGCCCCTACTGTCACTGGGAAAGGACACCGCAAGATTGAACCCAAAGCTAAGCACTTCTCCCATTGCAAGAAAGATCAATGTAGTAGGCCAAACCAAACTGATAATTCGAAGAGACTTGCAAAGATAACCAATCATACATAAAAGAATTCAGAAGATTCAAATATTGTTCATAGATAAACTTGATCATAAACCCACAATTCATCGGTCTCAACAAACACACCACAAAAGAAGATTACATCGAATAGATCTCCACGAGAGAGGGGGAGAACATTGTATTGAGATCCAAAAAGAGAGAAGAAGCCATCTAGCTAATAACTATGGACCCGAAGGGCTGAGGTAAACTACTCACACATCATCGGAGAGGCTATGGTGTTGGTGTAGAAGCCCTCCGTGATCGATGCCCCCTCCGGCGGAGCTCCGGAACAGGCCCCAAGATGGGATCTCACGGGTACAGAAAGTTGCGGCGGTGGAATTAGGTTTTTGGCTCCGTATCTGGTAGTTTGGGGGTACGTAGGTATATATAGGAGGAAGGAGTACGTCGGTGGAGCAACATGGGGCCCACGAGGGTGGAGGGCGCGCCTGGGGGGGGGGGGGGTAGGCGCGCCCCCTACCTCGTGCCTTCCTGGTTGATTTCTTGACATAGGGTCCAAGTCCCCTGGATCACGTTCGTTCCAAAAATCACGTTCCCGAAAGTTTCATTCCGTTTGGACTCCGTTTGATATTCTTTTTCTGCGAAACTCTGAAATAGGCAAAAAACAGCAATTCTGGGCTGGGCCTCCGGTTAATTGGTTAGCCCCAAAAATAATATAAAAGTGTATAATAAAGCCCAATAATGTCCAAAACAGAATATAATATAGCATGGAACAATCAAAAATTATAGATACATTGGAGACGTATCAGTCATCTCCTCGAGCCATATGAATATGGAGAATGAAATCGTCGATCCATACTGCGGGATCGGTTTTGCCGTCGTATGATTCGATATTGACGGGCTTGAATCCCTCAGGGAATTTGTGATCCAGTACCTCGTCTGTGAAGCAGAGAGGGTGTGCGGCACCTCTGTACCGGGCCGTGTCGCGGCGTAGCTCTAATGGAGTCCGTCTGCGGCATTCGGACCGGGCGTGGTTAGGTTTGTCACGTCCGAATAGGTAGCCGTCTTCGTGCCTCGAGGCACGTCCTCGTGATCCGTAGATCGATCTTGTATGTCCTGCTCTACTGTCCAGGGTCCGCCGGAGGTCATACGTGTGACCCCGAACTCTTCCATCTTTATTTTTGCGGGGCGGTTGGGCAGGCTGCTGTTCGGCCTGAGTTGCCGCTTTATCCCGACCGCGTGGTGGCCGGTCGGCCGCCCTGTCTCGACCACGTGGTCGTCGTTCCACATTACGCGAGGGAGATGTGTGCTCCGGTGCCTCCTCATCGAATTGAGGTAGCAGTCTGCGTTTCGGGTAGCTCTTGGCTGGGCGCTTGAGGCCGTATTCTTCCGTTGTCAGGACGTCAGTCCATCTGTCGACGAGCAGATCTTGTTCAGCTTGAAGCTGCTGCTGTTTATTTTTCAGGCTCCTTGTAGTGGCTATGAGTTGAAGCTTAAAGCGCTCCTGCTCCAGAGGGTCCTCAGGCACGATGAAATCTTCGTTGCCGAGGCTTGTCTCCTCTTCGGTGCCAGTGTTGCTATCTTTTGAGCGGCGAGGCTTAGAACGGCGTTTGGGGCGCCGACGCTTGGACTGCGTCTCAGAATGTTTGTTCTTATCCGGCTCTTCTTTGTCGTCGCCAGATCCTTTGGGTGTATCAACCATGTACACGTCGTACGAGGAGGTGGCCGTCCAACGTCCAGTGAATGGCGGGTCTTGGCCTTGCTCATTGTCGGCATCTTCGTCTATACCGGTGATGTCTTCAGAGCCGTAGTCAAGCACGTCGGTTAAGTCGTCGACGGTGGCTATGAAGTGGGTGGCGGGTGGGAAGCAAAATTCCTCGTCGTCCGCCTCTAGCTCGAACCGAACATAGTTCGGCTGTGAGTCTTCCTCCAAGGACAAGTTCTTCAAAGAATTTAGTACGTCACCCAAAGGCGAATGCTGGAAGATGTCTGCGGCGCTAAATTCGAAAATCGATAACCGATTCAGCTCGGTGTCCGCAGGCGCACTTGATCTGGAACATGTAGCCGGAGACGAGTCCAGAGTTCCATTGACGCCAGCATTGCAGGATGTCGAGTCCATGTGCGGCTTCAACGCCGCGGACTTTATGGCCTCGGAGGGGATGATCTGCTTCGGTACTGAGGCCGTTGCAGCAATAGGATCCATCTCCTGGGTGTGCTCCGATGATAGATTTAAGTCATGTTCATCGGAGAAATGGGGAGCGATCGCCGCAGTCTCAAATCCCTCGAAGATCAAGTCTCCATGGATATCCGCGACGTAGTTCAAGCTTCTGAACCTGACCTGGTGGCCAAGGGCGTAACTATCGATCTGCTCCAGATGGCCAAGCGAGTTGGCCCGCAGTGCGAAGCCGCCGAACACAAAGATTTATTCGGGGAGAAGGGTTTCTCCCTGAACAACGCCACCACCGACGATTGAAGGGGCCATCGAGCCTTATGTCGACGACACAGTGGAACTCTCAATGAAAGCACCAATGTCGGTGTCAAAACCGGCGGATCTCGGGTAGGGGGTCCCGAACTGTGCGTCTTGGATCGATGGTAACAGGAGACGGGGGACACGATGTTTACCCAGGTTCGGGCCCTCTCTATGGAGGTAATACCCTACTTCTCGCTTGATTGATCTTGATGAATACGAGTGTTACAAGAGTTGATCTACCACGAGATCGTAATGGCTAAACCCTAGAAGTCTAGCCTATGTGAATATGGTAATGAATCTGTCCTATCTGGACTATGCTCTCCGGTTTATATAGACACCAGAGAGATCTAGGGTTACATGAGTTCGGTTACATAGGAGGAAATCTTCATAATAGGTCGCCTAGCTTGCCTTCCATGCCAAGTAGAGTCCAATCCGGACACGGGTATTGTCTTCGGCCTTCGTATCTTCACAGCCCATCAGTCCGGCCCATGGATAACAGGCCGGACGCCCGAGGACCCCTTAGTCCAGGACTCCCTCACTCCCCCTATAGCTTGTAATTCATACACGCATTTGATATATAATATGAGGAATTTGAAATGCATGATGAAATATGGTGACTGATGTAATTTAGCATGCGTGCATTAACATATATGAGGAATAAGCATGCAGAAAACACAGTAAAAGTATCAGACCACCATAGAGTTTAAGTTTACAACTCGATCCAGCAAAGTCATCAGAAGAACGAGAGTTGTAACTTAGCAAAAAAATGCCCATATAGGTAGACCCGCTTGAAGACTACCTCAAATTTCTCCCCCTTTGTCATCGAATGACCAAAAGGATCGAAAATGAGGACTAACGCCCCTGAAGAATATCAAGTTGATGGAGGAGCGCCAGCGTTGTCGGGGTCGTTTGTCGTAGTAGGGCCTGCCGCAGTGTCGTTCAAGTCTTCATGCTCGTCGGTGTCGCGTGATGAAGAATATGAGCTGGCCACCAAGGAAGGAACCTTGACCTTCTTGTATTTCTTCGGTGGAGGTGCAGACCAGTCAAAGTCCTCCTTGTGACCCATTTGCTTCAAATCTTCTTCACCATATACGTGTGACAGAATAGCCCAGGTGCGACCGAAGACTTCATGGAGGTAGTAATGGTTTTTTCTTCACTGCATTATGTGTAGCAGTCATGTTGTGAAGAATAGAACCAAACTGACCTTGACCCATTTGTGGTTTCGATCCACCTTCTGGTGAAGACTAAGAAGCAGCTCACGGTCAATCATCACTCGAGGAGTAGTAGCTTGAGGATTTGGCTTGGATGCATTAGCAGCAGAATCATGAGTGGCAGAGTCATCATTGGTGGAATAAGATGCAGCTTTGCGAAACTGACCATCCAATGGATGAATGCCTTCATCTATAACAGCAGTGGCCTTGCCCTTTTCATCAGCTGAGGAAAATGTCCTTTTGAGGACTTCAATGGGGGGCAAGTAGCCGCAATGGTTGAGAGTGTCAGCCTTGTAGTTGAGTGAAGACCTTGTTTTGATGAATCGCATAATCCATGGTGCGTAAGGCTTCAACTCAAACGGAGAGAGTGCAACATTTGCCAGAGTCCTCATGAAGAAATCATGATAGTTGACAGGAATGCCATGAATGATGTTGAATAGCAGATTCTTCATGATGCCAACGACTTCTTCATCAGACGAGTCGTGGCCCTTGATAGGACTCATAGTCTTCGTCAGAATCCGATAGACAGTTCTGGGCACATAGAGCAATTCCTTCATGAGGAATTTGGTCCTTGGGGCTTGACCGGGCTTCAGAGGCTTCATTAGCACTTGCATATAGTGAGCAGTGAGTTCTGGCTCCTGGTACAGGCAGCGAGCTCCTTTAATGGGTGGACTGATGGGCAGGGCATGAAGTAATTCAGAGGCCGGTGCCTTATAGTGAGTGTTTTCAGTCATCCAGTCCAACACCCAAGAGTTGATATCATCAGCATCGCCTGTGATGTGCAAGGTTGCATAGAATGGAAGAATGAGTTCTTCATTCCAATTGCAAATATCCGTGCAAAAGTTGAGGAGGCCTACGTCATGAAGCACACTGAGGACTGGAGTAAAACAAGGCATAGATTCCATGTCAACGTGAGGAATATGCTTGTGGTTGAAGACTTTATCCTTGTTGAAGAGCAGTGAAGAATAGAAATTGGCCTGGCTAGCAGTCCAGAAACGCTTCCTTCTAAGACGAGCAGAGTCATAGGGATTATAATCAGTGAAGAACACGTGCACGCCGAAGAAGTCATCAGCCTTGAATTTTTGTTTCTTCGAGAATGATCCTTTGGCTTGGGCTAAGGAGTATCAGTTAGTTGCATAATTACCTCAGGAATCGCAATCTCAGGATCCACATGCCGAGGACTTTCAGCTTCTTCTTCAGTGGCAGCCTGGGTCTTCAATTCTTCATTTACAATTTCTTCAGCACTAGTGGCTGGAATCTCTTCATGAACAGACGGGGTTGCACGAGGGTCTTCAGATCCCATTTGTACTGTAGTTACTGGGGACTGAGGAATTTGTTGCAACGGTGTGAACAGTGGAGAGTTGGGGTGCTGACTTTCCCAAAAGTCATCATTCAGCACTGGTGTTGTACACCCAATGTCCACATCTTCACTTCTTCTTTTTCTTCAATGCCGGCCTCTTCAGCAGTGAACTGAGGCATAGGTGATGAGACTTGTGGGGTTGAAGGGATTGCATCCGCTTCAATTTCTTCATCCAACTGCTCTGACGAAGCAGCAGAAGGAATGTCATCATCAGATTCACTTGGAATCACATATTCTTCATCAAAAGGAACAAGGTCCTTTGATGGCATGGATGAGACGGGAAGAGCATCAATTGGATTTGCATAAGAGCTGGTTAATGACTTCATCTTCTTCGGAGTTGAAGAATCCGATGAAGTTGATGCCTTCCTTTTCTTCACAGCTGCATGCTCCGCAGCCTTGGTCTTCTTCACATCTGATGCAGATGGAGAGATTGGAGTTGGTGTAGGCGCAGGAGGAGCAGAGGAAATTGGTTGAATTTCTCCAGGCACAACTGATGCAGTTGCCCTAATTTCTTCATTTTCTTCAGGCGCACCACTAGTGGATGCCCTGACAATTTCATCAGCGGCTGGAATGCAGTCATCAGCCCTGGTACTTTGAGTTTCTTCAGCAGCCTGAATGTCATCAGCGGTGCTGACATTTTCTTCAGTCGGCTGAGCAGATGCTTCAGCCTGAGGATTTTCTTATTGCATTGGGGCTGCAACATTGGAAGTGAACTTTTCAGTCAATTTCACAAACCTGACTTTGGCTCCAAGCCAGTCAGCTCTGTATACGTCAAATTCATCACTGAGGTTCTTGATCTCAGATTGAATGTTGACAAGTTCTTCAGTTGTCATTGAGACAACGTTTTTCTTCAGGAAGCGCTCCTTTTTGTACTGCGCTTTCTTGATTTTCCTGGACTTCTCAAATTTCCATTTTTCTTCTTGGATGAAGGCAGTCAGCATATGACTTTGGCCAGGAGTCAGCTTGAAATCAGGCATAGGAGTGTTGGGGTCCTTGTGCCAGAGATCGATGTAATCAAGGATCAACTTAGGATCCAAAAGCAGTGGCACTTTTGTGCCCTTGGCTCTAGCGGCCCTGAGCTGCCTGTCTCTGATGATTCCGGCAAGTTCATCATCATCAGCTTCGTCTTCATCAGACGGCACTTGGAAGGCGACCTGCTTCTTGTGAGGACTTGGGCGAGAGCCACATATAGCAGTGGCCTTTGTCTTCATCAGAGAGGGTCCTGTTGAAGAATTTGGTGCTGCTGAGGAACTAGCAGAAGCTCCTGAGGCAATAGAGATGCCTATTGTCCTTTGGCACATGGCAAGATGCACAGGTGCAGAGGATTTGGTCGGAGCAGCTAAGGACTTTGGCGGAGGAGCTGAGGACTTTGGAGGAGCGGGAGCAGCATGAGGAGTTAGCCGTGAGGGCTTTGAAGATTTTGGCCGTGAGGGTATTGCTGAGGAACTTGGCCGTGAGGGAATTGAGGGTGAAGCACTTGGCTTATGAGCAGGCTTCTTTGCCATGGCCTTCTTCGGCTTGCTTGCAGAGGCCTCAGCAGTGGCACAGCAGCAGCAGAGTCTTCGTTGAATTTCCTCACTGCCTCTCTTGCTTGTCTGGCCAATTTGGCCTGGCGCTTTGCCCATTCGTCAGGATAGTCCTCACCGCGCTTGAGGCTGGTGAGATATGCTATTTGGGCAGGTGCCAATGGAGGTCTTGGGCATGGAGGATTTAGAGCGAATTTCTTCATATACTTGGGAGTAACATACCTGTACTCCCTCCATTCCCGTGCCCATCTCCTCTCTATCCTTTGGATGCGCACCTTGCGCTGATTTTTGTCCTCCTTGCCAAACTTGGCCTCATCAGGAGTGCAATAGTCCTTGTATATGTCATTAGGGATCTCAAAGGCAGTATTGACCGCATGCCTCTTTCCTCCTTTCTGCGGCTTCTTTCCATCAGCCATTTTCTTCAGCTGAGGAATTTGGACAATTGAATTCTCTGAAGATGTATGCAACTTTTCTTCAAGGAACGCTGCAAATGAGTTAAGTTGATGAGAACCTAGTGATTCAGCAGCGGACATGTGTACCTGTGAACAGAGTATAGTTGCGAGAAATTTGGAGAGGTCATCTGCGTTCTCAGAAGGTTTTTCAAAAAGAACAAGTTTGAGGAATTTGACCAGATGAGTCCTGAAGAATTTCACTAAGCGTTCTTTGTCTTAGGTTCCAGAGTTGTACAGATCAAAAATCCACACAATTGAGGAATCATGAAGAAAAATATTGCTTAGAGAAATGAATCAAGAACAGATGACATGTGAGGTGTTTAGTGTGTGAGGATTTGAAGAAAAACACCTTTGAAGATTTTGTAGAAATCATTCGAATCAAAGAGGGCAGTAAAAGTAACTTTTAATTACCCTGGACGAAGAACATGACGAACTAGGAAGTGTAGATGTGAAGTTCTTCAGTTCAGATCTTCCATGCCCTAACTCGGCTGAGGAAGACAACTACGGCGGCGGCGGAGTGAAGAAATCCGAAGCCGGCGCGAGTACGACGGTGACGAGGTCGAGGCAGTGAAGCTCTTCCTCACTGGCGACGATGAAGTAGTGGCGGCGCTAGGGTTTGAGAAGTTCGAGCTGGAGTGAGGTCGAGCGGAGTAAAAGAGAAGTAAGGAAGGGGAGGGGTATTTATAGCCACGGTGAAAAACTGTTCGCCTGAAGAAATTGGACGAACGTGCCCCTGACCCTTCTCATTCGCTTGACATGTGTCACCCACGTACTGAGAGGTGGCGATCATGTGAGATCATGGGTGAATAGATAAGTATTATCGTGGGATGTGGAACGGTTTGAGAGGCAAAGCCGAAAATTTAGATAAGATAAGTTAAAAGTTCCGTTCGCAAATTCTTCAGCTGGCAAGGACACAGTGAAGATTTTGAACGAGTTTCAAATAGAACGCACATGAAGAATTTGTGAATAGATTGGGTTGAGTTTAGCATAGAGGGGGAAGGGTCCGATCACATTCACTTAGCAGAAAAAGCAACATGAAGAATTAGCAATGAGTGAATGCTGTAGAGGACATAAACTCATATATATATATATATATATATATATATATATATATATATATATATATATATATATATATATATATATATAGCCAATGAAGAAAAACGACGGAAACAGTGAAGACAATACAAAGTTGAAGAAATTGAACAATTGAGGAATTTCAAAACTGAGGAAAAACTCAAATTGAAGATTTTCAACTTTTGGTGGTGGCGTGACCCACCGTATAAGAATGATGATTTCAGACACCGCGTACAATTGTCATAGGGCTCTGAGAATCAAATTCTTCGTTAATTTCTTCACACCTAGAGTGTTATTCTTCATTGATTGAAGAAAAATGTTTCTACATGTGTTGCACATCTAAGTCATCAATTTTGCATAAGTGTTAGGATGAGTGTCCTTTTCAGAGAACATTCGAAGATTCTAAGATATTTAGCTCACACCGCAACTTGCTAAATCTCTTTTCATCCAAGGGCTTTGTGAAGATATCGGCTAGCTGTTCTTCAGTCTTCACATGCTCAATAGAAATGTCGCCCTTCAACACATGATCACGAAGAAAATGATGACGAATCTGAATGTGCTTTGTCTTCGAGTGCTAAACTGGGTTGTGAGCAATCTTCATGACACTCTCATTGTCACAGAAGAGAGGCACATTCTTCACGTTGACGCCGTAGTCCTTGAGAGTTTGCTTCATCCATAGCAATTGAGCACAGCAAGAACCAGCAGCAATGTACTCAGCTTCAGCAGTAGACAGTGATACGCAGTTCTGTTTCTTCGAGGACCAACAGACCAAAGATCTTCCGAGGAAATGGCATGTGCCAGATGTTGACTTGCGGTCCACACGATCACCAGCATAGTCAGAGTCAGAATATCCAATGAGATCAAAAGCCGAGCCCTTGGGGTACCATAATCCAAGTGTTGGTGTGTGAGCTAGATATCGAAGAATATGCTTCACAGCCTTATGGTGTGATTCCTTTGGTGTAGCTTGAAATCGGGCACACATGCAAACACTAAGCATAATATCTGGCCTAGATGCACATAGGTACAATAAGGAACCAATCATGGAGCGATATACCTTTTGATCGAAGTCAATACCATTTTCATCAGTGCATAGATGGCCATTTGTGGGCATAGGGATTTTGACGCCTTTGCAATCTTGCATGTCGAATTTCCTCAATACATCCTTGAGGTATTTCTCCTGAGATATGAATATGCCATTGCGCTGTTGACGAATTTGAAGACCTAAAAAGAATTTCAATTCTCCCATCATAGACATTTGATATTCTTCACTCATCATATAGGCAAATTCATGACTGTAACGTTGGTCAGTACAACCAAAGATAATATCATCAACATATATTTGGCACACAAACAGTTCACCATCATAAGATTTAGTGAAAAGAGTAGGGTCGAGTGAACCGGGTTTGAAGCCTTTCTTCATGAGGAATTCCTTCAAAGTATCATACCACGCCCGAGGGGCCTGCTTGAGGCCATAGAGGGCCTTATTAAGTCTGAAGACTTTGTCAGGATGCTTTGGATCTTCAAAACCTGGGGGCTGAGCAACATATACTTCATCCTCAAGCTTACCATTGAGGAATGCACTTTTCACATCCATTTGATATAGAGTGATATCATGATGGTTAGCATAAGCAAGTAATATTCGAATAGCCTCAAGTCTAGCAACAGGTGCAAAAGTTTCATCGAAGTCAATTCCTTCAACCTGTGGGTAGCCTTGAGCTACAAGCCGAGCCTTATTCCTCACCACAAGGCCATTTTCATCTTGCTTGTTACGGTAGATCCACTTTGTGCCAATGATATTTTGCGTGCGAGGATCTGGACGTTTGACAAGTTCCCAGACGTGGTTGAGCTCGAACTGATGTAATTCTTCTTGCATAGCTTGAATCCACTCAAGCTCCAGAAATGCTTCATCTACCTTAGCGGGCTCTGTGATAGAGACAAAAGCAAAGTGCCCACAAAAGTTAGATAAATGTGAAGCTCTTGAGCGTGTGAGAGGACCTGGTGCTTCAATGTCATCGATGATTTTCTCAATCTGCACTTCTTTTGCCACGCGAGGATGAGCGGGTTGTCGTCGAGGAATTTGATCAGCATTTTCTTCAGCACCATTTTCTTCATCATTTTCTTCAGGTGCATTAGCTCGACGTTCTTCTTGTTCTGGAATGAATTCTTCAGCAGATTCTTCGGTAGGAATGACATCCTCAGTAGCCTTGAACTTGATAGTTTCCTCAGGTGCTGGTTCATCTATCATAGAAGGTAGGTGCTCTATTGGGTTTCTTGTCAGTGAGGAGTTCATAGGCAGTCTTCTTCAAGAATTTGTGAAGATATACTCTGTTGATGATGTGGCACGCAGTATAAATTGCCTCAATCCAGAAGTGACGAGGCGTCTTGTATTCATCAAGCATAGTGAGAGCCATCTCAACGAGAGTCCTGTTCTTGCACTCCACGACGCCATTCTGTTGAGGAGTATAAGGAGCAGATAACTCATGAGTAATACCAAGTTCATCAAGATAGTCATCAAGACCAGAATTCTTGAACTCAGTTTCATTGTCACTTCTGATGTGCTTGATCTTCACACCAAAGTTGGTTGAAGCCCTCGAGGAAAATCATTTGAAGACTTCCTGCACTTCGTGTTTGTAAGTGACAATATGTACCCATGTGTAACGAGAGTAATCATCAACAATAACAAAACCATATAGATGCATCATTTGTAACTGCAGAATAATGGTTAGGACCGAAGAGATCCATATGAAGAAATTCAAATGGTTGAGTGGTAGTCATGATTCTCTTCGCTGGATGTTTGGCCTTGGTCATCTTTCCAGCTTCACAGGCTCCGCATAAGTGATCCTTGAGGAATTTGACATTCTCAATGCCAATGACATGCTTCTTCTTCACAAGCGTGTGCAAATTCCTCATGCCTACATGACCAAGTCGTCGATGCCATAGCCAGCCTTCTGAAGCTTTTGCAAGTAGGCACACGGCTGGTTGTGGTCCTATAGAGAAATCAACAATATACAAGTCTCCTCTCCTAAAGCCTTCGAAGACTTTGGAATTGTCAGCTTCCATGATCACAACACAACGATACTTGCCAAAGACAACAACCATATCAAGATCGCAAAGCATTGAGACAGACATGAGGTTGTATCCTAAGGACTCGACAGGCACGACTTTGTCCATGTGTCGATCCTTTGAGATAGCAACCTTACCTAGACCCAATACCTAACTTTTGCCTTTGTCAGCGAAGATGATATGCTTCAGATGCGATGGAGATAAGGGAGCATCCATCAATAGATTCTTGTCACCAGTCATGTGATTTGTACATCCACTATCGAGGACCCACTCATGGGCTTTGGGTTGATCATCCTGCAGATGAATTAGTGCAGCTTACGAACTCATATACTTCATCAGTGAAGAATATGACATCAATTCATCAGATCAATTTCATCAAGCAATAGAACAGATAAAGCGGTGTGAGGACGTGAGAAATGAGGGTTCATTTCTTCATGATTAGCCTGCGTCCTTTCAGGCAATTTTAGGTCTCCAGCAAATTCTTCAGACGTTTACGCACGTCTGGAGACCTGACCCTGCAGAAGAGATTAGATCTTTTTCTTCACCACCCACATCTGAAGGGGTGGCAAAGAGTTCATCACTCTGCGAGCTCCATACGAGAAAGGTGGCATAGAAGCCAGTCCATTTCATTTCACATAACAGGAGTTAGGGTAAGCAAATGAATAAGCAGAGAAATTCTTCGAGGACTTATGAACATAATGGTTAGAAGAGTAATGCTCATATTCATAGCCCTTAGCTCTTCCCTGCGAAACAGAGGTGTTAGCACGATGATAATCATATGAAGACTTTGATCCTTTTGAGGAATTTGATCCACGTGAGGAATTTGGTCCGTATGAGGACTTGGATCCATATGAAGAATTTGGTCCGTATGAGGAATTTGATCTGGGGTTCCTATTCTTCACTGGTGGTGTCATGATGACATTCACCTGAAGATTTTCAAGGCACCTCTTGGGAACCCAGATTTTCTTCATAGGGGAACCGTTCCTACAGTCAGTGCCAACATATCTAGCAAAGACTTGACCATTCTGATTTTTGAACAGTTTATAGTTGGAGTCAAATGACTCATCAGAAGAATGAGGAGATTCACATGTAAAGGCAGATAAATTGGATGGATCAACTGGAGGTCCTTTTGCAGCAACCCATGAGGTTTTGGGGTACTGCTTAGGCTTCCAATATGTACCATCAGCATTGAGTTTCCTCTCAAAGGCAATACCCTCTTTCCTAGGGTTCCTGTTGAGGATCTGCTTTTTAAGCACATCACAAAGAGTCTGATGCCCTTTGAGGCTTTTGTACATGCCTGTCATGTACAATTCCTTCAGCCCTGCATCATCAGTGATACTAGCAAGTCCTCAGATGAGGAATTAGTGATAGTAGAGATAGGTGAAGAGTTTGTAGCATTAGAAGCATTTGAACATTCAGGTGAAGAATTAGCAGATTCATGTTCAATGCACTTCAAACATGGAGGAACAAATTCTTCCTGATTAGCGCTGATTTGTTGAGCAAGTAATGAATCACGCTCCTTCCGAAGATCTTCATAACTCACTCTTAGCTTTTCAAGATCTTGCTTTCTTTGAAGAAATTCATAAGAAAGCTTCTCATGGTCAGATAAGAGAGTGTTATGATGACCCTGAAGGTTGTCAAACCTAGACTGAAGTCTCTGAAGATTGTCAGTCAAGGTTTTAGTGCGATCCATTTCTTCACCCAACATATCATCACTTTTGTCTAGCTTGTTTTGAACCTTTTCAAAAGCCTTTTGTTGTTTCATAGCAATCTTAGCAAGTTTAGAGTAACTGGGCTTGAGGTTTTCATCAGATTCATTCTCACTTGATTCAGAGGAGGTATATTTGAGTACCTTGGCACCCTTTGCCATGAAGCAATAGGTGGGAGCGTAGTCATCATTGCCTTCATCAGCCTTGTTGGTGAAGTCACTTTCGCCAGAGTTGAAGATAGACTTGCTGACGAATGCAGTAGCGAGGGCTAGGCTCGCCACACCGGATTCGGACTCCTCAGATGCCTCCTCTTCCTCGTTTTCTTCAGATTCAGCCTCAGAGTCCATTTCCTTGCCAATGAATGCCCGAGCCTTCTTGGAGCTGCTCTTCTTGTGAGATGAAGACTTTGAGGATTTTGATGATGAAGACTTTGAGGATTTCTTCTTCTTCTTCGCATCATCAGAACTGTAATCCTTGTATTTCTTCTTCTTTGATTCCTTTTCCCACTGAGGACAATCTTGAATGTAGTGACCAGGTTTCTTGCATTTGTGGCAAAGCCTCTTCTTGTAGTCACTGGATGAGGAATCATTGCTCCTTGAGGGTTTTCCAAAGCGACCACGTCTTGAGAACTTCTGAAATTTCTTCACGGGCAGTGCTAGTTCATGGCTCAGTTCTTCAGGATCACCAAGGCTGCTACCAGAGTCTTCATCTTCAGACTCAGAAACTGCCTTGGCCTTCAGTGCACGTGATCTGTCATAGCTCAAACCATAGAGATCTCTATTTTCAGCAAGCTGGAACTCATGAGTATTTAGCCTCTCGAGGATGTCAGCGGGATCAAGTGACTTGTAGTCAGCATGCTCTTGTATCATCAGTGCCAGAGTATCAAATGAGGAATCAAGCGATCTCAGCAATTTCTTCACCACCTCATGGTCGGTGATGTCAGTGGTACCAAGTGCTTGAAGCTCATTTGGGATGTCAGTGAGGCGATCGAAGGTTTGTTGAACATTTTCATTGTCGAGTCTTTTGAAGCGGTTGAAGGGATTGCGAAGAACGTCAACTCGAGAGTCACGCTGTGTTGAGACTCCTTCATTCACTTTGGATAGCTATCCCAGATAAGCTTTGAAGTTTCCAAAGCACTCACTCTTCCATACTGCCCTTTGCTCAGATGGCCACATATGATGTTCTTCGCTTGAGAATCGAGTTACTTGAATCTCTTCACATCAGCAGCATTCAGAGAAGGTGTGACTGAAGGAACACCATTTTCCACGACATACCAGAGATCGTTATCAATTGCCTCAAGATGCATTCGCATCTTATTATTCCAGTAGGGGTAGTCCGTCCCATCGAAGGTAAGACACCCAGCAGAGACCTTGATCATACCTGCGGTCGACATAACTAAAACTCCAGGTGGTTAAACCAAAATCACACAGAACAAGGGAGTACCTTGCTCTGATACCAATTGAAAGTGCGTTATATCGACTAGAGGGGGGGTGAATAGGCGATTTTTATGAATTCTTCACTGAGGAATTTGTGGGTGAGGAAATTCCTTGGCGAAGAACTACTTGCAGCGGAATAAGTACTCAAAAGTAAACATAGCAGAATACAAGCATGGTGATCATGATGAAATGAAGACGAGACAGAGTACAGAAAGCATAAACACAAGATAGCACAGGATGAAGACAAACAGACTGAAGAAATTGAACTGAGGAAATTGAGAAAGTCTTCAGTCAAAGTCTTCAAACACAGATATGAACAAGTGCACCACAGTTATGAGGAAATGAAAGAGTTGAGAAAATAGAACCAGTAAGCTTGGTGAAGACAATGATTTGGTAGACCAGTTCCAACTGATGTCTCAGTTGTACGTCTGGTTGGAGCGGCTAGGTATTTAAACCCGAGGACACACAGTCCCGGACACAATGTCCTCGCCGTATTCTCCTTGAGCTAAGGTCACACAGACCTCGCCCAATCTCTCGTGGTAAGTCTTCAGGTGACTTCCAAACCTTCACAAACTCGGCCACTCGGCAATCCACAATTCCTCTTGGATGCTCTAGACCATGACGCCTAACCGTCTGGAAGAAGCACAGTCTTCAAAGGTAACAAGCATCGGATCCACACAGGATCAATCTCTTTAGTGATGCTCAATAACTTTGGGTTTGTAGGTATTTGGGTTTGGGTTTTCCTCACTTGATGATTTTCGCTCAAAGTCCTCGGAGGATGGGATGCTCTCAAATGACAAGTGTTAGTATCTCTCGGAGCAGCCAACCAGCTAGTGGTTGTAGGGGGTGGCTATTTATAGCCTAGGGAGCATCCCGACATGATAAGACATAAATGCCCTTCAATAATATGACCATTAGGTGGGTAGATATGTTGGGACAGCTGGCGCATAGCACAACGGTCGGATATTTGAGGCTCGAATTCCTCAGGGCTATCATGTTCCTCACTGTGTAGGCAATTTGCACTGGCGAATTCCTAACTCCTCAGTCAGAACAAATTCCTCAGATACCAGAAGAACTTCGTCTCTGTCACTGAAGAATATGACTGAACTGTATGAGATTTCCAATGGCTTCACTCGAAGGGATTGGTAGGTGTAGGATTTTGAGTTGAGCATCACATGGAAATTTTTCCTTAGTATTTCCTCGACCCCCTTTAACAGTACGGTGTTTCCTATGACTCAAGAAAGAGAGAATGAAACTACGAAAACAAAAGTCTTCACGCTTCATGTTCCTCGAATGAATACCAAGTCTACAAGTCACACCAATTTCTTCACTTTCAAAGTCTTCAGAAAGTCTTCAGAAATCCAAAGTCTTCAGTCGAAGAACTTCATTTTTAGGGGTCGACTTTCTCTGTAAATATCAAACTCCTCATAGACTTATAGACCTGTGTACACTCATAAACACATTAGTCCCTTAACCTATAAGTCTTCAATACACCAAAATCACTAAGGGGCACTAGATGCACTTACAGGTCATATCGTAGCGGTGCTTAGGCGAAGCCATGCGTCGGTAGCTTCATCAATATCATCACCACGCCGTCGTGCTGACGAAACTCTCCCTCGAGCTCTACTGGATCGTGAGTTCGCGGGACGTCACCGAGCTGAACGTGTGCTGAACGCGGAGGTGCCGTACGTTCGGTACTGAGGATCGGTCGATCGTGAAGATGTACGACTACATCAACCGCGTTGTCATAACGCTTCCGCTTAACGGTCTATGAGGGTACATGGACAACACTCTCCCCTGTCGTTGCTGTGCATCACCATGATCTTGCCTGTGCGTAGGAAAATTTTGAAATTACTACGTTCCCCAACAGTGGCATCCGAGCCAGGTTTATGTGTAGATGTTATATGCATGAGTAGAACACAAGTGAGTTGTGGGCGATACTAGTCATACTTACCAGCATGTCATACTTTGATTCGGCGGTATTGTTGGATGAAGCGGCCCGGACTGACATTACGCGTACGCTTACGCGAGACTGGTTCTACTGACGTGCTTCGCACAGAGGTGGCTGGCGGGTGCCAATTTCTCCAACTTTAGTTGAATTGAGTGTGGCTACGCCCGGTCCTTGTTGAAGGTTAAAATAGCACATACTTGATGAAATATCGTTGTGGTTTTGATGCGTATGTAAGAACGGTTCTTGCTCAGCCCGTAGCAGCCATGTAAAACTTGCAACAACAAAGTAGAGGACGTCTAACTTGTTTTTGCAGGGCATGTTGTGATGTGATATGGTCAAGACATGATGCTAAATTTTATTGTATGAGATGATCATATTTTGTAACAGAGTTATCGGCAACTGGCAGGAGCCATATGGTTGTCGCTTTATTGTATGCAATGCAATCGCCCTGTAATTGCTTTACTTTATCACTAAGCGGTAGCGATAGTCGTAGAAGCAATAGTTGGCGAGACGACAACGATGCTACGATGGAGATCAAGGTGTCGCGCCGGTGACGATGGTGATCATGACGGTGCTTGGAGATGGAGATCAAAGGCACAAGATGATGATGGCCATATCATATGACTTATATTGATTGCATGTGATGTTTATCCTTTATGCATCTTATTTTGCTTAGTTCGACGGTAGCATTATAAGATGATCTCTCACTAAATTTCAAGGTATAAGTGTTCTCCCTGAGTATGCACTATTGTGAAAGTTCTTCGTGCCGAGACACCACGTGATGATCTGGTGTGATAAGCTCTACGTTCACATACAATGGGTGCTAGCCAGTTTTGCACACGCAGAATACTCGGGTTAAACTTGACGAGCCTAGCATATGCAGATATGGCCTCAGAACACTGAGACCGAAAGGTCGAGCGTGAATCATATAGTAGATATGATCAACATAGTGATGTTCACCATTGAAAACTACTCCATCTCACGTGATGATCGGACATGGTTTAGTTGATATGGATCACGTGATCACTTAGATGATTAGAGGGATGTCTATCTAAGTGGGAGTTCTTAAGTAATTTGACTAATTGAACTTTAATTTATCATGAACTTAGTACCTGATAGTATTTTGCATGTCTATGTTGTTGTAGATAGATGGCCCGTGCTGTTGTTGCGTTGAATTTTAATGCGTTCCTAGAGAAAGCTAAGTTGAAAGATGATGGTAGCAACTACACGGACTGGGTCCGTAACTTGAGGATTATCCTCCTTGCTGCACTGAAGAATTATGTCCTGGAAGCACCGCTAGGTGCCAAACCCGCTGCAGGAGCAACGCTAGATGTTATGAATGTCTGAGCAAAGCTGATGACTACTCGATAGTTCAGTGTGCCATGCTTTACGGCTTAGAACCGGGACTTCAATGACGTTTTGAACGTCATGGAGCATATGAGATGTTCCAGGAGCTGAAGTTAATATTTCAAGCAAATGCCCGGATTGAGAGATATGAAGTCTCCAATAAGTTCTACAGCTGCAAGATGGAGGAGAATAGCTCTGTCAGTGAGTATATACTCAAAAGGTCTGGGTATAACAATCACTTGATTCAACTGGGAGTTAATCTTTCTGATGATAGTGTCATTGACAGAATTCTTCAATCACTGCCACCAAGCTACAAGAGCTTCGTGATGAACTATAATATGCAAGGGATGGATAGGACAATTCCCGAGCTCTTCGCAATGATAAAGGCTACAAGAGCTTTAGTTGAATCGAGTGTGGCTACGCCGGGTCCTTGTGAAGGTTAAAACATCACATACTTGACGAAATATCATTGTGGTTTTGATGCGTAGGTAAGAATGGTTCTTGCTCAGCCCGTAGCAGCCACGTAAAACTTGCAACAACAAAGTAGAGGACTTCTAACTTGTTTTTGCAGGGCATGTTGTGATGTGATATGGTCAAGACATGATGCTATATTTTATTGTATGAGATGATCATGTTTTGTAACAGAGTTATCGGCAACTGGCAGGAGCCATATGGTTGTCGCTTTATTGTATGCAATGCAATCGCCCTGTAATTGCTTTACTTTATCACTAAGCGGCAGCGATAGTCGTAGAAGCAATAGTTGGCGAGACGACAACGATGCTACGATGGAGGTCAAGGTGTCGCGACGGTGACGATGGTGATCATGATGGTGCTTTGGAGATGGAGATCAAAGGCACAAGATGATGATGGCCATGTCATATCACTTATATTGATTGCATGTGATGTCTATCCTTTATGCATCTTATTTTGCTTAGTTCGCCGGTAGCATTATAAGATGATCTCTCACTAAATTTCAAGGTACAAGTGTTCTCCCTGAGTATGCACCGTTGCGACAGTTCTTCGTGCTGAGGCACCACGTGATGATCGGGTGTGATAAGCTCTACGTTCACATACAACGGGTGCAAGCCAGTTTTGCGCACGCAGAATACTCAGGTTAAACTTGACGAGCCTAGCATATGCAGATATGGCCTCGGAACACTGGAGACCGAAAGGTCGAGCGTGAATCATATAGAAGATATGATCAACATAGTGATGTTCACCATTGAAAATTACTCCATCTCACGTGATGATCGGACATGGTTTAGTTGATATGGATCACGTGATCACATAGATGATTAGAGGGATGTCTATCTAAGTGGGAGTTCTTAATATGATTAATTGAACTTTAATTTATCATGAACTGAGTCCTGGTAGTATTAGCATATCTATGTTGTAGATCAATAGCTCGCGTTTAGCTCCCCTGTTTTATTTTTTATATGTTCCTAGACAAAACTAAGTTGAAAGATGTTAGTAGCAATGATGCGGATTGGATCCGTGATCTGAGGATTATCCTCATTGCTGCACAGAAGAATTATGTCCTTGATGCACCGCTAGCTGACAGACCGATTGCAGGAGCAGATGCAGACGTTATGAACGTTTGGCAAGCTCTATATGATGACTACTTGATAGTTTAGGGCACCATGCTTTACGGCTTGGAATCGGGGCTTCAAAGACCTTTTTGAAACGCCACGGAGCATATGAGATGTTCCAAGTGTTGAAATTAGTATTTCAGACTCATGCCCATGTCGAAAGGTATGAGACCTTTGACAAGTACTTTGCCTACAAGATGGAGGAGAATTGCTCATCTAGTGAGCATGTGCTCAGAATGTCTGAGTACTACAATCACTTGAATCAAGTGGGAGTTAATCTTCCAGATAAGATAGTGATTGACAGAGTTCTCTAGTCACTATCACCAAGTTACTAGAACTTTGTGATGAACTATAATATGCAAGGGATAACGGAAACGATTCCCAAGCTCTTCGTGATGCTGAAATGGACGAAGGTAGAAATCAAGAAAAGCATCAAGTGTTGATGGTTGACAAGAAAAGCATCAAGAAAAGCATCAAGTTTCAAGAAAAGGGCAAAGGGAAGAAGGGGAACTTCAAAAAGAACAACAAGCAAATTGCTGCTCTCGTGAAGAAACCCAAAGCAAGACTCAAGCCTAAAACGGAGTGCTTCTACCGCAAAGGAAATGGTCACTAGAAGTGGAATTGCCCGTAGATACTTGGCGGATAAGAAGGATGGCATAGTGAACAAAGGTATATCGGATATACGTGTTATTGATGTGTACTTTACTAGTGTTTATAGCAACCCCTCGGTATTTGATACTGGTTCAGTTGCTAAGAGTAGTAACTCAAAACGGGAATTGCAGAATGAACAGAGACTAGTTAAGGGTGAAGTGACGATGTGTGTTGGAAGTGGTTCCAAGATTGATATGATCATCATTGCACATTCCCTGTACTTTTGGGATTAGTGTTGAACCTAAATAAATGTTATTTGGTGTTTGCGTTGAGCATGAATATGATTTGATCATGTTTATTGCAATACGGTTATTCATTTAAAGCCAGAGAATAATTGTTGTTCTGTTTACATGAATAAAACCTTCGATGGTCATACACCCAATAAAAATGGTTTGTTGGATCTCGATCATAGTGATACGCATATTCATAATATTGAAGCCAAAAGATACAAAGTTAATAATGATAGTGCAACTTATTTGTGGCACTGCCGTTTAGGTCATATTGGTGTAAAGCGCATGAAGAAAATCCATGCTGATGGGCTTTTGGAATCACTTGATTATGAATTACTTGATGCTTGCGAACCATGCCTCATGGGCAGGAAGACTAAGACTCCGTTCTCCGGAACAATGGAGCAAGCAACAGACTTGTTGGAAATAATACATATTGATGTATGCACTCCGATGAGTGTTGAGGCTCGCGACATGTATCGTTATTTTCTGACCTTCACAGATGATTTGAGCAGATATGGGTATATCTACTTGATGAAATATAAATCTGAAACATTTGAAAAGTTCAAATAATTTCAGAGTGAAGTGGAAAATCATCGTAACAAGAAAATAAAGTTTCTACGATCTGATCGTGGAGGAGAATATTTGAGTTATGAGTTTGGTTTTCATTTGAAACAATGCGGAATAGTTTCACAACTCACGCCACCTGGAACACCACAGCGCAATGGTGTGTCCGAACATCGTAACCGTACTTTATTAGATATGGTGCAATCTATGATGTCTCTTACCGATTTACCACTATAGTTTTGGGGTTATGCATTAGAGACAGCTGCATTCACGTTAAATAGGGCACCATCTAAATCCGTTGAGACAACACCATATGAACTGTGGTTTGGCAAGAAACCAAAGTTGTCGTTTCTTAAAGTTTGGGGTTGCGATGCTTATGTGAAAAAGTTTCATCCTGATAAGCTCAAACCCAAATCGGAGAAATGTGTCTTCATAGGATACCCAAAGGAGACAGTTGGGTACACCTTCTATCACAGATCCGAAGGCAAGACATTCGTTGCTAAGAATGGATCCTTTCTAGAGAAGGACTTTCTCTCGAAAGAACTGAGTGGGACGAAAGTAGAACTTGATGAGATAACTGCACCTGCTCCCTTATTGGAAAGTAGTTCATCACAGAAATCTGTTCCTGTGACTCCTACACCAATTAGTGAGGAAGCTAATGATGATGATCATGTAACTTCAGATCAAGTAACTACCGAACCTCGTAGGTCAACCAGAGTAAGATCCGCACCAGAGTGGTACAGTAATCCTGTTCTGGAAGTGATGTTACTAGACCATGGCGAACCTACGAACTATGAGGAAGCGATGATGAGCCCAGATTCCGCAAAATGGCTTGAGGCCATGAAATCTGAGATGGGATCCATGTATGAGAACAAAGTATGGACTTTGGTTGATGATACGTCTCCAACGTATCTATAATTTTTTATTGTTCCATGCTATATTATATTCTGTTTTGGATGTTAATGGGCTTTATTATACACTTATATATTTTTTTTTGGACTAACCTATTAACCGGAGGCCCAGCCCAGAATTGCTGTTTTTTGCCTATTTCAGTGTTTCGCAGAAAAAGAATATCAAACGGAGTCCAAACGGAATGAAACCTTCGGGAACGTGATTTTTGGAACAAACGTGATCCAGAGGACTTGGACCCTACATCAAGAAAGCAACCAGGAGGGCACGAGGTAGGGGGGGGCGCCTACCCCCTGGGCGCGCCCTCCACCCTCGTGGGGCCCACGTTGCTCCACCGACGTACTTCTTCCTCCTATATATACCTACGTACCCCCAAACTACCAGATACAGAGCCAAAAACCTAATTCCACCGCCGCAACCTTATGTACCCGTGAGATCCCATCTTGGGGCCTTTTCCGGCGCTCCGCCGGAGGGGGCATTGATCACGGAGGGCTTCTACATCAACACCATAGCCTCTCCGATGATGTGTGAGTAGTTTACCTCAGACCTTCGGGTCCATAGTTATTAGCTAGATGGCTTCTTCTCTCTCTTTGGATCTCAATACAAAGTTCTCCACGATTCTCGTGGAGATCTATTCGATGTAATCTTCTTTTGCGGTGTGTTTGTTGAGACCGATGAATTGTGGGTTTATGATCAAGTTTATCTATGAACAATATTTGAATCTCCTCTGAATTCTTTTATGTATGATTGGTTATCTTTGCAAGTCTCTTCGAATTATCAGTTTGGTTTGGCCTACTAGATTGATCTTTCTTGCAATGGGAGAAGTGCTTAGCTTTGGGTTCAATCTTGCGGTGTCCTTTCCCAGTGACAGCAAGGCACGTATTGTATTGTTGCCATCGAGGATAACAAGATGGGGTTTATTTCATATTGCATGAGTTTATGTCTCTACATCATGTCATCTTGCTTAAAGCGTTACTCTGTTCTTATGAACTTAATACTCTAGATACATACTGGATAGCGGTCGATGTGTGGAGTAATAGTAGTAGATGCAGGCAGGAGTCGGTCTACTTGTCGCGGACGTGATGCCTATATACATGATCATACCTAGATATTCTCATAACTATGCTCAATTCTATCAATTGCTCAATAGTAATTTGTTCACCCACCGTAATACTTATGCTCTCGAGAGAAGACACTAGTGAAACCTATGGCCCCCGGGTCTATTTTCCATCATATCAATCTTCCAACACTTAGTTATTGCTTTTGCCTTTTATTTTACTTTGCATCTTTATCATAAAAATACCAAAAATATTATCTTATCATATCTATCAGATCTCACTCTCGTAAGTGACCGTTGAGGGGTTAACAACCCCTTTATCGCATTGGTTGCAAGGTTCTTATTTGTTTGTGTAGGTACGAGGGACTCGTGCGTGATCTCCTACTGGATTGATACCTTGGTTCTCAAAAACTGAAGGAAATACTTGCGCTACTTTACTGCATCACCCTTTCCTCTTCAAGGGAAAACCAACACAGTGCTCAAGAGGTAGAAGTTGACTTGCCCGATGATCGGCAAGCCATAGAAAATAAATGGATCTTCAAGAGGAAGACGTACGCTGATAGTAGTGTTACTGTCTACAAAGCTAGACTTGTCGAAAAAAGATTTTTTACAAAATTCAAGGTGTTGACTATGATGAGATTTTCTCACTCGTAGCGATGCTTAAGTCTGTCTGAATCATGTTAGCAAATTGCCACATTTATGAAATCTGGCAAATGGATGTCAAAACTACATTCCTTAATGGATTTCTTAAAGAAGAGTTGTATATGATGCAACCAGAAGGTTTTGTCGATCCTAAAGGTGCTAACAAAATGTGCAAGCTCCGGCAATACATCTATGGACTGGTGCAGGCATCTCGGAGTTGGAATATACGCTTTGATGAGTTGATAAAAGCATATAGTTTTATGCAGACTTGCGGTGAAGCCTATATTTACAAGAAAGTGAGTGGGAGCACTACAACATTTCTGATAAGTATATGTGAATGACATATTGTTGATCGGAAATAATGTAGAGTTTTCTGGAAAGCATAAAGGAGTATTTGAAAGGAGTTTTTCAAAGAAAGACCTCTGTGAAGCTGTTTACATATTGAGCATCAAGATCTATAGAGATAGATCAAGACGCTTGATAAGTTTTTTCAATGAGTACATACCTTGACAAGATTTTGAAATAGTTGAAAATGGAATAGTCAAAGAAAGAGTTCTTGCCTGTGTTACAAGGTGTGAAATTGAGTAAGACTTAAAGCCCGACCACGGAAGAAGATAAAAAGAGAATGAAAGTCATTCTCTATGCCTCAGCCATAGGTTCTATAAAGTATGCCATGCTGTGTACCAGACCTATTGTATACCCTGCCCTAAGTTTGGCAAGGGAGTACAATTTTGATCTAGGAGTAGATCACTAGACAGCGGTCAAAATTATCCTGAGAGGACTAAGGAAATATTTCTCGGTTATGGAGGTGATAAAGAGTTCGTCGTAAAAAGTTACGTCGATGCAAGCTTTGACACCGATCCAGACGACTCTAAGTCTCAATCTGGATACATATTGAAAGTGGGAGCAGTTAGCTAAAGTAGCTCCGTGCAGAGCATTGTAGACATAGAAATTTGCAAAATACATACGGATCTGAATTTGGCAGACCCGTTGACTAAACTTCTCTCACAAGCAAAACATGATCACACCTTAGCACTCTTTGGGAGTTAATCACATGACGATGTGAACTAGATTACTGACTCTAGTAATCCTTTGAGTGTTGGTCACATGGCGATGTGAACTATGGGTGTTAATCACATGGTGATGTGAACTATTGGTGTTAAATCACATGGCGATGTGAACTAGATTATTGACTCTAGTGCAAGTGGGAGACTGAAGGAAATATGCCCTAGAGGTAGTAATATAGTTATTATTTATTTCCTTATATCATGATAACTGTTTATTATTCATGCTAGAATTGTATTAACCGAAAACTTAGTACATGTGTGAATACATAGACAAACAGAGTGTCACTAGTATGCCTCTACTGGACTAGCTCGTTGAATCAAAGATGGTTAAGTTTCCTAGCCATAGACATGAGTTGTCATTTGATTAACGGGATCACATCATTAGAGAATGATGTGATTGACTTGACCTATTCCGTTAGCTTAGCACTTGATCGTTTAGTATGTTGCTATTGCTTTCTTCATGACTTATACATGTTACTATGACTATGAGATTATGCAACTCCCAAATACCGGAGGAACACTTTGTGTGCTACCAAACGTCACAACGTAACTGGGTCATCATAAAGGTGCTCTACATGTGTCTCGATGGTGTTTGTTGAGTTGGCATAGATTGAGATTAGGATTTTTCACTCCAATTATCGGAGAGGTATCTCTGGGCCCTCTCGGTAATGCACATCACTATAAGCCTTGCAAGCAATGTGACTAATGAGTTAGTCACGGGATGATGCATTACGGAACGAGTAAAGAGACTTGCCGGTAACGAGATTGAACTAGGTATTGAGATACCGACGATCGAATCTCGGGCAAGTAACATACCGATGACAAAGGGAACAACATATGCTGTTATGCGGTTTGACCGATAAAGATCTTCGTAGAATATGTAGGAACCAATATGAGCATGCAGGTTCCGCTATTGGTTATTGACCGGAGACGTGTCTCGGTCATGTCTACATAGTTCTCGAACCCGTAGGGTCCGCACGCTTAAAGTTCTGTGACGATCGGTATTATGAGTTTTTTTGTTTTGATGTACCGAAGGTAGTTCGGAGTCCTGGATGTGATCATGGACATGACGAGGAGTCTCTAAATGATCGAGACATAAAGGTCGATATAATGGACGACTATGTTCGGACACCGGAAGGGTTCCGGGAGGTTTCGGGCACATACCGGAGTACCGGGGGGTTACCGGAACCCCCTGGGGAGTTAATTGGGCCTCATGGGCCCTAGTGGGAGAAGAGGAGGGGTGGCCAGGGCAACCACGCGCCCCCTCCCCCTCTAGTCCGAATTGGACAAGGAGGGGGGGCTCCCCCCTTTTTCCTTCTCTTCCTCTCTCCCTTCCTTCCCTTCTCCTACTCCTACTAGGAAAAGAGGAGTCCTACTCCCGGTGGGAGTAGGACTCCCCCCTTGGCGCGCCCTCCTCCTGGCCGGCCGCCTTCCCCCTAGCTCCTTTATATACGGGGGCAGGGGGGCACCCCAGAGACACAAGTTGATCATTAATCTCTCCCAGCTGTGTGCGGTGCCCCCTCCACCATAATCCACCTCGGTCATATCGTAGCGGTGCTTAGGCAAAGCCTGCGTCGGTAGCTTCATCAACATCGTCACCACGCCGTCGTGCTGATGACGAAACTCTTCCTCGAGCTCTACCGGATCGCGAGTTCGTGGGACGTCACCGAGCTGAACGTGTGCTGAACACGGAGGTGCCGTACGTTCGGTACTGAGGATCGGTCGATCGTGAAGATGTACGACTACATCAACCGCGTTGTCATAACGCTTCCGCTTAACGGTCTACGAGGGTACGTGGACAACACTCTCCCCTCTCGTTGCTATGCATCACCATAATCTTGCGTGTGCGTAGGAAAATTTTGAAATTACTACGTTCCCCAACTGTTCCTGCAGTTTCCAGAATCCTTGTGCGGTCAGGTTTCGAAAGAAAAATAAATTCCAAGCACATCGGTCCTTCAAGCTGAAGCAAAACCTGGCTTGTCGTATACGCGACATAGTATTTTGCGAGGACTCGAGCTTCTAAAGGAGGGTATTATATGCAGGGTGGGCAATGGTACTTGGATTCATGCCTAGAAGGGTACATGGATTCGAGGGGGAAGTATGAGACATCCTTCAAGCAACCAAGGCCAGACTATTCAAAACAAGTTCGGGGCCCAGTGTTTGAAAATTGGGACGGAGAACTTGTTCTTGACATTTATGTCTTGGATGATGCGGCACATATTCTGGCGATTCCTCATAGAAGCGGTATGGAGGATCATGTTGCATGACATTATGACAGTAAAGGGTGTCGGGGTTAAATGTGGCAAATCTCGGGTAGGGGGTCACGAGCTAGTGATCTTAGCTAGATAATAATGGATGAATAAGGGCATGAGGTTACCCAGGTTCGGACCCTTTCGAAGAGGTAAACCCCTATGTCCTACTTCTATTTGTACTGATTGTGTTGGAGTACAGAGTACATAATGATCTACCTCAAGATCGTATGTGAATGTATGATTCTCTACCCTACAAGCTAAAACCCCTCGGCTTATATACAGACCGGGGGTACCTAGGGTTTATATGAGGCTGGTTACATTTAGGGATAAACATGCCAAAGATTTAAACGTGTCTTGGAGTATGCGCAAGTCTCGGGGGGATTCCAGCTTGACCACGCCAGAGGGCATGTCAGTCTTAGCCCATTCGTTCATATTCAGGGGTCCTCGGCCCAACCCACTATAAAGGGGCCGATGTGGTTAACACCCCCTGGACCAAGACATCGTCAAGTGGGTATTTTCAGTCAAATAAGCCTATCAGCTTGGGGTCTGGATCCGAGATGCTACTACTCACTGTGATGTGAGTTCCTCTAAAGCGGTATGTGCGCTGCAATTGTATTGGAAGAGACTCTGGGATGTCAAACTGCCGGGGAAGGTGTGCATATTTCTATGGAGATCTGCACATAATAGCATCCCTTTGCGGATGGATAGTAACATGCATGAGAGACATATTGATTTCAATACCAGGTGCCCAGTCTGTTCACGTTCGGATGAGGATGGTGGCCATATTTTTGTTAAGTGCCAGTTTACTAAAAGAATGTTGAGAGCCTTTATCTGGAACAAGTGGGGCTATCTTTAACCTGGATGGTGGCCATACAAAAATTGTTTGTTTTTCTTCATTTTTGTTTGTTTGTTTCTTCGGTTTCCTTCATTTTTCCTTTCTTTTTCAACGTTTTTCCATTTGTCTATTTTCACCGCTTTTCTTTGTTTTTTTTGTGTGTTTTACTTTATGATTTTTATTTTTTCTTTGGTTTTAGAACCTTTTTGAATTTACTTTTTCTTTGCTTTCTATTTGTTGAGTGTATCATTTTTCCTCAGTGTTCTATGTAAACTTTTCATGTAAATGTGCAACATTACTTTATACTTTGAGAATACACAACTATTTTTGCAATTTTAATTTATGTCTACATTTTTCATATATATCAAGAACATTTTATACACGTTTAATATTTTTAATACATGATTATATTTTTAAAATACAATTATTAACTTTTTCTTTCAAATACATGTTTGATGCATGGTATTCTCATAAAGATTGTACATTTTTCATATACATCTGAAACAATTATTTGATATACTTTTACCATTTTTTCCAAATACATGATCAACATTTTTTTTTCTAATGTCACACGCATTTTCTGTAACACATGAACGTTTTTAAAATCCCACAAACATTTTTTTAACATGCTATCAAATTGTTTGAATTAAGCTAACAATTGGTTTACAATGTGTTAAAGAAATTCAAATTCATGATTTGAAATTTTTATTTGTCATCTATGATTTGAAACACACGCATGTAGTATTTACAATATTTGGAAAATAAGAAATAAAACAAAAAAACGAACTAACGAGAAAACAGGAGAGAAGACATACTTACGTGGGCCGGCCCATTCGCGGCGCCTCCAACATCGCGTTAGGCGAGGTATAGGGGCGCCCCGCGGCTGCTGCCTCTTGTCCACCGGAGCGGAGATCCTGCCCCTCTGGTAAGATTGATCTACTCCGTCCTCATCCCGCCACCGCTCTCTCTCTCTCTCTCTCTCTCGGCTTCGGCTCAGGCTCTAGCTCCATCCCTAACCCTAGCCGCCGCCCCAATCTCCTGGTAGCTGCTATTAGCCTGTTACCTTGTTGAGATCCCAGAAAAGAAGAGAAGAGAAGCTCGATTGACGCTAGCTAGCTCCCCTCCCAGAAGAACTCCGGCCGTCTCTCTGGTAAGCCCAAGGAATTTGTTTATTTTCTCAATGTGTGTGAGGTTCTCTCTAGCAACTCTCTCGATCTAGGGATTTCATGGCGAAGAGGAACTAGGATTTGAATTTCAACAGAGGGATTCCTCCCAACCACCCACACCTCTGTTCGGATAAGCGAGTTACAAGCCACGGCCAGAGCCGTCCAAATCCTAGCCGAAGACAAACGTAAAAACTCCTGTAGCTATATAACGGTACACCCGCTCAGCGGGCCCAGTTTGGGCTAGCAAGCCACTGGGGAAGCCTCTTGGGCCGGTTGGACTTGGGCCTTGGTTCTTTTTGAGTTGGCATTCCGCTCTTGCCGGCACGGTCTTGATCAGCTACAGTACCTTCTTCAGTATCTTCAGGGATAACAGGTACAGAGCCGCTGACATTCCCCCTTCAATGAGAAATGGCTTGACCCCAAGCCGCCGAACAAGGGAATTGTTGAAGGAGAGAGTCCAGGTCTTCCCAGGTCGCCTCTTCTGGAGATGATCCACTCCACTGTATCAATCCTTGAGCGATTGTACACTTGCCGTGTTGGCGCACACGCTGCTGAAGAACACGCTACGGAACCTGGAGAGAAGCAAAGGACGACGGAAGTTTACTAGCAACAGAGCAATTAGGGAGTGAAGGAAATATGCCCTACAGGCAATAATAAAGTTATTATTTATTTCCTTATTTCATGATAAATGTTTATTATTCATGCTAGAATTGTATTAACCGGAAACATAATACATGTGTGAATACATAGACAAACAGAGTGTCACTAGTATGCCTCTACTTGACTAGCTCGTTTATCAAAGATGGTTAAGTTTCCTAACCATAGACATGAGTTGTCATTTGATAAACGGGATCACATCATTAGGAGAATGATGTGATTGACATGACCCATTTCGTTAGCTTAGCACTTGATCGTTTAGTTTACTACTATTGCTTTCTCCATGACTTATACATGTTCCTATGACTATGAGATTATGCAACTCCCGAATACCGGAGGAACACTTTGTGTGCTACCAAACGTCACAACGTAACTGGGTGGTTATAAAGGTGCTCTACAGGTGTCTCCGATGGTGTTTGTTGAGTTGGCATAGATCGAGATTAGGATTTTTCAGTCCGATTGTCGGAGAGGTATCTCTGGGCCCTCTCGGTAATTCACATCACTATAAGCCTTGCAAGCAATGTAACTAATGAGTTAGTTATGGGATGATGCACTACAGAACGTGTAAAGAGACTTGCCAGTAACGAGATTGAGCTAGGTATTGAGATACCGACGATCGAATCTCGGGCAAGTAACATACAGATGACAAAGCGAACAACGTATGTTGTTATGCGGTTTGACCGATAAAGATCTTCGTAGAATATGTAGGAACCAATATGAGCATCCAGGTTCCACTATTGGTTATTGACCGCAGACATGTCTCGGCCATGTCTACATAGTTCTCGAACCCGTAGGGTCCGCACGCTTAAAGTTCTGTGACGATCGGTATTATGAGTTTTTGTGTTTTGATGTACCCAAGGTAGTTCGGAGTCCCGGATATGATCACGGACATAACGAGGAGTCTCGAAATGGTCGAGACGTAAATATCGTTATATTGGAAGCCTATATTTGGACATCGGAATGGTTCCGGGTGAACTCGAGATTTTACCGGAGTACCGGGAGGTTACCGGAACCCCCCGGTAATTGTATGGGCCTTAATGGGCCATAGTGGATAGAGAGAGAGGAGGCCAGGGTAGGCCACGTGCCCCCTCCCCCTCTGGTCCGAATTGGACTAGGAGGGGGCGGCGCCTGATGAAGCTATGTACCTAGGGTAGGGTCATAGGCCTGACCTATACACCCTCCCCTAGGACATCACCCTAAAGTCAGAAGCATTCAAGGGATAGCATCATCCACTCGACCAAAAGCATTCCACTCAGAAGATTCAATGTCACTCGAACGAAACATAAATCACTCGATGGATAGAAGATCTAAAGCCACTCTGCACAGCAACGGTCAGACATTTACTCCCTAGACTTAATGGTCATTTATGTCACTTATTATTGGCGTTACTAGAAACGCCCCATCTTTATGTACCTTAAACCCTGTGTAACTGAGGGCGGGAGGGGCCTGGCGAACTCTATATAAGCCACGCCCCTCCTCAGGGACAAGGGTTCGCACCCCCTGTAACTCCACACACATATAATCCAGTCGACCGCCTCCGGGGACCGAGACGTAGGGCTATTACTTCCACCGTGAAGGGCGTGAACTCGTAAATCTTGTGTGTACAACTTCGCCATAGCTGGGATCTTGCCTCCTCATACCTAGCCCCAATTCTACTGTCAGCCTTAGAACCACGACAGTTGGCGCCCACCGTGGGGCAGGTGTCTTAGCGACTTTTTGGTGAAGTTGCGATTTTTCCGATTCCCATCATCATGGTTTCCGGCGATGGATTGGCTAAGGGCCGCAAGATCTGTTTCGGCGCGCTCGTCTTCATTGCCGACGACTCCGCCTGGCTTTAGGAAGCTCCCCTCGACGTCGAGGCGCTCCCCGTCCGCGGGACAATGCACTTTCGCGCGTGCGTCCGCGGTGTCCTTCTCCGGCAGCCGTCGACCCAGTATCGGTCGGCTCCTGTGGTGTCCTCGCTCCCCGCTGTTCGCCGACGCAAGCGATCCGGTCGGTCGCGGCTTCAGCGGTGGGTGAGACACGTGGTGGCCCGTCAGTCGGCCACCCCACAAGTCACGGCAATCGAGCCAGACGAAACTCTCTACGGCCTGTTCGACCTGTCAACTGGCTCCGTCGAGACCGAATCTGAGTGCGATAGCAGCGATCCTACAGCTGAAGTCTTGATGGTCAACGGAACACGTAGTCCTCCTGGCTTTCCCCGCAATGACGACTGTGATGGTGGTGGCGATCCGTCACACATCCATGAGGAGTACCGGCCCGAACCCCTTTCTTCGCAGCAGAGGGAAGAGCTTTGCCGCCGCAACATGGATGCACTCCACACACCCATCGTTGGAGAAACCCCCGAGGCCTGGGCCTTGGAGGAGGCACGCCTGGCGAACTTGGCTGACCGCACTCGACTGGAGAACCTTCAGCATGCACTCGACGAGCGTGCTCGGCAGCGGATTCCTGAGTCCAGTCGACGACATTTTTCCGCCTCAACCTCAGGTATACCGCACTCCGATTCAAAATCTCACAGCTGCAGCCCGTATCGCAGAGTCAATTCAGCCTTCCCAGTCGGAGGCTGGCAGAGGTTTGATGCAGATCCGGGCCTTACTCCGGGCAGCAGGAGAGCAGAACACAGCAGTGTCTCAGTCGCGGAATAGGATTCATAGCATATCTGTGATGGCAGATACAGTTCAGTCGGCCGACAACCCAAGATCGCCTCTGCGGCGTGAGGGACATGGGCACCAGCAGGATCAGTACAGGAACCACGAGCAGTATGATCACCGACTCGGCCGTGATGACCGTCGTCGAGTGCCCACACCTCCTCCAAGGAGTTGATCATATGCGCCTCGACAAAATGATGACAGACACCCTCACAGTGGCGAGCGAAGAATACCAGTCGACCCAAGGGAGCCAGGCTTTGATGCGAGATCCATTCTCGTTCAAGGTCTAGTTGACAGGAACAGAGCACACAGAGAGGGCCTTGACAGAGATCACCCGACTGGCAGCAGAGTTCATGTTTCAGGTCCAGAATGTTTCAGTAGAGCCATCAGGGGCGCAGTGATTCCTCGCAACTTCAGGTTGGCGACTGGAGTCAGCAAGTTCACTGGTGAGTCCAAGCCTGACACTTGGCTTGAGGATTACCGAGTGGCTGTACAGATTGGTGGCGGCAATGATGAAGTGGCCATGAAGCACCTTCCCCTGATGTTGGAAGGATCAACCAGAGCATGGTTGACTCAGTTAGCACCTAGCAGTATATTCAGTTGGGAAGAACTTGCTCAAGTGTTTGTTAGAACTTTTGAGGGTACTTGCAAGCGGCCAGCAGGGTTAACAGAATTGCAGCATTGCGTGCAAAAACCGAATGAAACTCTGAGAGATTACATTCAGAGGTGGACCACTTTGCATCACACAGTGGAAAATGTGTCCCAACATCAGGCAGTTTGTGCCTTCAAGGAAGGCATTAAGTATCGAGAGCTGGTCTTGAAATTCGGTCAGACAGGGGATATGTCTCTGACTCGGATGATGGAAATAGCCACTCGGTACGCAAACAGAGAAGAAGAAGATCGACTCCGCAGTGGAAAGGGCAAGCCAGTCGCCCAGGACACCGGAGGGGGTCGGAAACAGAAGCGCAAAGCCGAGCCAGCTGCTCCTGGTGAAGCTTTAGTCGTGGCTCAAGGAAAGTTCAAGGGGAAGCCCAAAGGGCCCTGGACCCCCAAGAAAGTGAAAGATCAAGCCGGAAATGATGTGTTGGATTTACCATGCCACATTCACACCAAGAAGGATGAAGACGGTAATCTTATTTATCCTAAACATACCACTCGACAGTGTCGAGTTCTGATCCAGCAGTTCCGAGAAAAGCAACCCAATGAGAAGGAAAAAGAGTCGGACAAGGATGAGGATAAGGAAGAAGACGATGATGGTTTTCCCAACGTCAATTCCACTCTGGTGATTTTTGCTGATGTTGAGAGCAAAAGTCGACTAAAAGTTATCAACAGAGAAGTAAACATGGTTGCTCCGGCAACAGAGTTATTTGAAGTGGTCCTACACTGCCATCATGTTCGACCAGTCTGATCACCCAGCAGTGTAGCCACCCCTGGGAGGCAAGCGTTGGTGATCGACCCAGTTGTTGGAGGCACTCGACTGACCAAAGTGCTAATGGATGGTGGTAGCGGCCTGAATATCCTTTATGCTGAAACCTTGAAGGGGATAGGCATTCTGATGTCCAAGCTTAGCGAAAGCAACAAGAGTTTCCATGGCGTTATCCCTGGAAAGAAAGCCGAATCACTCGGCCAGATCGCTCTTGACGTGGTTTTTGGTGACTCCAAGAATTATCGTAAGGAAAAGTTGACATTTGAAGTAGTAGATTTCTAGAGTGCTTATCATGCTATTCTGGGTAGGCCTGCCTATGCACGTTTTATGGCTCGACCATGTTACGTGTACCTCAAATTGAAGATGCCTGGTCCCAGAGGAGTGATCACAGTCACTGGCAATCGGCAACAGGCAGAAGAGTGTCTCCAGAAGGGCTCAAAAATCGCCGATGCACAGATGGCAGCAGTCGAAATGCAAGAATACCAGAAGAATGCATATCCGAGTGATTTGCTGTGAGCCAAGAAGCCTGCCACAGATTCTGCATTTCAGTCATCCGGTGAAACAAAGCCGATTCATATTCACCCGACTGATCCTAATGCTGCTCCTACTCATATCTCAACATCACTCGACAGCAAATAGGAAGAAGTGCTCATCCAGTTCCTCCACGAGAACTGGGACATCTTTGCATGGAAACCTTCTGACATGCCGGGTGTACCCAGGGGACTGGCTGAGCACCGTTTGCGAGTCGACCCGAAAGTGAAACCAGTCAAGGAACATCTTCGACGGTCCGACGTACAGAAGAGAAAGGCAATTGGTGAAGAAGTGGCTCGGCTCCTGGCAGCTGAGTTCATCAGAGAGATTTACCACTCCGAGTGGCTCGCCAATGTTTTCATGGTCCCCAAGAAGGACGACTCACTTTCTTATGTGCATTGACTTCAAGCATATCAATCGGGCCTACCCGAAAGATCATTTTCCTCTCCCCCGCATCGACCAAATCGTCGACTGGACTGCGGGTGTCAGCGTTTGTCTTTTCTGGACTCCTATTCCGGGTATCATCAGATCCGACTGTATGGACCCGAAGAGATAAAACAGCTTTCATCACTCCATTCGGGTGCTTTTGTTATGTCACCATGCCATTCGGTCTCAAGAACACTGGTGCCACATTTATGAGGATGATTCAGAAGTGTCTGCTCACTCAAATCAGTCGGAATGTGGAAGCATATATGGATGACATTGTGGTCAAGTCGCGTAAAGGTTTCGACCTGCTGACTGACCTCGCTGAAACCTTTGCCATCCCGAGAAGATATGATATCAAGCTCAATCCGTCGAAATGCACATTCGGAGTTCCAGGAGGAAAGTTACTCGGTTTTCTCGTCTCCGAACGAGGGATCAATGCGAACCCAGAGAAAGTTGGGGCCATACTCCGGATGAAACGCCCTGTGCGTGTGCATGACGTTCAGAAGCTTACTGGTTGCTTGGCCGCCTTGAGTCGATTCATCTCTCGCCTTGGTGAAAAGGCATTGCCTCTTTACCGACTGATGAAGAAATCTGATAAGTTCGAGGTGGACTCCTGAAGCTGACGCAACATTTGCAGAACTCAAAACTCTGCTTTCCACCCAGCCGGTGCTTGCTGCCCCAATCAGCAAAGAGCCTTTACTGCTTTATATTGCAGCCACTGGACAAGTTGTCAGTACAGTGCTCACGGTCGAGCGGGAAGAAGAAGGAAAAACCTATAAAGTTCAGCGCCCAGTGTACTATATTTATGAAGTCGTGACTCCATCCAAGCAAAGATATCCACATTATCAGAAGCTTGTCTACGGAATTTACATGACCACGAAGAAGGTTGCGAATTATTTCTCTGATCACTCCATTACAGTCGTTAGCGATGCACCATTGTCAGAAATTCTGAACAATAGAGATGCAACTGGTCGAGTGGCAAAGTGGGCGATTGAACTCCTTCCCTTGGATATCAAGTTTGAGGCAAAGAAAGCTATCAAGTCCCAAGCAATAGCAGATTTCCTCGCCGAGTGGGTTGAGCAGCAACAACGGACTTAGATTCACTCGGAGCATTGGACCATGTTCTTTGATGGATCCAAGATGCTGAATGGTTCTGGTGCTGGGGTGGTATTGGTATCCCCCCGAGGAGACAGACTCAGCTATGTGCTTTAGATTCATTTTGATTCCTCCAACAACGAAGCTGAATATGAAGCACTTCTGTACGGGTTGCGTATGGCCATTTCACTCGGCGTCCGTCGCCTAATGGTCTACGGCGACTCAGATTTGGTGGTTAATCAAGTAATGAAGGAGTGGGACGTCAGAAGCCCGACTATGACTGGTTATTGTAATGCAGTGAGAAAACTGGAAAAGAAGTTTGAGGGGTTAGAGCTCCACCATATAACCCAACTGAAAAATCAAGCTGCCGATGACTTGGCAAAGATAGGTTCCAAGAGAGAGTCCATTCCCAGCAATGTGTTTTTGGAGCATATTCACACACCTTCAGTTCATGAAGATCCTTTCACTAAAGAGCCCCCACAGCCTAAGAGTGTCGATGATCCGACTGAAGTCGAAGTCCCAGCTGTGGTCGACTTGATCATGGAGATTTTGGTCGTCACTCCCGACTGGACAGTGCCATACATTGCATACATTCTTAGGAAGGAACTCCTAGAGGATGAAGAAGAGGCTCGACAGATCGTCCGTCGATCCAAAGCCTTTACTGTGATAAGAGGACAGCTATTCAGAGAGAGTGCAACTGGAGTCAGCCAGAAATGCATCACGCCAGAAGAAGGCCGAATGATCCTCAATGATATTCACTCGAGGACCTATGGTCACCATGCGTCCTCTCGGACCATCGTGGCCAAAGCATACCGAGCCGGATTTTACTGGCCTCATGCCAATGAGATGGCGAAAGAAATAGTAGATAAATGTGAAGGCTGTCAGTTCTACTCCAACATGTCCCACAAACCCGCATCAGCCTTGAAGACCATTCCACTCGTCTGGCCATTCACTATTTGGGGATTAGATATGGTCGGGGCCCTGAGGACTGGCAGAAGTGGTTTCACTCATGTGCTCATAGCAGTCGACAAGTTCACCAAATGGATTGAGGCTAAGCCCATCAAGAACCTCGAAGCGAGTACCGCTGTCAGCTTCATCAGAGAGTTAACTTTTAGATATGGAGTCCCACACAGCATTATCACGGATAATGGATCAAACTTCGATTCAGATGAATTCAGAGCTTTCTGTGCTTCCCGAGGCAATCAGGTCGACTATGCTTCAGTTGCCCACTGATGACCCACAAGTATAGGGGATCTATCGTAGTCCTTTCGATAAGTAAGAGTGTCGAACCCAACGAGGAGCAGAAGAAATTGATAAGCGGTTTTCAGCAAGGTATTCTCTGCAAGCACTGAAATTATAGGTAACAGATAGTTTTGTGATAAGATAAATGGTAATGAGCAACAAGTAACAAAAGTAAATAAAGTGCAGCAAGGTGGCCCAATCCTTTTTGTAGCGAAGGACAAGCCCGGACAAACTCTTATATAGAGAAAAGTGCTCCCGAGGACACATGGGAATTATCGTCAAGCTAGTTTTCATCACGTTCATATGATTCGCGTTCGGTACTTTGATAATTTGATATGTGGGTGGACCGGTGCTTGGGTGCTGCCCTTACTTGGACAAGCATCCCACTTATGATTAACCTCTATTGCAAGCATCCTCAACTATAACAAAAGTATTAAGGTAAACCTAACCATAGCATGAAACATATGGATCCAAATCAGCCCCTTACGAAGCAACGCATAAACTAGGGTTTAAGCTTCTGTCACTCTAGCAACCCATCATCTACTTATTACTTCCCAATGCCTTCCTCTAGGCCCAAATAATGGTGAAGTGTTATGTAGTCGACGTTCACATAACACCACTAGAGGATAGACAACATACATCTCATCAAAATATCGAACGGATACCAAATTCACATGACTACTAATAGCAAGACTTCTCCCATGTCCTCAGGAACAAACGTAACTACTCAGAAAGCATATTCATGTTCATAATCAGAGGGGTATTAATATGCATAAAGGATCTGAACATATGATCTTCCACCAAATAAACCAACTAGCATCAACTACAAGGAGTAATCAACACTACTAGCAACCTACAGGTACCAATCCCAGACATAGAGACAAGAATTGGGTACAAGAGATGAACTAGGGTTTGAGAGGAGATGGTGCTAGTGAAGATGTTGATGGGGATTGCCCTCTCCCGATGAGAGGAGCGTTGGTGATGATGATGGCGATGATTTCCCCCTCCTGGAGGGAAGTGTCCCCGGCAGAACAGCTCTGCCGGAGCCCTAGATTGGTTCCGCCAAGGTTCCGCCTCGTGGCGGCGGAGTCTCGTCCCGAAAGCTTGCTTATGATTTTTCTTCAGACGAAAGACTTCATATACCAGAAGATGGGCATCGGAGAGCCAACAGGGGGCCCACGAGGCAGGGGGCGCGCCCAGGGGGGTAGGGCACGCCCCCACCCTCGTGGACAGGTGGAGGCCCCCCTGACGTAGATTCTTCTTTTAGTATTTTTTATTATCTCCAAAAATAACTTTCGTGGAGTTTCAGGACTTTTGGAGTTGTGCAGAATAGGTCTCTAATATTTGCTCCTTTTCCAGCCCAGAATTCCAGCTGCCGGCATTCTCCCTCCTTATGTAAACCTTGTAAAGTAAGAGAGAATAGGCATAAGTATTGTGACATAATATGTAATAACAGCCCATAATGCAATAAATATCGATATAAAAGCATGATGCAAAATGGACGTATCAACTCCCCCAAGCGTAGACCTCGCTTGTCCTCAAGCGAAAGCCGATAACGGTAAATATGTCCACATGTTTAGAGGTAGAGGTGTCGATAAAATAAAATACGGACATGAGGGCATCATGATTATTCTTATAACAACAACATATATGGATATTGTCATATGATTCCTTATGCTCAAGTAATAATCTACTCACAATGCAAAGTATAAATCAGAAACTTTATTGAGAACTAACAAACTATAATCTCAGTCATTGAGGCAATTGCAATTTATCATAACATCAGAAAGATTCTATGTCAGAGCTTTCTAGCAAGTCCACATACTCAACTATCATTTAGTCTTTCATAATTGCTAACACTCACGCAATACTTGTGGTTACGAAGTTTTAACCGGACACAGAGAAAGATAGGGGCTTATAGTTTCGCCTCCCAACCTTTTACCTCAAGGGTAATGTCAACAATAATAGTTCATGCTAACTTACATCCAATTAGATATATCTATCAGGATCTTTCCAACACACTGTGCTTGCCAAAGGATAAAATGTAAAAAGGAAAGGTGAAGATCACCATGACTCTTGCATAAGGTAGAAGATAATAGTAACAGATAGGCCCTTCGCAGAGGGAAGCACAGGTTGCCATGCGCTTTCAGGGTTGGATGCACAAAATCTTAATGCGAAAGAACGTCACTTTATATTGCCACTTGTGATATGAACCTTTATTATGCAGTTCGTCGCTTTTATTTCTTCCACATCACAAGATCGTATAAAGCTTATTTCCTCCACACCAATCAATCATACATATTTAGAGAGAAATTTTTATTGCTTGCATTGATGACAACTTACTTGAAGGATCTTACTCAATCCATAGGTAGATATGGTGGACTCTCATGGCAAAACTGGTTTAAGGGTTTTTGGAAGCACAAGTGGTATCTCTACTTGGTGCAAAGAATTTGGCTAGCATGAGGGGGAAAGGCAAGCATAACATGTTGGATGATCCATGACAATATACTTTATCTCAGATATAAGAAAACATAACCCATTACGTTGTCTTCCTTGTCCAACATCAACTCTTTAGCATGTCATATTTTAATGAGTGATCACAATCATAAAAGATGTCCAAGATAGTATATTTATATGTGAAACCTCTCTTTCTTTATTACTTCCTATTAATTGCAACGATGACCAAAACTATGTTTGTCAACTCTCAACAACTTTTAATCATCATACTCTTTCTATGTGAAGTCATTACTCTCCATAAGATCAATATGATCTCTTTGTTTCTTTTTATTCTTTTCTCTTTTCTTTTATTCACTCAAGATCATAGCAAAATAATCCCTTGACTCAACACTAATCTTTATTATATAGCTCATGGACTCGATTACATAGAGGGATCATGAAGAAAAACTCAAAACTAGATCATGCCAAAACTTTATTCTACTAGATCAAGATACTACTAAAAGGATCGAACTAAGAAAAACGGTAAAGATAGGAGTGTGATGGTGATACGATACCGGGGCATCTCCCCCAAGCTTGGTAGTTGCCAAGGGGAGTGCCCATACCCATGTGATTATGTCTCCTTTGCTGGTGACGGGGTTGTTGATGATGCAGGCTTGTCGTCCATCTTCCAAGGCATAGGCTCACCATCATAGAAGGATGATCGAGTCTCCGGGATCCTTAAATCTGCAGCCAAACTCATCCTCTTGAATCTATATTCATACTCACAGTTTTAGTTTTGCAGGTCATAGATTTGGGCTTGGAGGTGCTCGATTTTCTCGTGGAGCTTGAAGATGGCCTCCCCAATGTCCTTGGCATCTAGCTTATGATTGTTGGTGAACTCCGTGATCATTATGTGATTGGAGTCAAGTCACGCTCCACCATCTCCTGGCACTTGAAAACTTGTTGCTCCATTGCCTCGAGCCTTGTCTCCACGCTTCCGGTCCTCCTGGGCCCCTCAACATTGCGGATGTGCAGCAACCCATCACACATCTCAATGGTTTGAGGGTGTTGCAGCACCTCCGCGAGGTAGGGGTTGATGACCTTCTCGAAGAACTTGTCCTTGGGGGCGCTTGGAGACGTCATGATGATCTAGATCTGTCAGAAAAACAGCTCGAAACAAGAATAGAGGATAATTGTGTGATACATGAGTCAAAACCTTGGGAGAATATATAATGAATTTTTACCGACCAAAATACGTAACGTGCAAGAAAACGGAGTCCGGAGAGCACACGAGGTGCCCACGAGGCAGGGGGCGCGCCCAGGGGGTAGGGCGCGCCCTCCACCCTCGTGGAGGCCTCGTGTCCTTCCCGGACTGCTTCTTATTTTTCTATTTTTCTAAATATCCCAAAACGGAGAAAAATTGCCATTAGAACTATTTTGGAGTCGGTTTACTTACCGTACCACATACCTATTCCTTTTTGGAGTCTGGAACGTTCCGGAAAGTGTCTCTTATGTATTCCTCTGGGGTTACGGTTTCAATAACATTGGTTTCAACATTTATAGGATTACCTGAGATATAATGTTTAATTCTTTGACCGTTCACCACCTTCGGATTTGTGCCTTCGAAGTTGTTGATTTTTATGGCACCAGAACGATAGACCTCCTCGATAACGTAAGAGCCTTCCCATTTAGAGAGAAGTTTTCCTGCAAAAAATCTTAAACGGGAGTTGTATAGCAATACATAATCACCTACATTAAACTCACGCTTTTGTATCCTTTTGTCATGCCATCTTTTAACTTTTTGTTTAAACAATTTGGCATTTTCATAGGCTTGTGTTCTCCATTCATCAAGTGAGCTAATGTCAAATAACCTCTTCTCACCGGCAAGTTTGAAATCATAATTGAGCTCTTTAATAGCCCAATAAGCCTTATGTTCTAGTTTGAGAGGTAAGTGACATGCTTTTCCATAAACCATTTTATATGGAGACATACCCATAGGATTTTTATATGCAGTTCTATAGGCCCATAATGCATCATCAAGTTTCTTGGACCAATTCTTTCTAGATCTATTAACAGTCTTTTGCAAAACTAATTTGAGCTCTCTGTTACTCAATTCTACATGACCACTAGACTGTGGGTGATAAGGAAATACGATTCTATGATTAACATCATACTTAGCGAGCATTTTACGGAAAGCACCATGAATAAAATGTGAACCACCATCAGTCATTAAATATCTAGGGACTCCAAACCTCGGAAAAATTACTTCTTTAAGCATCTTAGTAGAAGTGTTATGATCAGCACTACTAGTTGGAATAGCTTCTACCCACTTAGTAACGTAATCAACAGCAACTAAAATATGTGTGTATCTGTTAGAGGCAGGAAAAGGTCCCATATAATCAAAGCCCCAAACGTCAAATGGTTCAATAACAAGTGAATAATTCATAGGCATTTCTTGACGTCTACTAATATTACCAATTCTTTGACATTCATCACAAGATAAAACAAACTTATGGGCATCCTTGAAGAGAGTAGGCCAATAAAAACCGGATTGCAATACCTTATGTGCAGTTCTGTCTCCAGCGTGGTGTCCTCCATAAGCCTCAGAGTGACACTTGCGTAGGATCTGTTCTTGTTCATGCTCAGGTACACAACGTATAATAACACCATCTACTCCTTCTTTATAAAGATGTGGGTCATCCCAAAAGTAATGTCTCAAATCATAGAAAAACTTTTTCTTTTGCTGGTATGTGAAACCAGGTGGTATAAATTTAGCAATAATGTAATTAGCATAATCAGCATACCATGGAGCAGTACGAGAAGTATTTATGACATTTAATTGTTCATTAGGAAAGCTATCATCAATAGGTAGTGGGTCATCAAGAACATTTTCTATCCTAGACAAGTTGTCTGCAACGGGGTTCTCAGCTCCCTTTCTATCAATAATATGCAAATCAAATACTTGTAGCAAGAGAACCCATCTAATAAGTCTAGGTTTAGCATCTTTCTTTTCCATAAGATATTTAATAGCAGCATGATCAGTGTGAATAGTTACTTTAGAATCAACAATATAAGGTCTAAACTTATCATAAGCAAATACAACTGCTAAGAATTCTTTTTCAGTAGTAGCATAATTTCTCTGAGCATTGTCTAGAGTTTTACTAGCATATTGAATAACATTTAATTTCTTATCAACTCTTTGCCCTAGAACAGCACCTACAGCATAATCACTAGCATCACACATAATTTCGAAGGGTAAATTCCAATCAGGTGGCTGAATGATAGGTGCAGAAATCAATGCTTTCTTAAGTATTTCAAATGCTTCTACACAATCATCATCAAAGACAAATGGTATATCTTTTTGCAATAAATTAGTCAGAGGCCTAGAAATTTTGGAGAAGTCCTTAATGAACCTCCTATAAAAAACGGCATGACCAAGGGAACTTCTTATACCTTTGATATCCTTGGGACATGGCATCTTTTCAATAGCATCAACCTTGGCTTTATCAACTTCAATGCCTCTTTCAGAAACTTTATGCCCCAAGACAATACCTTCATTAACCATAAAGTGGCACTTTTCCCAATTCAAGACAAGATTAGTTTCTTCACATCTCTGCAAAACTCGATCAAGGTTGCTCAAGCAATCATCAAAAGAGGGTCCATAAACGGAGAAATCGTCCATGAAAACCTCACAAATCTTTTCACAAAAGTCAGAGAATATAGCCATCATGCATCTTTGAAAGGTAGCAGGTGCATTACATAAACCAAAAGGCATACGTCTATAAGCAAAGGTACCGAAAGGGCAAGTAAAAGTGGTCTTCGATTGATCATCGGCTGACACAGGTATTTGAGAGAAACCAGAATAACCATCTAGAAAGCAAAAATGTGTATGTTTGGATAATCTTTCTAGCATTTGATCGATCAAAGGTAAGGGGTAATGATCTTTTTTAGTAGCTTTATTTAATTTGCGGAAATCAATTACCATTCCATAACCTGTAATAATCCTTTGCGGAATCAATTCATCTTTATCATTAGGAACGACAGTAATACCTCCCTTCTTAGGGACACAATGGACAGGACTTACCCACTGACTATCAGCAACAGGATAAATTATACCTGCCTCAAGGAGCTTTAGAATTTCCTTTCTTACCACTTCTTTCATCTTAGGATTCAGCCGTCGTTGGTGATCACGAACTGGTTTGGCATCTTTCTCCAAATTTATTTTATGTTGACATAGAGTGGGACTAATGCCCTTAAGATCATCAAGAGTATATCCAATAGCAGCGCGGTGCTTCTTCAGAGTTTTCAATAATCTCTCTTCTTCATGCTCTGAAAGGTTAGCACTAATAATAACAGGATATATCTTCTTCTCATCAAGATAAGCATATTTAAGAGTATCAGGTAACGGTTTAAGCTCAAACACGGGATCACCCTCGGGCGGAGGAGGATCCCCTAGGATTTCAACAGGCAAATTGTGTTTCAGGATAGGTTCCTGTTTAAAGAATAATTCATCTATTTCCCTTCTTTCATTCATAAACATATCATTTTCATGGTCTAGCAAATATTGTTCTAAAGGATCACTAGGAGGTACGTCAATACAAGCAAGACCAATAATTTCATCCTTACTAGGCAATTCTTCTTCACGGTGTTGTCTACTAAATTTAGAGAAATTAAACTCATGAGACATATCACCCAAATCAATAGTGACAACATCCTTTTCGCAGTCTATCTTAGCATTAACAGTGTTCAAGAAGGGTCTACCAAATATAATGGGACAAAAGCATCTTGTGGGGAACCAAGAACGAGAAAATCAGCAGGATATTTAGTTTTCCCACACAAGACTTCAACATCTCTAATAATTCCCATGGGTGAAATAGTATCCCTATTGGCAAGTTTAATTGTGACATCAATATCTTCTAACTCAGTAGGTGCAATATCATGCATAATTTCTTTATATAAGTCAATAGGTATTGCACTAGCACTAGCACCCATTTCACATAAGCCATGATAACAATGATCTCCTATTTTAACAGAAATAACAGGCATGCCTACCACAGGTCTATGTTTATATTTAGCACAAGGTTTAGCAATTCTAGCAGTCTCTTCACGGAAATAAATAACATGCCCATCAATATTATCAGCCAAGAGATCTTTAACAATAGCAATATTAGGTTCAACTTTAACTTGCTCAGGAGGTGTATAGGTTCTAATATTGCTTTTACGAACCACAGTTGAAGCTTTAGCATGATCCTTTATTCTAACAGGGAAAGGTGGTTTCTCAACATAAGCAGTAGGAACAATAGGATCATTATAAGTGATAGTCTTTTCTTCAACTTTAATAGGTGCAGCTACTTTTACTTCTATGGGAGGATGATATTTAAACCACTTCTCCTTAGGGAGATCAACGTGAGCAGCAAAAGATTCACAGAAAGAAGCTACTATCTCAGAGTCAAGTCCATATTTATAGTGCTAAATGTATGGAAAACATCGGTATCCATAAAAGATTTAACACAATCAACCTTAGGTGTCATACCTGACTCCTTACCTTCGTTGGGATCCCAATATTCAGAGTTGCGTTTAATTCTTTCCAATAAGTTCCATTTGAATTCAATAGTCTTCATCATAAAAGAGCCAACACAAGAAGTATCGAGCATGGTGCGATTGTTATCAGAAAGCCGAGCATAAAAACTTTGAATAATTATTTCTCTTGGGAGCTCATGATTGGGGCATGAATATAACATTGATTTAAGCCCCCCGCCAAGCTTGAGTGATGCTTTCTCATTCGCGAGGCCAAAAACTATATATATAATTGCGATCACGATGAACAAGATGCATAGGATAAAACTTCTGATGAAATTCCAATTTCAATCGTTTGTAATTCCATGACCCCGTATCATCACATAGCCTATACCATGTCAATGCATCTCCCTTCAAAGATAAAGGGAAGACCTTCTTCTTAATAACATCATCGGGTATACCTTCAAGCTTAAATAATCCACAAACTTCATCCATATAGATTAGGTGCTCATGAGGATGCATTGTTCCATCTCCTGCAAAAGGATTAGCTAGCAGTTTTTCTAACATACCCGAAGGTATTTCAAAGTAGACATTTTCATTTTCAGTAGGTTCAGTAGGTTGAGGAGCAACTCTTTGCTCTACTGGTCAGGGTGAAGATACCCCGAACAAGCCCCTCAAAGGATTACTTTCCATAGTAATAAGTGACAGTAAATTTCAGCACACTATATAAAATTTTCCTTACCAAATTCCACCTACCAAAGGCGCTTCACTCCCCGGCAACGGCGCCAGAAAAGAGTCTTGATGACCCATAAGTATAGGGGATCTATCGTAGTCCTTCCGATAAGTAAGAGTGTCGAACCCAACGAGGAGCAGAAGGAAATGATAAGTGGTTTTCAGCAAGGTATTCTCTGCAAGCACTGAAATTATAGGTAACAGATAGTTTTGTGATAAGATAATTGGTAACGAGCAACAAGTAAAAAAGGAAAATAAAGTGCAGTAAGGTGGCCCAATCCTTTTTGTAGCAAAGGACAAGCCTGGACATACTCTTATATAGAGAAAAGCGCTCCCGAGGACACATGGGAATTATCGTCAAGCTAGTGTTCATCACGTTCATATGATTCGCGTTTGGTACTTTGATAATTTGATATGTGGGTGGACCGGTGCTTGGGTGCTGCCCTTACTTGGACAAGCATCCCACTTATGATTAACCTCTATTGCAAGCATCCGCAACTACAACAAAAGTATTAAGGTAAACCTAACCATAGCATGAAACATATGGATCCAAATCAGCCCCTTACGAAGCAACGCATAAACTAGGGTTTAAGCTTCTGTCACTCTAGCAACCCATCATCTACTTATTACTTCCCAATGCCTTCCTCTAGGCCCAAATAATGGTGAAGTGTTATGTAGTCGATGTTCACATAACACCACTAGAGGATAGACAACATACATCTCATCAAAATATCGAACGAATACCAAATTCACATGACTACTAATAGCAAGACTTCTCCCATGTCCTCAGGAACAAACATAACTACTCACAAAGCATATTCATGTTCATAATCAGAGGGGTATTAATATGCATAAAGGATCTGAACATATGATCTTCCACCAAATAAACCAACTCAACACTACTAGCAACCTACTGGTACCAATCCCAGACTTAGAGACAAGAATTGGGTACAAGAGATGAACTAGGGTTTGAGAGGAGACGGTGCTGGTGAAGATGTTGATGGAGATTGCCCTCTCCTGATGAGAGGAGCGTTGGTGATGATGATGGTGATGATTTCCCCCTCCCGGAGGGAAGTGTCCCCGGCAGAACAGCTCTGCTGGAGCCCTAGATTGGTTCCGCCAAGGTTCCGCCTCGTGGCGGCGGAGTCTCTTCCCGAAAGCTTGCTTATGATTTTTCTTCGGACGAAAGACTTCATATAACAGAAGATGGGCATCGGAGAGCCAACAGGGGGCCCATGAGGCAGGGGGCGCGCCCCCACCCTCGTGAACAGGTGGAGGCCCTCCTGACGTAGATTCTTCTTCCACTATTTTTTTATTATTTCCAAAAATAACTTTCGTGGAGTTTCAGGACTTTTGGAGTTGTGCATAATAGGTCTCTAATATTTGCTCCTTTTCCAGCCCAGAATTCCAGCTGCTGGCATTCTCCCTCCTTATGTAAACCTTGTAAAGTAAGAGAGAATAGGCATAAGTATTGTGACATAATATGTAATAACAGCCCATAATGCAATAAATATCGATATAAAAGCATGATGCAAAATGGACGTATCACCCACCCACAGTCGAATGGACAAGCTAAAAGAGCAAACGGATTGATTCTCAAAGGATTGAAACCCCGATTGATGTGTGACCTCAAGCATGCAGCAGGCGCCTGGGTCGATGAACTTCCATCAGTACTTTGGGGATTGAGGACAACTTCTAATCGGTCGACTGGCCGAACTCCATTCTTCTTAGTCTATGGGGCTGAAGCCGTGCTTCCGAGTGACTTGCTTCACAATGCACCCCGAGTCGAACTTTTCTCAAAAGATGAAGCAGAACAGGCTCGTCAAGATGTAGTTGATCTCCTGGAAGAGGAAAGAGAGATGGCCCTAATCCGGTCAACCATTTATCAGCAAGACCTGCATCGATTCCATGCCCGAAACGTGACGGGTCGAGCATTTCAAGAGGGAGACTTAGTTCTTCGAGTGGATCAGCAGAAACCACACAAGCTCGCTCCTGCTTGGGAAGGCCCCTTCATTGTCACCAAAGTGCTGCACAACGGAGCATATCGCCTCTACAACGTCAAGCGCAATAAAGACGAGACACGCGCTTGGAATGCGGAGCTACACCGCCCCTTTTATACTTAAGCATTCAGACTGTTGAGATGTAATAAGAAATACCTTCTAGTTTGATTATCAAAGACACCGTTTTTCAGTCTCCTAAATGATGGTTGTTCCTTTTTTATATGTTCTAAAATCCCCCAGTGGGTGTCTTAGATGCGAATCTGCTTCGCCTAAGTTTCAAAAAAGAAAATCCTGCCGAGTGAAGAGCAATCCTCTCACTCGGGGGCTTAGCTGCGAATCCGTTTCGCCTAAGTTTAAAAAATCCTACCGAGTGGTGAGCAAGCCTCTCACTCGGGGGCTTAGCTGCAGTCCAGTACTCGCCTAAGTTTGAAAAACCCTACCGAGTGGTGAGGAATCCTCTCACTCGGGGGCTTAGCTGCAGTCCAGTACTCACCTAAGTTTGAAAAACCCTACCGAGTGGTGAGCAATCCTCTCACTCGGTGGCTTAGCTGCAGTCCAGTACTCGCCTAAGTTTGAAAAATCCTACCGAGTGGTGAGCAATCCTCTCACTCGGGGGCTTAGCTGCAGTCCAGTACTCGCCTAAGTTTGAAAAACCCTACCGAGTGGTGAGTAGTCCTCTCACTCCGGGGATTAGCTGCAGTCCAGTACTCGCCTAAGTTTGAAAAACCCTACCGAGTGGTGAGCAATCCTCTCACTCGGGGGCTTAGCTGCAGTCCAGTACTCGCCTAAGTTTGAAAAACCCTACCGAGTGGTGAGCAAGCCTCTCACTCGGGGGCTTAGCTGCAGTCCAGTACTCGCCTAAGTTTGAAAAATCCTACCGAGTGGTGAGCAATCCTCTCACCCGGGGGCTTAGCTGCAGTCCAGTACTCGCCTAAGCTTGAAAACCCCTACCGAGTGGTGAGCAATCCTCTCACTCGGGGGATTAGCTGCAGTCCAGTACTCGCCTAAGTTTGAAAAATCCTACCGAGTGGTGAGCAATCCTCTCACTTGGGGGCTTAGCTACAGTCCAGTACTCGCCTAAGTTTGAAAAAGCCTACCGAGTGGTGAGAAATCCTCTCACTCGGGGGCTTAGCTGCAGTCCAGTACTCGCCTAAGTTTGAAAAATCCTACCGAGTGGTGAGCAATCCTCTCACTCGGGGGCTTAGCTGCAGTCCAGTACTCGCCTAAGTTTGAAAAACCCTATCGAGTGGTGAGCAATCGTCTCACTCGGGAGCTTAGCTGCAGTCCAGTACTCGCCTAAGTTTGAAAAACCCTACCGAGTGGTGAGAAATCCTCTCACTCGGGGGCTTAGCTGTAGTCCAGTACTCGCCTAAGTTTGAAAAACCCTACCGAGTGGTGAGCAACCCTCTCACTCAGGGGCTTAGCTGCAGTCCAGTACTTGCCTAAGTTTGAAACACATCCTAATCCGCAAGGACGATGAGGTGCAGGTCGACTGCGACCTTCTCCTCAGAGCTGTGCCATAAGTACAATATGCGCTCCATCCCGATCCTCAAGGACGACGAGGTGCAGGTCGGCCGTTACCTTCTTCTCGGAGCTGCATCACAAGTACAAAGACTATTCGGAGTGAAGAACAAGTTCCACTCGAAGACAAACACAAGCATATTCAGAGATAAACCAAGTTCATATGAATCCTAAGGTTCCAGACCACGGATTGAAGTACTCGGGCACCAAGCCCGAAGGAGTTTAACGGTTACAAAATCACTCGGCATCCCGAGGCAAATTTAAGGTGAGGCATAAAGTTTGTTCACTCTGCAGGAGGTGGGCTAGCGGGCTCGACGAACTCGTCCAGGTCGATTCCGTCAGCAATCCGAGCGGCGGCAGCAATGAAGGTTTCCATGAAAGATTGGAAGTCGTGCCTTTTGGTATTGGAAACCTTGATTGCTGCTAGCTTCTCTTCTCGCGCTTCCTTGCAGTGGACACGAACCAGGGATAGAGCCACATCAGCACCGCATCGAGCAGAAGACTCCTTCCATTCCAGCACTCGACCAGGAACCTCGTTAAGTCGAGCCATCAGAGACTCGAGGTCATTTTGGAGCATCGCCCTTGGCCAGAGTGCTGTGTCGATTCGCAACACCGCGACCTTCATACGAGCAAGGTAGTCGACAACACCAGCGACACGTGATTCCAGTCAGAGCACATTCATGGCAGCTTCGTCCTTCACAGGAGAGAGGATGGAGTCCAAGCTTGTCTCAACTCGCCCAGTTTCTTCCTCGAAGTTCTGGCAAAATTCTGCACGCACAATACAACGATGAGTCAATGGTTATATATCGAGTCGACATCAACAAGTCAGTCGGACAAAAGAAAGCACCTTCAAGCATGATGAACATCTTCTTGGCAAGCCCTCCTAGATAGTTCTCCAAATCGCCCCGCTTGCGAGCAATGCCTTCCATCTTTTCGGTCAGATTGTTCTTGTCCTTCTTCAGACGAGTCGCCTCCCTGTTGGCTTCATCAAGGGTAGTTTTCAGCTTGGCATTCTCTTCCTCCAGTTTGCCGACTGAAGCTAGCTTCTGGTTAGCGAGTGCAGTTTTCTCTTCGGCTGCTTTCTGCGCGGCTGCGAGGTCCAGATCCTTCTGTGCCAGAGCCTGGTTCATTGTTTCTGAAAGAAAGGACGCTTGATTCAGAAAAAACAAATAACACCCGGATCAGAAACAAATCAGTCGACAAGTTTTTTGTACCAGTGGCTTCATTCTTGGCCTTTTGCAAGTTTGTCTTGGCCAGCTCCAGGTCAAGATTGAGCTGAATCTGCTTCTGATCCAGGTCAGCAAAACGGGCTCCAAGCTCACAAGGTTTCTGTAATCAAAAGACGGTCAGTCGACGGATGGAAAGATTGGTTACTTCAGAGCAATAGAGTGATAAATTCAACAAGTTCTAAGACTACTGCCGAATCAAACATCCAACAGTAGTCTCAGGGACTACACCCAGTGGGTGCACTTAGCATGCCCCCACTGGTCCAGTTTTCCACTCGACACGATCCGTCCAGGCCGAGTGTAAAAAAAAGAAGGAGGTTGTTCTCAGACCATGGTCGACTGCCCGCAGTCAACCACGGTCTCGGGGACTACACCCAGTGGGTGCACTTTGCGTGCCCCCACTGGTTCAAGATCCACTCGACATGGTCCGTCTAGGCCGAGCGAGGAAATTCCGATTCTCAGACCACAGTCGACTACCCGCAGTCAACCATGGTCTCGGGGACTACACCCAGTGGGTGCACTCAGCGTGCCCCCCAGGGGCGGAGCCAGGATTTAGACATGAGGGGGGCCAGAGAGATAACATACTTGAGAGAGCCAATACATAAATTTAGTCTCAAAAGTAGCATTGATACGAAAGCATTGGAAACAAATATTTGACAGTATAAAATGTTACATCTCTATTAGTTTAAATTTAACTCTATGAATACGTCAGGTAGATATGTATTCTGGGTAGCATGAATATTGGAGCTGGAAGCATGCCTCTTAAAAATAAATATATTTTTGTTATATTCCTCTTCTTCATACTTCAACCATTGAAACATTGAACAGAGTCTGGAATTAGAATTCTAAATTGTAACCTTGCCATATCTAATAGGTAGATCAAACTATTTTTATACGTAGTTGGACTAGTTCATCATATGTCTCTCCGATCTGAAAAATCTACTCGGAGTTTGTTGCATTGCGATAATACCAGTGACATACCTTAAGTTGTGCCAAAATCAGTTGATGAAGCAACCCTGATTCAACCGCTAGATTAGAAGCACGGAATGAATACGCAGTGCTCCAGCATCGAGGAAAGGAGCAGCGAGATCCAGCAGGCGGCGGCGGATGGGCGCACGAAGACACGAAAAAACCTAGGAAGAAAACTGACTACTCAATCGATGGCTGCGGCTGCAAGTACGCCTAGTTTCCTGATGTGTAGGTAGATTTTGTGTGTTGGGCCTTTGGGCTGGATTATTGGATCATTTAACTCTAAAATAGTACGTCAGCCCAGCCATGTCTATACATATATTTGCGTTACCAGTGTACGAATACCTAGCGAACATTCATAGGGGGGCGAGACGATGGGGGGTGTCTGACCCCTGCTCGCACCCCCTGCCTCCGCCTCTGGTGCCCCCACTAGTTCAAAGACTGAATCGACACAACTTAGTCGACTCAAGATACAAATTTACTCTGTGGCAAGTCAAACCACCCAGTGGGTGTACAAATGCAAAACGAAGATTGATAGAAAAGATCCCTCAAGGAAAGTTTTCAGGTAGCATATCCTAACAAAACAAGCGACAAGCTAAAAGAACCAGTCGGTGATAAGCCTACCTGGACGTTGCTTTGGAGAGCTAAGCTGGCATCGTAAGCAGCTTGGCTGGCTTCCCGGACCACCTTCATCTGCTCCATCATGATGCCCGCTTGGCGTATAGCCTCCTTCGCAGCACCCACTTGGTCCTCTGGGACGTGATGTGCAGTAAAGAGTGAAGGTGGATCGGCTGGAGTCTGCGCGGTCGATGCTGAGGGCTGGGCACTCGACAATGGTACATCCAAAGTCACAGAAGTCCGATTGGCATCGCCGGCCTCCTGGATTACCGGTTCCGTCACCGGCTCGACTGAGGCGCTTTGCTAGTTGACGTCTTCCTGTTTCTTCTTCCCATAGGCCTCAGCGGCACATCCTCGTCGTCGTCTGGAAGGTCAATGACATTGGGAGGAGCTGAGAATCAATCACCAGAATTCAGTCGACCAACAAAACGGCCGAGATAGTAAAGACAAGATTAAGAGAGTCATACCCGAGTTAGAGGTGACTGCTTCTTCCATTTCCTCGTCTTCATTCATGTAAGCTGAAGTCCCAGAGGTAGCAGCACTGCAAATCTCAAGATTCAGTCGGTCAAGTTTGCCGAAATAAGCCGACCAAAGTTCAAATCATGCCAAACCAAGAAATCAAGTCCAACTATTACCCGGAAGCAATGGGAATGACCACTTTGATCTTGGGCAAGGCCTTCTGCGGTTTTGACGGCGTAGCTTTTGATTGCTTCGGGGCCTTCTCAGTCGGCACTGGGGAAGGCATCTGAGGGCGCTTTGAGGTCCGTCCAGTCTGCGCAGTCGCTTTACCACGGATACTTGCCGGGTCGTGAGTTTGTTTGGATCGCCTTTCGGTGCGAGGGGGTGAGTCGACTTCTTCACCGTCATCAGAGTCGTCGCTTTCGTCGTCTTCTCCCCCATCAGAGTGCCACTCGCCGCTCTCGCCTCCGCTCGCCTCCCCTTGCGGATACTGCTCCTGCTCTCCGTTGGGCATCGAGTACATCTCAGTGAGGGCCTGAAAGACAACAAGTGGAACAAAAGTCAGTCGGTTGGCAAGAAGCAATTACATGATAAGATCAAGAAAACACTCGGAAACTTAGAGTTGGACCTTGTCTGGTTCATACGAGTTGTCGAGTGGAGGGATCCTCCTGGACCCCCTGAGGTTATCCTTGTTGCCAGTGATGCCCCTCAACCACTGCTCCACCGTATCCTCGTCGACTTCCTCTAGGTGGATCCGAGTGGTATCATCGATGCCCGAATATATCCACATCGGATGGTCACGAGCTTGAAGCGGCTGAATGTGTCGTCTGAGGAAGACTTCTAGCAGATCCATGCCAGTCACGCCATGGCGAACGAGCTGGACCACTCGCTCGACCAGCACCTTCACCTCCTCTTTCTCCGCCGGAGTCACTTTCAAGGCAGAGGGTTTCTCGACTCGAGCCACAGAAAAGGGGGGAAGCCCAGTCGACTGGCCTGGAGTCGGCTAGTCTTTGCAGTAGAACCAGGCCGACTGCCACCCTCTGACTGACTCGGGAAGAATCATGGCTGGGAAAGTACTCTTACCTCTCATTTGGATCCCAAGACCCCCACACATCTGGATCACATGTGTCCTCTCGTCACTCGGATTAGCCTTTTTGACAGACTGAGAACGACAGGTGAAAATGTGTTTGAAAAGACCCCAGTGTGGTCGAGAACCCAGGAAATTCTCGCACATGGACATGAATGCAGCGAGGTACACGATGGTGTTGGGGGAAAAGTGATGAAGTTGTGCTCCAAAGAAGTTCAAAAAGCCTCGGAACAAAGGATGGGGAGGCACCGAAAAACCGCGGTCGACATGGGTGGCGAGGAGGACACACTCACCCTCCTACGGCCGCGGCTCGGTCTCGTCCTCCGGGAGCCGCCCCGATCCGTGGGGAATCAGTCCCCCCTCGACCAGATCATCGATGTCGTCTTGCCGGATCGTCGACCGAATCCAATCGCCCTGGATCCAGCCGCGCGGCAAGACGGATCTCGACAAAGATCCGCCCCGGCTGGTCTTCTTCCCCTTCGCCTTCGCCGTCGCCTTCTTTGCGCGCTCCAAGGCCACCGTCTTCTCCTTCCCCATTGCAGCGGACGGAGCTCGAGCGAGCCGGCAGCGCCGAGAGCAGAAGTGGATGCGGTGGAGAAACAGAGGAGAAAGGGGGAGAATGAGGCGCACTGTGCAGAAAACCCCAGCCGCAACGCCTTATATAAGGTCTTCTCCCGAGTGGCTTACTTGCGGGTCCAAGAAATCCCGTCAAATCCCGCAATAGTCGCGCGCGCAGTACGTGGCAAAAAAGGTGGCACGGGGATCGAGGCGCCCCTGCCTAATCCTCTCCGATTACCGCGGCATCCTCCGCCTCGCGCGCTTCCGGAAAATTCGAATCCCACAAGATCCGCGAGCAGCAGAGCAACCTGTCAGACTAAAGATTTTTTTTCCATATCAACACTCGAAGCTTTTCAGTAAAAGTTCACTCGACAAACTAAGAATGGATCAAGGTGACTGAAAAAGAAGTTGAAGTCACCGTGTTGTTCGTTGATCCCAGCAAGACGCTTCCGAAGCGCAAAAATTGAGTCGGAAGTATTTTCCACTCCTTCGCCACTCGAACCCTGAACCATTCGGGGGCTAATGATGAAGCTATGTACCTAGGGTAGGGTCATAGGCCTGACCTATACACCCTCCCCTAGGACATCACCCTAAAGTCAGAAGGATTCAAGGGATAGCATCATCCACTCGACCAGAAGCATTCCACTCGGAAGATTCAATGTCACTTGAACGAAACAGAAATCACTCGACGGACAGAAGATCTAAAGCCACTCTGCATAGCAACGGTCGGACATTTACTCCGTAGACTTAATGGTCATTTATGTCACTTATTATTGGCGTTACTGGAAACGCCCCATCTTTATGTACCTTAAACCCTGTGTAACTGAGGGCGGGAGGGGCCTGGCAAACTCTATATAAGCCACCGCCTCCTCAGGGACAAGGGTTCGCACCCCCTGTAATTCCACACACGTATAATCCAGTCGACCGCCTCCGGGCACCGAGACGTAGGGCTATTACTTCCACCGTGAAGGGCCTGAACTCGTAAATCTTGTCTGTACAACTTCGCCATAGCTGGGATCTTGCCTCCTCATACCTACCCCCATTCTACTGTCAGCCTTAGAACCACGACAGCGCCCCCCCTTTCCTTCCTCCCTCTCTCCCCCTTCCTTCTCTCCTAGTCCAACTAGGGAAGGGGGGGATCCTACTCCCGGTGGGAGTAGGACTCCTCCTGGCGCGCCCTGCTAGGGCCGGCCAGCCCTCCCCCTTGCTCCTTTATATACGGGGGCAGGGGGCACCCCATGGACACACAAGTTGATCATTGATCTCTATTAGCCGTGTGCGGTGCCCCCCTCCACCATAATCCACCTCGGTCATATTGTAGCGGTGCTTAGGCGAAGCCCTGCGTCGGTAGCTTCATCAACACCGTCACCACGCCGTCGTGCTGACGAAGCTCTTCCCCGAAGCTCTACTGCATTGTGAGTTCGCGGGACGTCACCGAGCTGAACGTGTGCTGAACGCGGAGGTGCCCTACATTCGGTACTGAGGATCGGTCGATCGTGAAGACGTACGAGTACATCAACCGCGTTGTCATAACGCTTCCGCTTACGGTCTACGAGGGTACATAGATGACACTCTCCTCTCTCGTTGCTATGCATCACCATGATCTTGCCTCTGCGTAGGAAAATTTTGAAATTACTACGGTCCCCAACAGTGGCATCCGAGCCAGGTTTATGCGTAGATGTTATATGCACGAGTAGAACACAAGTGAGTTGTGGGCGATACAAGTCATACTTCTTACCAGCATGTCATACTTTGGTTCGGCGGTATTGTTGGATGAAGCGCCCCGGACCGATATTACGCGTACGCTTACGCGAGACTGGTTCTACCGACGTGCTTTGCACACAGGTGGCTGGCAGGTGTCAGTTTCTCCAACTTTAGTTGAACCGAGTGTGACTACGCCCAGTCCTTGAGAAGGTTAAAACAACACTAACTTGACGAAATATCGTTGTGGTTTTGATGCGTAGGTAAGAACGGTTCTTGCTCAGCCCGTAGCAGCCACGTAAAACTTGCAACAACAAAGTAGAGGACATCTAACTTGTTTTTGCAGGGCATGTTGTGATGTGATATGGTCAAGGCATGATGCTGTTTTTTATTGTATGAGATGATCATCTTTTGTAACCGAGTTATCAGCAATTGGCAAGAGCCATATGGTTGTCGCCTTATTGTATGAAATGCAATCGCCATGTAATTGCTTTACTTTATCACTAAGCAGTAGCGATAGTCATAGAAGCAATAGTTGGCGAGACGACAACAATGCTAGGATGGAGATCAAGGTGTCGCGCCGGTGACGATGGTGATCATGATAGTGCTTTGGAGATGGAGATCAAAGGCACAAGATGATGATGGCCATATCATATCACTTATATTGATTGCATGTGATGTTTATCCTTTATGCATCTTATTCTGCTTTGATTGACGGTAGCATTATAAGATGATCTCTCACTAAAATATCAAGGTACAAGTGTTCTCCCTAAGTATGCACCGTTGCCAAAGTTCGTCATGCCGAGACACCACGTGATGATCGGGTGTGATAAGCTCAACGTTCTTATACAACGGGTGCAAGCTAGTTTTGCACACGCAGAATACTCGGGTTAAACATGACGAGCCTAGCATATGCAGATATGGCCTCGGAACACTGAGACCGAAAGGTCGAATGTGAATCATATAGTAGATATGATCAACATAGTGATGTTCACCATTGAAAACTACTCCATTTCACTTGATGATTGGACATGGTTTAGTTGATATGGATCACGTGATCATTTAGATGACTCGAGGGATGTCTATCTAAGTGGGAGTTCTTAAGTAATATGATTAATTGAACTTAAATTTATCATGAACTTAGTCCTGATAGTATTTGCATATCTATGTTGTAGATCAATAGCTCGCAAATAACTTCCCCGTTTTATTTATGATATGTTCCTAGAGAAAACTAAGTTGAAAGATGTTAGTAGCAATGATGCGGATTGGATCCATGATCTGAGGATTATCCTCATTGCTGCACAAAAGAATTATGTCCTTGATGCACCGCTAGGTGACAGACCGATTGCAAGAGCGAAAGCAGACGTTATGAACGTTTGGCAAGCTCGATATGATGACTACTTCATAGTTTAGTGCACCATGCTTTACAGCTTAGACTCGGGGCTTCAAAGACGTTTTCGAAACGCCACGGAGCATATGAGATGTTCCAAGAGTTGAAATTAGTATTTCAGACTCATGCCCATGTCGAAAGGTAAGAGACCTTTGACAAGTACTTTGCCTACAAGATGGAGGAGAATATCTCAGCTAGTGAGCATGTGCCAGAATGTCTGAGTACTACAATCACTTGAATCAAGTGGGAGTTAATCTTCTAGATAAGATCGTGATTGACAGAGTTCTCTAGT